>NC_090734.1:32538891-32558891 GCF_036898095.1 Palaemon carinicauda | reverse complement strand
GTCGACTTCCGTCGTCTAAACAAGGAGACGATCCCTGATTGATTCCAGTGCCATGTACTGACGATATTTTGTCTTTGTTAGGTCAGAATAAATATTTTACCAGTTGGGACTTACTTAAAGGCTTTCACCAGATATCATTAGAAGAAGATAGTATCCCATACACAGTCTTCAACACAGCCAAGGGACATTATGAATTTTTACGGATGCCTTTTGGTTTACGTTGTGCTCCTATAACATTTACAAGAATGATTAACATAGTGTTTGGAGACTTGTTAGGGGATATATGGCATGCCTATATGGATGATCTTGTAATCTTTTCCAACACCTTAGAAGAACATCTACGTAAGTTAGAACGAGTACTACAGAGATTAAGACAACATAACTTAAGTGTAAAGATTAGTAAGTGTGAATTTTCAAAACAGAATTAGTCTATTTGGGTTTCATGGTGTCAAGCCAAGGTCTTAAAGTAGTCCATGATAAGGTGTTGGCTATACGTAATTTTCCCATACCTACTAATGTCAAGGGAATACAGCAATTTCTGGGTTGTAGTGGATATTACAGGCGTTTTATACGCAACTATTCAATAATAGCCGCTCCTTTAACTGATCTTACGAAGAAAGGCGTAGATTTCATATGGTCTTAGCATCATCAACAGGCGTTTAATACCTTGAAAGATGAACTGTGTAGTTCTCCTATCTTAAAATTTCCTGACTTCGGTAAGGAATTCTTCATTGCAACAGACGCCTCAGACTTAGGAGTAGGAGGGGTATTGCTTCAGCAATATGATAAACAATTTTTCCAGATAGCTTTTTATTCTCGAAAATTGAGAACTTCCGAAAGTAAGTATGCAGTAATAGACAAGGGAGGGCTAGCTATTGTTAATTCACTAGTGCATTTTAAGTTCATAATTTACGGTTATCCCTGTTAAGGTTCTTACTGACCATAAACCACTAATCGAATTCTTTAAAGGCTTCAACCACAGCCCTAAACGAACTCGGTGGCATTTGATCATTCAAGATTTTGGTGCAAGAATCGGGTATTTACATGGGAAAGCAAATATCATTGCGGATGCATTATCACGCAACCCGGTGTCATCTTGTACGGAGCCTTTAGCTGAATTAAAAGATATATAAACATCCATGCCTATTGTTAAAACGATATCTGAACAAGAAGATTTAGGCTGGAGCGCTGAATTGTTACAGACTGAGCAAAGAAAAGAACAGAAAATAGAAACAATTATAAATGCTTTGAAAGGCAATCATAAGGAAAAGGGATATATAAAGTATAAGCAGCAGAATTATATAATCAAAGATAATATTCTGTGTAGGACTGTGACAAGGAAAACCCGCAATACACCACAGGTAACTAACGACCAGTTAGTAGTACCATCTCACTTATTTCCACTGTCCTGAATTGTTGCATTCAAATGCATTACATGGACACCCGGGGTTCTCATTAATGTCACAGAAAGCCAAATCATTGTTTTATTGGCATACGATGCTTACAGATATAAAAAGACACATAGCTAATTATCGCACATGTCAGGAAAACAAAGGGCATAATAAAACACCTGTTAGCCTAGGGGCTTATCCTGTGCCCAATCAACCCTTTGAAAGAATACATTTAGATTTGTTAACAGGATTTTACGAGTCAGACAGAGGAAATAAGCACCTCTTAGTAATTATAGATGCTTTAACTCGATATACAGAACTAATAGCGCTTAAAACTAAAACTGCAATTGAATGCGCTAGGAAGTTTTACGAGTGTTACATTTGTAAACATGAAACTCCACACATGATAATCTCAGACTCGGGTGGTGAATTTAATAATCACTCTCTTACCTCATTATGTGGATTCCTCAGCATAAAGAAAATAAATACCATGATATATCACCCAGAGTCGAATGGGCTAGTGGGAAAGAGCAAATAGGAAGATTTTAAATATATTAATGAGTAACACTAGGGGGATCAGACCCCAACTGGGATATTGCAATACCGGCGGCACTGAGTACTCTGAATCATTCATATCATTTATCAATTAAAATGTCACCGCATGAAGCATTGTATGGTACCCCAGTTAGAACGCCTTTCCATGTATTAACGCCTACAACTAATCTATCAAATCCTTTAAAAGAATGTATAAATGCAAGTATAAGTCGATATAATATCCTTCGAAAAAAATTTAGAACAATCACAAATCATAATGAAAAGGAATCATGATAAAATAGTGAAGCCAACTAAAACATATACCGTGGGTGATAACGTTTATATTCAAATCAATGTGCGTAAGGGACTCAGTTATAAACTAACACCTAAGTTTGAAGGCCCATTTAACATTTTGGAAACATTAAAGGCTAATAGGTTTAGAGTTCAAAACGTATCCCAACCCACGGATGAGAGAATAGTACCATGGGCTCACATAAGAAATTAAAAAGAAAAAAGAAAAGAGAGGGAAAGAAGTGAGGGAATTTTTTTTTTTTATTTTATGTGATTAAAAGTTTTTCTTCTTAATACAGGAGTAATTACATATATTTTTCTCGTTACAGGTTTCCAAGATGAATTTTTTGTTGTTGGAAGTGATATTGTTCGCTCAGACATTTTTCTCGTGTGGGATGAGCTCTAAAACTAAAAGTATATATTTTAAATATGGCACTATAGTTGAAAGACAAGAAGACGTTTTTATACATCGAGCAACGTAGTTGTAGAAGTGAATATGCATGCAATTTTTCTTCAAGAGAATGATGTCACTAGCTTAAGAACCGCCATTTCAAGGTTTTCTGCCTTATTGGATGAGTGCATAGAAGACATTTTCATTTGACTACAGAGAGTTTGCTTGGATCAACATTAAAAGTTGCAGAGATACTATCTGATGACTTGAAAAATAAGACTTATGAGACAGGATCTTTGGCTTATGACCTTTTGATTTAGACTGTAGGACACGAACATAAAGAAAGACGAAACCCGTTTATTTTTGCTGCATTAAACATCTTTGGGTCTGTTGCAAGTTTAGGTTTGGGAATTTCCAATCGTCTTAAGATTAGTAATCAAATAAGAAATTGAGTTCTTGACTCATGAAGATGAATTGATTATGTCAGAACTAAGGAATCAGTTAGCTTCAATCAATCAAATTATGGATTTAGTAAATGAACATTCAAATAATATCATTCAGGTTATGGAAGTACAGGATTTGTTGGCAACGTTAACGTATTATGATTCAAAGACAGATCACATACATAACAGAATTGCACATTTCATTGAGAAATCCAAGGATTATGTAGAAGCTATCACGGTAGCAACTAAAGGTGTACTGTCGCCCCATTTGTTGCCTATAAATTATATGATATTTATCGCCGTTAACATCCTTGTTTGGCGTAGGTTACGGTACAGCAGAAAGCTAAAACAGAACTTTTCGCCATATCCAGACAAAACTCATTATTTAATTCAGTTTAAAGCCGTTTGAAGTGGCCACCTCATTCGATAAAGGAGTAAAATGTTGGAACTTGAGTTTGTAAGAAAAGCTGTTAGTACGCTAGTAATATGTAAATGAGGAAATTTTGGAACTTTGCATGGTTAAAAATACATTTAAAATAAAAAACATTTAAAAAAATATAAATCATTTTTCTCTCGGCATCTAATAAAATATATAAGCCGGAATGTTAAAAAGAAAAGAGAAAAAAAATTAAATTAACAGAGTCTATGGGCATCTAATAAAATATATATGCCCTATATATAAATATATTATATATATATATATATATATGTATATATATATATATATATATATATATAAAAGTGTGCTTGTGTACGAAACTGTGGTACGTGTACGTACCAGGAATTCGTGTTTGTGCACAAAAAAATTGAATTTTTACCAAGGTAACAAATATTTTCATTAGTTACCGTATTGTGTTAATCTATGTTTCTGACAAAGGTAACAATTATTCTTTAACAAGTTACCGAATCATATGTATATCAGTATTTTTTTTGGTACCATATAATCATTTGCTAGCAATGTACCATATATATGATCTGTATTTATCATGCATTTTTTTTTCTTTGCTTTGGTAATATCTTTTCATATGCATTATTGTTATTATTTTTTGATGTGCATATTTGGACAGTCGTCCTCGTTTGCTTATGGCTAAAGTTAAACAAAGAATAATACATATATCCAGTCACAACTAGTAAACATGTTTTGGGTTGTTGTTAAACAAAGAATTTGTAGCCCAGATTACATTGAGGAGGAGTTCACTAAAATAGAAAAAATTGCAACAGATCTTTGTTATCCTAAATATTTCTTAGAAAAATGTATGAACAAGGCTAAGAAAACATTTTATAGTGTCCAATTAGAGAGAAAGGAAACAATTAATAATATGCTTTGTTTGCCATTTCATGTTTGTTTTTTAGATGTTATACCCCTTTTAAAAAAAGTAGACATTGCTGTAGTGTTTAAATACAATTGTACATTAAAAAACATGTTAATTAAGAATAGTTCTGGAAATGATAATAATGTAATATATAGCATGCCTTGTTCAGAGTGTAACCTATTTTATGTAGGCCAAACATCAAAAAGTATACAGTCAGATTAAAACAACATCAGGTGGCCGTCTCCAGGGGTTCTCTTAATAATGCCTTGGCCTCCCACTGGTTAGGGTCAAGTCACAGAATTGGTTGGTCAAAGACGGAAAAAGTAATCCATGTAAATGACTATTTCCAAAGGAATATTGTTGAATCATTTTTAATCTCCTGTACTCATGGTAGAAATTTGAATCTAAGCCCAGGTCTGTTTTCCGTTAATCCAGTATTATCCTTTTATCTAAAATCTGACCTCTCCGGAATTATTAAGAAACTGACAGCTGTTGGATCCCCTTCTCCAGTATAAATACGATGTCTTTGTATATGTATTCTCATTGCTGAGTTTGATAATGTCCTGATTGGATGAAAGTACTAACTCCAATCAAGTCTTTTTAATTTTTCCTTTCGTAGCTATAATACATTTTATATTCATCACGTGTCAGCTTTTGTGATTTCTACATATATATATATATATATATAGTATGTATACACATATATATATATATATAGATATATATATATATATATATATATAAATATATGTATATATATTTATATATATATATATATTTATAAATATATAGATATATATATATATATATATATATGTATATATATATTTATATATATATATATATATATATATACATATATATATATATATATATATATATTTGATTCAAATAATGTTTAACATGGCTTGCTTTGATAATTCAAAACCGAAATCATTTAATTTTTTTTCAGAGAGAGAACAGTCTTTTTTATAATATAAAATATCAATGTATAAATTATTTAATATATCATAGATTCACGAATAGAAATATTAACTAATTCTAGGTATAACTTTTGTTGATAGTCTCAGAAATATAATCTATTAATTAATGTGAGAGTAATCAATAATATGTAATGATTTATTATCATCGCTTTTATATTCAATGATTCAGTTGGCTCTGCAAAGGAAAGCGGCAATGCATTTTTAAGTATGAAGAGGCTTGATAAATAGTTTACATGAACATGAAGTAGTTAATTGCTCATACCCAAATTATTCCCATATTGCAACAACTGTGTAATCATTGTTTAAATGCATGATGATTATTGAAAGGTGTCTTCATTCAAATAATGATTTAAAATAATTTACACACCATGAATGGTGTAATAAATCTAAGATAGATTTCTCTCTGTTCTACTTATGTAACAGAAATCTCATAAATACTCCACGGTGACTTTGAAAATATATATCAGAGAAAATATCAGTTTATATTCAAAATGGCCCAAAAAGTCTTCTACATTCCATTCAGCAATTTGATATATCACCATTACCATTTTTCACAAAACTCATAATACAGGAAGGACAACAAGATAAATGTATTTTTGGGAACCACCATTTTTCTGTCATAATTTACGTAGTTTCGGGGCTAATGCATTATCGAAATATAAATGGCCTTTCCTTTGTTAGGTATTTCAAAACACGAAGCAATTTTACTGCTAATTTCCAATAAGTGTAAAAAAAAACCATAATAATTTCCAATATAAAGTAAAATACTTAACTTATTACGATGTTGTACTGTAATTATATTTTTGTTAGTCGTTCTTAATTGAAATTTAGTTGACATTGTGTATTGTTATCAGAAAAGCAATATGTCTCCATAACAAATTTAAAAAGAAAATTACATATATGAAAATTCTCATTGATCATACATATTAAAAATTCAAAAAAGTGTCCTTGTGAACATAAATATAGTATATAAATTGATAGAGATCCGCTTGTGTCTCTCAAAAAGGTCTGACTATTCAATATTGAAGCGCATGAAGATTACGTAGGCTTGTATGAAATAGTCATTATGAGGAAACAATATATAAAACAATTATTTACTTGAGTATTTATCTTCATATTAATGAAAAAGTGAAAATACATAGATAATTTTTTTCGAAAGAACTATGGTTTCATTTTGTTATTTTAGTACATTTTTATATAATGCTAATAAACCTAAATATATTTGGGAAATATAAATCCAAACTACATATCCCTTCAGATATATATATATATATATATATATATCATGTACTTTATTTATGCCAGACGCCAAATTAACAAATGTTGCCATTTGGATGGTTCTTGGTGCCTGATGCATCAGTTCTTTACAACTAGACAGTATTTTAGTAGTTTCATACCAGATACACAGTTTATGGATTGAACATCGTAGTTATTCGGTGCAATGAGAATTCAGAATTTTAAAGTTGTTACTAAATCATTCTCTGTTTAAAAAGAAAAATGGCTAAACTATATTTTCATATTTTTGTATGTTAATTTAATAGCATTCAAATGTTGATAATTATCTGAAAATATTTCACATTTCTTAGTCATTTATTTTCCTATAAACAGCCCTTCGTTTGTTATATCCATATTCTATTTTCTCACAGCTACTTTTCGTGTTGAAGCCATTGGACTTTTATTTTCTATATTTTTCAACTAGGGTTGTAGCTGGGATAGTGATGAAAATAATGATACTGATGATATAATCATTATGAACAGCTGTTTTGGTAACATTTTCAATATACTTGGAAAAAAAACTCATTATATTTTATGATATGAATAGATGATATGTAAAAGAATTATCGGTTATAAATCAGGATTTCATTGTTCCACAAACAAATCCCTTGTGAATAACACAACATGCCCAAGGGATATTCGTGTTTATATATAGTGCCTGACATTTTCAGTCAAACATGATTTTTGGGATAAATCACCAGCTGTCACAGACTGGAGGGTGATCAGAAATCTACCAACCATGGTCAGTCAAGATGTATTCCTCTTCTCTGGGAACAATAGTGCTTTTTCTCCCTCTCATCCAGTGGCTCATATTCCCGTGTTGCATGATGTGCGCAAAAAACCACGCAGCTAGAACTGTGAAGTGGGAAGTTCTATACACTTATTCTTTTGATTGTTTTTTGCATAAAGTGAGGGATAGCTATTTACATTAAGCTTAAGTGTTTTATGTGCAAAAGTGAAAAAAAATTAAAGAAAACATAATTATTTGGAATATTATCAATCATATCAAATAAAATTATTGGGTGCCGTAGCTCGACAGTACCTATCACGAGGCACCACTGATCGGTGTACAGTATGCAACTAAACTCGTGATACATGATTTGAGTGATTTTCGTACAAAAGTCACTAACTGGCACCTCTCACATTTATCCCATTTTAAATGAGATTAAGTCTCAGTGACAAAACATTTTGAAACTCCGCTCAATAAAACAGGAGAAGTAAAGAAAGAATTAAAGAAAAAATAATTTTATGGAATATTATCGATCATATCAAATAAAATTATAGGGTGCCGTAGCTCGATACTACCTATCACGAGACACCACTGATCGGTGTACAGTATGCAACTAAACTTGTGATACATGATTTGAGTGATTTTCGTTCAAAAGTCACTAATTGGCACCTCTCACATTTATCCCATATCAAATGAGAATAAGTCTCAGTAACAAAACATTTTGAAACTTCTGTGACGGAACCGAGAGAGGGTTGTGAACTCAAAGGCAGGAAGCAATCGACTGAGTTATATTATTGTAGAACACTCACCTTATATACAAAACCTCAAGGCAACAGGACAAAACAAGTTCACAAGACAGACAATATTACAGAGGAAAAACCAGACATGAATTTTCATGTTCGTTTTAGTGCGAGGGAAGAGCGAAGATACAAGCATAATATATACAAAAGGAATTATGTAAAATTGTGTGAAACACGGTTGGTACATGGCTCCCCCCCTAAAAATGACATACTGTACATGTTAAATAGGAAGCCCTGATCTAGAGAGGCGAACTGTAGGCTGGTCATCTGGCAGAAGTTAAGCAGGTTTTAGAAGATCAATGGAGACCCAGTCTCTTTGCCACGAATGTTTAGGAGGAATGCTTTCGAACTGCGTCGGATCACAAGGAAAGGGCCTGTGTAAGGGGGCGTTAGTAGTGGCTTGCTGTGTCGTTGCGCAAGAAGACGTGCGTTGCAGAGTGCAAGTCCGTTGGTATGTGATGCTTCGCTGGGGGCTTGTAAGTCTGGCGGCACGGAGTAAATTTTCCCACGACGTGACGTATGCGCTGGAGATCGTCGAAGGAGGTTGTAGAAGGAAAAAATTCGGCAGGGACGACCAACGGATCGCCATACACCATTTCAGCTGCCGAGATGACGAGGGCGTCTTTAGGAGTGGTCCTTAGTCCCAGGAGGACCCAGGGAAGCTGAGTAAACCAGTTGCAATCCTTGCAGCGGGACATCAAAGCTGCTTTGAGGGTGCGATGAAAACGTTCAACCATTCCATTGGCAGCGGGGTTGTAGGCGGTTGTCTGATGTAGGGTGATGCCCAGGAGATTCGCCAATGACGTCAACAATTGAGAAGTGAAAGTGGTTCCCCTGTCAGAAGTAATATGCTCAGGGATACCGAATCTTGAAATCCATCCAGAGAGTAAGGCAGATTTACATGAGGCGGACGTTGCAGTTTCCATGGGAATGGCTTCAGGCCAACGAGTGGAGCGGTCGATCACGGTGAATAGGTAACGATGTCCTTGTGATGTGGGTAGGGGGCCTACAACGTCGACGTGAATGTGTGCGAAACGATGCTGAGGTTAAGAAAAGGTGCCCACTCCTGAATCCGTGTGTCGATGTACTTTGGAAGTTTGGCAAGAAGTACAGGCATGGACCCAATCTTTAGCATCCTTAGAAATGCCGTGCCAAATGAACTTTGCCTTCAGCAGCTCTGCAGTAGAACGGCACGAGGGATGTGAGAGGCTGTGAATGAAATCAAACACCTGTCGGCGCATGGGAGCAGGAATCCAAGGTCGCGGTCTACCAGTACTGACGTCACAGAGGAGGGTGGTTTTGGAGTCTTCGAGGGGAAAGTCTTCCCAACGTAGGGACGTGCAGGATGTCCTACAAGCTTGATACTCTGGATCCTGTCGTTGGGCTTCAGCCAGGGCGTTGTAATCCAATGCCAGTTGAATGGTAGCCAACGTGTTTCTTGACAGGGCATCGGCAACGGGATTCATTTTCCCAGGGACATATTGGAGGGTGCAATTGTATTCAGCCACGGCGGAGAGATGTCGGCGTTGACGGGCAGAACAGGCGTCAGACTGTCGAGTGAAGGCATGCACCAGAGGCATGTGGTCTGTGCGAATGACGAAGGGCGTACCTTCTAAGAAATGGTGAAAGTGACGGACAGCCAAGTGCACCGCCAGCAATTCTCAATCGAAGGTAGAATAACCCAATTCTGCTTGGACAGTTTTCTGCTGAAGAAGGCCAATGGGCAGGGCGAGCCTTTGACCACCTGCTCGAGTACTGCAACAATAGCGACGTCGCTGGCATCGGTGGAGAGAAGGAGAGGGGCGTGTGGGATGGGAAAAGTGAGAGCCGCAGCAGTTGATAGGGCCTTCTTTGCATTGCAGAAGGCTGCTTCTTGAAGGGGACCCCACTTCAGGTCCTTCGGCTTGCCCTTTAGGGAGGCTTAGAGGGGAGCAAGAGTGGCGGTAATGGCTGGCAGAAAACGGTAATAATAGTTGATCATGCCCAAGAATTCCTGCAGAGCTTTGACGGTCGAGGGCACGGGGAAGTTCTGAACGGCTGCTACCTTCTCAGGGAGGGGGTGGACACATTCAGGAGTGATGCGGTGCCTTAAGAACGATACTTCGTTGGCGCCAAAGGTACACTTGTCGTACCGGACTACAAGGCCGTTTTTTTGCTGGCGGTCGAGCACGATGCACAGGTGACGGGGGTGTTCCTCTTTCGAGGATTAGAACACAAGTATGTCGTCCACATAAAATACACAGAAATGGAGGTCCCCTAAGATGCCATCCTTGAGATGTTGAAACGTGGCCCCAGCATTACGAAGGCCAAAACAGGAGTAATTGAAGGTGTACGTACCAAACGGAGTGGTGATGGCAGTCTTAGGGATGTCTTCTGGGTTCATAGGCACCTGATAATACCCCTTTAGGAGATCGAGCGTAGAGAAAACCTGTGCTTTGTGCAGGTAGGAGGTCACGTTGGCAATGTTTGGGAGTGGGTAGTGATCCGGTTCTGTTTGCATGTTCAGGCACCTGTAATCCCAGCATGGACAGAGGGAGCCGTCTTTCTTCAGAACGATGTGTAAGGGTGACGACCATGAGCTGGATGCCTTTTGGCAAAGGCCCATTTCCTCCATTTCAGCGAACGTCTGTTTGGCGGCTGCCAATCTTTCCAGTGCCAGGTGCTACATACTGTACAACGTGCCTTTTTAGACCTGATCAATGAACCCAAGAACACCCAATTGTTTGGGGTTCCTGAGATACACATACCCATTATTTTCACGTCCCTTATACTTAGACGTATATATATATATATATATATATATATATATATATATATATATATTATATATATATATATATATAATGGTAATCAATTACATAATTTATCAACAGGTATCAGTTTCTTTACATAGTTTGTGTAAGCATATTATAGAACGTAAATAATGAAATTTCCTTTAACACAACAATGTCTTTATTTGTGTTATATTTTTCACATTGGCCTATGAGATTTCAAAAAAAAAATGCACATATCCTTATCCAATAGATTAGATTGGAATACAATTTGCTTCCGCTATAGACTTTGCGCAATTAGTGTTAATAATTATTTTTCATTCGACCTTTAGTAAGCTTCATATTATCAGATTGACATAGAATTCGTTAGACTAAACTTGTGACGGCTCAAGTTTAAATGTCTTACTCATATGCTATGAGAATTTCACGCTTCTAAATTATATTATTCTTATTTTGCCTATGTGTCTATGAGGTATATATATAAGTAGATATCACAAGAATCCTACTTTATGACCTTATAGAAAACCTATATTAGATATAAAACCATTAGAATATACCTAACTCGAGAGGCCTACTATTATTATTATCATTATCATTATTATTATTATTATTATTATTATTATTATTATCATTATTATTATTATTATTATTATTATTATTATTATTATTATTATTATTATTATCTTTCTGTAGAATATGCACATTATAGATGTGGGTGAATAAGTCTTACCCTATTGTAATATTCCGTTCTTAAATTTAGTGAAATCAAAGTAATACAGATGTAGATTTAATCATATTTATGATAGCAAAGAGACTCAGCGCCTCGCTTATTTAAAAGTTTATTTATTATTTTCTCCTTAACCTGGAAAAAAAAAACTCATATAGGATTAGGTCTATATAGATACCATTGATTTTACCCCAAGATATGACTAATCATAAATTATTGAAAGTTTCCGATCATGATCCTTTACTTTACACTCAAAAAGAATTAAACAAAAATAAGTAATATCATTGAAATAACATCCCAGATGCTTGAACTATTATCAGGAAACTAAAGCGTTCTGCTTACATTTATCTCTCATTCTGATGTCCTTAATTTTCCTCTAAATAGACAGACAGTTCTAAGACTAATCTTGCCAAGTCATGGTGAGATAAGGATTCGTTCTGCAGTAACGTATTCAATTTTTTGTCCTGACAAATCATTTTAGCATGAAAGGTCTTTTTAACAATATAATATTTTTTCAACGATAAGATTTGACCTAGTAAGTTACCATTGTTGCGTCATACATGCACATGTTCACAAAGTGAAATTTTAAAGTTAATAGTAAGTGGCAACTTAAGAACAAAGCTTGGTCAATACAATAAAGTACCACTACTGTTTTGTTGCCTACTATACAATGAGCGGGAATCGCTTGACTCTCTTGTGGAGAATTCAACGCTTCGACGATGCGGCTATTGTGGAATAAGGGCAAGGCGAGACCATCTCACTCCAGTAAGAAAAGTCTTATTGCCCTTGGCCTCGTTTTACCCAAGACGATAAGTTATTTCATTTGAAGGCTTTTGTACGTTCAAAACTTTGTAATCTATATTTGTTTCTTTGTAATTTATATATATATATATATATTATATATATATACATATATACTGTATATATATATAATATATATATATATATGTGTGTGTGTGTGTGTATATATACATTTATATATATAAATATATATATATATATATATATATATATACAGTATATATGTATATATATATATATATATATATAATTATATATATATATATATATATATATACACACATATATATATATATATATATATACATATATATATATATATATATATATATTGAGGTTATATTATATATATATATATATATATATATATATATATACACACACACCATCTCAGTATTACGTGGTAAAATTGAAACATTTTTTGATGTTACAAAGAGATGTGTACTCACTATTGCACTTACAGAATTTGGGTAAACATTTTTGTCATTGTTAATTCAATATATTATATTGCTTCAATTCTAACTTACAATACAAACTAAAAGCCTTTCATCGCTTTTTTACTCCTGCCACTCGGAAGTGGGCATTTTAAAGCAGTCTTCATTATTCAAGTATCATTTCACTCGTTAAAACTAATTTATCTTTTTACTTACTTGTCTATTTTTCCAAAATTTATTCGATGATACATTAACGCCCATCATCTAAACTTGAATATATCTACTGAAGATTGAATTCGTATTTTGTTTAGTCTATATTCTTCTTGATGTGAGCGTGCTTATTTTTTTCCTTGTCTTATGTATGTTTTAATATAAATGCATTGCCGTAGAATGTATAAAGGCATATTGATAATAGATGAATACTTTTTCAAATAACAAAAAATCAGTTTGAGAGACTAGGTTTCCATAATCTCTATAATTCTTTAATTATTTCGACCATCATTAAACATATTGGAGTGAGAAATATCAAATAAACATCCTTTTTGAGCTAAAAAAAAAATAAAATAAAAAATCTTATTAATCAATTTCAGAATCTTAGTGTAGGGCATAAGCTTTTTTTTTATAAATGCGTTTTCACATTATTAGTTTCAAATGAAACTTTCTCCTTTAAGACCTTTGTAAAAGTATTAATTCTATCAAAATATGACAGGAAAATGACATATACAACACACACTGCAAGAAAAATTGCTTGAAATTACGATATGGAAAGTAAAACAAGGATTGGGTATTAAACTTTTTTCGAATTACTATTGAACCAACAGATTAATTCCCTAAATGGGTAGCATAAAAACGGAAAGATCAAAATTGACTGAATGAGCAGCCCACCCTATTCTCCACTGTTCTGCAAGGTATAGAATAAAATTTGTATACTTGTATGTTGCTTTCCACCTTTTTAATTAAAGAATGCTTAACCGTATGGGAAAGTTATTTATCCATTAAAATGGGTAGTAACGGGCTAAAATAGTAAGAGAAAATTAATGTAGAGTTAACCTTGCACAGGCCAAAAGTTTTTATTAGGAATTAGCATAATCCTTCCAATGAGATAAAATAGGTGTAAATTTGAATACCATGTATTATAGAGACCTTAAAATATATCACGAATTAATATCTTCTAAAAAAATGAGAAAACCTTGCCCAAATTGTGAAATCAGTTGTCTGTAAAGGATAATGTGATAATATGTGACTTAGTCACATCAAAAACACAGCTGTAATTACTATATTTTTCACATTTTTCTAACATATTTTGTAGTTTTTGCTTCAAGTAAGCATTTTTACTAGAATTTTACATGTCCTGTATTGTTGGGCCCTTAAAGCCATAGCATTTAGAGAAAGTTTTCTTCTTTGCATGATGTATTCCAGTTGCTGATACTCTGAAGTTAAATTGTCTATTTGAAGTCTTACTTTGCTACGCCCGATAAACCATTTTTTCAATAGTGAATTGAAACCTGTGTATATATATATATATATATATATACATATATATATACATATATATATATATAAATATATATATATATATATATATATATACACATATATATATATATATACATATATATATATATATATATATGTATATATATATATATATATATATGTATATAATTACATATATATATATATATATATATACATATATATACAGTATATATATATATATATATGGCCCCTGACAAGCTCATTTAGTAAACTCCTGGTCCATTTATTCCTCTACATTTTATTAATTTAGATCTCTGCAACTTTAAGAGATAGAGCTCCAATAATGTGATATTAATGATTCTTTGATCCTCGTTCACTTAACTTTGCCTGACAATCTTGGTCACCTATACATCTATTTAAGAACTCATAAACAGGAAATAATACATATTAAAATTTCCTTATCTTGATATTACTATATAAACATTTCTTCATATAATACTGAAATTTCGTGATGTTATCACCTATCCAACGAAAAACTTATTGCAGCTCTATACTCAATTATATGTTAAAGTAGATTTTCATTTTCTGAAGCACTACTAGATGATCACAAATAGCATTAATATTACCTACACTTGGTGTATGGAAATAATTTCAAAGGGGAAAAATCTCCATGTTTCACTAGATCATGACTTCAAAAGAATACCTGGAAGAATAAGATCATCCGACATACCAATATGGCCAAAGAAATAATTTCATAGTATATTTTTCAAAATACTATACCACTCTTCAATGGACTTCTTAACTCTCTTACAGCTATATAAAATAAATTTAAGGTTTCATTCTCCATCCTTTTATTTACTTTTGAAAATGATTAAATTTAGTGGTTTTCATTGGTGTTTTTATATTTAGAATATCATTAGATGAAAACAATATCTTATATTCTAAAGTATTTTAATCTCTAGGGAAGTAAACATAACAACACAAAGTGTAAGGAAAGCAATTGACGAGATTACAGAGGAAAAAATACCGTAGTTATTGATTTAGATTCCTAAAATATATATAAGTTCAATTTAACATTGGAATTTGAAAATATTTGGAAAAAGGATCAACATATAAATAAATATATTGTTTAAGAGGGAAGAAAAAAAAAACAGTAATCATGAAATAGAAATTCTTAAGAAAGGAAATTCCAAAAGCATAATGAAAAGAATTCATCTTTTCAATTCCTCCTCATAAACAATCTATCACTTTATTCCAAGGTCTTTTTAGAGACATCCTACTTATACGAGGTAAAAAAATGGTTTAAGAATTTATAGTGTTTAAGGTTACCATATAGATTAATAAATGTTCCAGCCCTTAATATATAACGCTACATATTTTGAAATATTTTCCTATGCATAAACATATAAAAAAAGAGGCTAAACTGGAAAGTGTTTAATGCAATAAACGGCCGATTGCACCGAATGAGATGTAATCCACTGGCGGAAACATAATCAATGGCGCTCATAATTGAAAAGTTTTTAGTAAAAGGACTGATATGATATGATATACCAAATATAATAGAAAGGCAAACTATTATTGTACATGTGCCGTGAATTAATTAGAGTTTACACGCTCTCTTTTCGTTTATAGAATTAAGCGGCATCTATTTTCAATACTTATTTCCCGTCATATCTCTAACGTTTCTACTCCTATCTCTCAATAATATCGGATCGTAAAACCTTTTTACCAGCCTCCATTCACTTTTATATACAAATGTCTTAATATAATATAAGCTATTTCTCTACCTTTGCTTACAATTCTTCATGCTTCAAATCATATCCAGATGTCTGGGCCTTTAGATCTTTATAGTTCAGTAAGATCACTTCTGAATCGCATTTCATAGGCTTAATTTTCATGGCTGGCTGACAAATTTTCCATTGAATACGACATTGTCGTTTGCTTGACCTATAGAAGAGTGATTTAGAGGAAATATAAGGAAATACCGCATTACTTCTTTGGTTATCTTAAGAGGTTTATACAGCCTCAGAGTTCTTTTCTTTCATATGAATTCAATGCCCGTAAATACACCCCACCCCTAAATGAGAGCTTGCTTAAAAATGGAATCTGTGAACCATTAGTGTCTTTCAAATTTCGTGAACAAAGCCTCATGAATTTTTAAAGCTGCTCATTGTTGGACAGGAATGTAGAGGTGAAGAAAAAACCATATAAAACTACTGAAAAAACAATATATATGTATACCACTGCTATATATATAAATTTATATATATATATATATATATATATATATATAACATGGTCCAAAAAACTAAACCTAGGTTAACTTTCTAAACAAAAGAGTTGGGAAATGTTTTGAACTTAAGAATTATAATTGACTCAACAAATTTGATAAAAAAGTACTATGCAAACTGATCAAGATAGGACTTGAAATCCCTAATAGTGCTTTGTTCTGAGGCATTACTTTTAGGATTAATTGCGCACAAAGTGTTATGGAGTGGAGGACGTAGTCTTATAGATAACTGTACTCAAATGAATACCCATGTTATCAAAAATCTAAATATGGTATTCATAATGGGCTTACTGAAGTGCAGTATTATAACATGATACTCACACTCGAATAAGGATTTTAATACACCTTAATATTTATTTCCAGATATTAAGATATGAGTTGGCTGTTTGGTGACCGTAGACCCTAGAAGTCCCTTCCATCCCCAAAGACCAAACCTCATGAAATTTGAGAGATGCCCATTGCGTGTGAAAAAGAGAAAAATGAAGAACAATTATATAACACTAGTAAAAAATAATATGGAAATCAATATTGAAGTAAAACAAGTCAGTTAAAGAAATAGAGTTAGTTGAAGAAATGGAATCCTGACAAAACTCAAAGTATAATTATAAGTAGATCAAGGACAAGGATATCCAGATCTCAGCATTGATAATATTTTTTTTTATTATTTATCTTTTATTTTACTCTTTCTTCAAATCTCAAAATTTAAGGTCTGATTCTTAGCAGCAAATATACTTTTGAGAAATACATTAGGTCTATGTTCTCCAATTGCACAAAAAGAAAGGCTTATTGATAAAGTCCTTTAAGATTTTCGGTGATCAATCTATTCTGAAAAAGTATTTTATTCTTTCATTCTACCCTGTTTTGAGCATTGTTCTCCCGTCTGGTCTTCAGCTGCTGATTGTCATCTTAATTTGTTAGACAGGAACTAATGGCCATTAAATTTCTTATTCCTAATTTAGACACTAATCTTTGGCACTGTCGTTCAATTACTTCGATATGCATGTTGCATAGGATTTTTCATAATTCCTGATCATCGTTTGCATTCAGTCTTCCCGGAAAGCTTCATCCTGTTTGTAATACTAGGCTTGGAGTTTATTCTGATAGTCAGGACTTCTCCATCATTAGGCTCAATACTACACGGTACCCTAGAAGTTTTAATCCACCTGTTACCAAGTTGTAGACTGATCTTCCTAATCGGGTAGTTGCATTAGTAGAACTTCAAAAGCTCAAAATTGCAGTTAATTTTTCTTTTATGTTGAATATGCTGAAATAAAGGTTTTATAGTTTATATTTGAAATATCTGTTTTATTGTTGTTAGTTTCTTAAAATGTTTTATTAAGCTCTAGCTATTTCTCATATCGCTTATTTATTTCCTTATTTTCTTTCTTGACTGGGCTATTTTCCCTGTTGGAGCTTTTTGGGCCCATGGCATCTCGCTTTTCCAACTAGGGATTTAGCTTAGCTAATAATAATAATAATAATAATAATAATAATAATAATAATAATAATAATAATAATAATAATAATAATAATAATAATAATAATAATGATAATAATAATAATAAAAGCATTAACTAAACTTTTGTTTGATCAATTACGTGACTTTCATTGGCCATTTAATCAAAACAGGAACAAAAATTCCATATTAGTGATTTATACTTAAGCAAGACATTTTATAAAGAATTCCCTTCCTTATTTCCCAAAATCTTAAAACTCCGTGCATAATGACATATTTGAGCTTTTGTTTTATAGGTTAAGGATCTCAGAGACAGTAGATTTATAGTTCAAATACTTAAGATTAGGCAGCAATAAAATATTTTTTAAAAATTATAAAAAAGAATATGGTGGGTTTTTTTTTTTTCATGAAAGAGATGTTTTCAAATGTGGACGGATTTTCAACTATCTATTTTAGTTTTATTTAATTTTTTTTTTTGAGAAAGTTAGAGATTTGAAAGGATTTTTAGAAGATTTGGTTCCAGGAGTGACAGCTGGGATTCAAATGAACCGTCAGTATATGATATGAAAATGTCAACAAAAAGACCTGGTAGGGAGGAGCAAATATCTTGCACCTGATCATAATCATACCATTAGATTTGTTAGAGTTGAACCTAAAAAGATGAAACAAGAAAAAAAAGGATATCTAAATACTTGTATTCAAATTGACTATTGGTTCTTGCAGAAGAGTATACCATGTGTCGCTACTTGTTGAGTAGGGAATTTGAAAATTCAGAATTTGAATAAAAGAAAGAAAAGCATAACCTCATTCAATCCGTCATCTGTTTATCTTCTATCTTTTTTTACTTCAGCTTACGCAAATACTTATTCAAATATTCAGCTCCTCTAATGTATCTGGAATTTAAACTACTTAAATGGTTCTTTATACTTAAATATATGGTTTATGCTTCATTTAATCCTTTTATTCTACGTTATCACTTACGTAATTTCCCCACTGACAGATTATGATACTGTGTCTGGATGTTGCAAAGTCAAACGCCACACTCATGATCACTGTTAACGCACAAATTGTCACCCAGCACAGATTTTCCCATTAATTCCACGTCAAATCAGACTCTTGGACAGAACGGAAACTAAAACAAATCATAAACCATACTACTGTTTCTTAAAACTAGACTTCAACATATAACCACTGTAGTGCTGAAAAAAAAAATGCATGTATTTATATATGTATGTAATTAAGTGAGTATGTAAGTATATAATGTATGTATGTATGTGTTTATGTATGTATGTAAGCGTGGAAGTATGGATGTATGTATGTATGAGTCTATTTGTTTGTGTGTGTCAGTCTGTCTGTCTATATCTGTATGTATATATGTTTGTTTGTGTGTGTATCCATCTGTCTGTGTCGTTCTTTCTGTCTCTTTATGTGTTTGGCTGTGTGTGTGTGTGTTTGTCTGTCTGGCTGTCTATGTGCGTATGTGTGTGTGTATGACTCTGTATGTATTTGTCTGTCTGTCTTGCTGTCCTCTATGTGTGCCTGTACCTGTCTTTGCGTAAGTGTGTCTGTCTGTGTCTGCTTTCTGTTTGTATGCGAGTATGCCTGTCTGTCTGTGTTCGTGTCTACCTCTCTCTGTCTGTCTCTGTCTGTGTATCTTTCTGTCTATCTGTCTGACTGTCAGTCCGTCTGTCTGTATACCTGTCTGTGTGTGTGTCTGTCTGTTGGCCTGTGTGTGTCGGACTGTCTGGCTACGTGTGTCTCTGTCAGTCTGTATGTCTAGGTTTGTGTGTCAGTCTCTGTCTGTCTGTGTGTGTGTCTATGTCTGTTTGTGTCTGTCTGTCTTTCTGATTGTCTGTCTCACAGTCTGTCTGTGTTTGTGTCTGTATGCCTG
>NC_090734.1:32526391-32533891 GCF_036898095.1 Palaemon carinicauda | reverse complement strand
GAGGTATAACTGAAAATAATGACCTTATTTCAGTTAACATGTGAATAATGATGGCTTATAGTAGAAAATTGTGCTTGATATATTATGTCAAGTGATGAACGATGGATGCCAAGTCTAACGTACAAACAGATGCTATTCACCACTGGTTAAGTCTGTATAAATATTGATTATATGCAGCCAACTGTATAATGTTTCCAAATATTATGCACAGGAATACGATTTATGATATTGCAAATCAAGCCAGAGTGGAGCAAATGCCCTTAGATACTGGGTGATTATTTAGATGATTGATATATACAAGAATAATCACACTTGTGGCTCATACCTGTAGGACAACATGTACAGTTGGACAATATTCAATACTAGTACGCGTCACTCTTATGAAGTGCAACTGCCGCACCATACTGTGCGATGAGTTCGTGTGTTTAGCCCAGCCCACCAAGTCTACAATCCATCCCAACACAATATATTTGGTTACTCGACACAAACGTAAGAGTGTTACAAGGTGCTCTTTTTCGTAGCAAGTTTTGTTAGAGACTCCGGTGTCTAACTGTACTTTTTATTTGAGAAGAGGATCAGTGAGTATAATATATATGTATATATATTATATATATATATATATAAATATATATATATATATATATATATATACTGTATATATATTTGCATATATATATAACCACACACACACACTCACACACACACACACACACATATATATATATAATATATATATATATTTGGGCTCAAGCCATGTCGTCCTGATGGAAGTTCCTATAGGGTAGCTTCCTAGGGTATATTACAACTACGGCGATATTCCCAGAGAATTTACCTTAAGGTACCAGAATTCTAACTCCTGGAGCGAGTATCCCTCGTGAAAGGGATATCGCGACATATCAGAGGACGTATTCTAGACACGTCACATGGCAATCTATGACCTGAACAGAGATTCGTCTCGTAGGAGGGAGATTGACGAGATACGAATTCGGGAAAGAAAAAGGGGAGCCGCTCCCAAGGCTTCCCTATCCCCCGATTCGTATGCGTGCCTGGCGCCAATCCTGGCGCCATCTGTATTCCTTTTTGCGTAGCTTAACAACTCGGTGTTTTTTCCTGTTTTTCTCGCAAATCTTGGATTTATTCAGCTTTTCATGGCTTCTTCGTCTTTGTTGACCTCGGATAAGTTGAGTATAGTGTCTGTTATGTATAAATGTAGGCTCTTGGTAAAATTTTGAGTGATTAATAGGATTAATCTTTGATACAAGAGCCGTAGCCTACCAGAGGTGTCCTGGACACTGTCACTCGCTAGGTATAAATTAGTTAGTCAGAGTGACATTCCTGGTTGTTTTGCTTAATAAAATTTAGCTATTTAGCTTTACATAGGATTCCTTTCGTGCTTAGTATTATTTGGCGAAGTATTCGCCATTCTGGCCTACGCTAGGCCATGTAGCCTAGTCGTTTGGTCCTAGTACTTAATGTATGATTATGGTTTTTCCGAGTGTAATTAAAATTTTATTGAAGCTTTAGGCTATATTTTATACATTTTAGACTGTGTGGAATATTTCCAAGATTGTATACGTGAGAGTTTCGGTGAATTAGGTAATCGATTCTCTTGGTGCCTAGGCTAATTGCTTATGGAGCCTTAGTATACTTTATTATACTCCCCGGTTGCTTTCTTTTCTTCGGAGAAGGTATGCAATCCCTTTCCCTCTGTTTAAGCCTTGGGCTTATCCCTAAGTGGTTTTTTCCGAATTTAATTTCGATAAAACTATACTAGGGTGTTACTGTACCTTCCTGTTCCAGCAGAGTCTGGTTCAAAGAGGGACAGAACAACAGAGTTTTTAGTCTGCGTCCGTGTTGTTTGGCTTGGGGCAGAGTCTCCCTCGCTGACCTAACACTTACAAAGGGAGCTGAGCTCCCTTAGGTCACTGTCGAAGGTTTCTGTAGTTATGATTCCTTCTTGTGTGATCGACCAGACTAAGTCCTGTTGCTGTTTTCGGGGAGGATAAATCTTCCCTTGGGAGTTGCAACGCCTTCCTTGCTTTGGTGCTCTGGAAGCTGGCAGAGTATTATACTACTGCGCTGGCCCTTTCCCTTAGATCTCCCTTAGGCTAAGACAGAGTTCTTGGCTGCGGGTGATCTGTCACTAAAGCAAGGTTGGCAGGACCCTCTTGTCCCTTCCCCCTCTATCTCCGTAATGGCCTAGCCATTACTGTACTGTACCTTGCCGGCCGGCAGAGCTGGCCGGCAGGGGTAATTACTATACCATATGTCATTCTACTTCTGGACCTAGTATAGGTTGGGATATGGATTGACTAAGCCCATTGCGGCCGGCAGAGACGCTGGACGGCAAGGGTCTTATGTTTTCGAGTGCTGCCCGGCACCTCTCTTGGTCCCTCATCCATGCCTGCCGGCAGAGCCGGACGGCATTGGTCAAGGAAGCCTGAATTAAGTTTCCTCCCCTTCCTTATATGCAATCTTTCGGTTGCCGGGCTTGGGGGGTTGTGTACACTCTTATCCCGGCATCCATTCTATTTTCTTCTAGTGCTGTACCTGTCCCGGCAGCGGCCTATGAGGCCGGCAGCCGGGCAGGTGTAGTCTTCTGGTTCTTTTGCTGCCGGCTGGCATCGGTCTTGTACCTTTGCCGGCCGGCTTATGTCAGTCCTTGTCTGCCGGTCACCAAGAGTGTGGCCGGCAGCTGGGTACTACCTTGTGTAGTTGCTGGCCGGCAATCATTGCCGGCCAACACTGGCTGTTGCTGGCCGGCAGCTGCTGCCGCCGGCACAGGCATTTGAACCAGAGGGCTGCCGCCCTATAGCTGTTAAGTAGTATACTTTAAAGCTAATTGTGGTGTGTGCCGGCCGGCAAAGGCAGGGCCGGCACACATCCTCCTATACTGTACTAGTATTCTTCTGTATAGCATATACAGTAAGAAGAAAACTATAGTAAAAGTTTAGGTACAGCACTGTATCTTCTAACACTATTGTGTTTTCTTACACAGCCCTTTGTTGTTGCCCTCAGACAGGAAGCAGAGTTCTTCCCCGTCTATTATCCAGGATTTTTAAAATCATTGCCTAGGTGTGAGCTCCACCTGTTTCCTCTGGAAACCTTGCATTGGTTACTCTAGTAGAGATTAAACCATTTTTTGATTTTATTATCTGGAAGGCTGCAACAATGGGTTGTGAGGGAAACACAAGTGTGTGTCTTTCATTTATGAATTGTTATGCTATACTATGCATATCCAGTGATACATAGTTCACTTGATACTCATGGGAAATTTCTTCTATTTACAGGAGGACCCTCCGAAGTGCGGAATGTTTTCTGCAATGTCCGCAGCAAGAACCTCTGCGGACATGAGTGTTGTAGGAAACACGCAGCATGCGCTGTCTCCAAAAATGATCTCCAGTATTGGGACCCTCAGGTATGTACTGTATGCACTAACCTGATTACTGAGGCTTTTGATTCCCCTAGAACGGCGGAATCAAGGGATATAGCTAGGGAAAAGCTTCGTACTTGGGTAGGGGCTTCAAGAAGAACACCTCTGGCCCTTATCTTCCAAGTGAGAAGATGAGGGCGTATCTTTTTCCCCCAGGCATCAGCTGAGGCAGTGATTCCCCAGCCTCAAGAGGAGATCCTTCAAGATCAAGTCCAGGTGGACGAGGAAGTCGCAGATGCGATGCAAGACATCCAGTTGTGTGACAGGATGTCTGACCTGGACGATCGTTTGGAAGAAGACCTCCTGGCAGAAGGTTCAGGATCAAGTTCAAACCCACGGATGTCGTAGAGGATGAGGTCGACGAGGTGTCGGCTACTCCGGTTCAGATGCCGGAGCCTATCCCATCAACATCGGCTGGCCTCCCAGTAGAACTGGGACAGGCCCTCTCTTCGATTGTTGGAATGATCCAACAAATGCAGAAGGAGAATCAGGAGAAGGCGGCTGCAATGGAACTGCGTATGCAGTCCCTGGCAGAATCACATGGGCCCCGGAAAAGGCTCAATGTGAAAGACCTTCCCTTATGCTCAGATGCTAACCCATGGAGGTATGCTGAGCACATTGCCGATGACGACTGGAAAGATCGTCATTTCGGATTAAGCTGGGTTCAGTTCCCCTAGAGGAGGTAGAATTCTGGCCCAGCAAGGGCATCATATCCGGACTGCTATGTCCGGCTGAGAAAAGAACCAGCTTCAAGGGAGGAGACAGAGCCGAAGGAGGTCATTGTTATGGACCACGCTAAGGCTCAAGCCCTACTTTCATCCTCGATGAAAGAGAGGGGCTTCTCGAATTCGAAGGTAGCTGCATTGAGCAAGAAGCTCCCTTCGTTTGTGTCCTCTCCTGATAGAGCCTTCCCCTTTTTACAGAAAGGGTTTGCGGCTGTCCTAAAGGCAGTCGAGGCCGGCAAGCCTTGCCCCTCCCTGGAGGAGTGTAAACCCTTGTCGCTGGCTCTACCTATGGACCACAAAGACTGGAAGGATATCCATCTGACATTCTCAGTGGGAAAGTTGGAGGCTGATATTGCCGGACGGCAATTCGGCGAGGACCTCCCCAAGCTGTCCGAATCTATTTTACGAAGAGAGTTCGAGACAAAAGAAAGACTGGCTGCCTCAATGTCTCATCAGACTACTCTCGAGACGATGGCAAGTGACCCCAAGGTCCATGAAATGTTCATGGTAGTGGCTAAGTCTCACTTAGCCACAGTGACGAAGGACCTTTATAGCTTCGTCAAGGCAAGGAGAGCTTGCAGGGAGTTCGTGTTCACCGGGGCTTCGGTGAGACACGAGCCAAGGAAGTTAATCTCCTCCAACATTTGGGGAAAAGACCTTTTCCCTACCGATGTGGGTCAAAAGAGGTTGTTGATAAGGCCGCCGTGGAGAATAGAAATCTTCTCCAGAAGTGGGGGCCTGGCTATCAAAAGAAAATCTTCCCCGGATGAGGGTCCTCAACCAAAGAGGAAGAATATGAAGACTAGTCTACCATCTCGGCCAGCCAAGCCTTATAGACAGCAACAGCAACTGCAATTGCCTTTGCCTCCAGTGGCCCCAGATGGTGGCACAAAACCCCGACTGCCTTTCAGTGGGTACCCCAGGCGGTGCCAGGTCAGTCAACCACATTCGCCCCAACGTTCGAAGGACAGTCTTCTTCCTTTCGTGCAAAACCTAGAGGAGCAGCCAGAGGCTCGTCTAGGCGCCCCTCAAGGGGAAGGGGATTCAGAGGTGGTCGTGGTCAGGGAGGCAAGACCTCAGGACGGCAGTCCAAGTGAACATGATACCGGTAGGAGGGAGACTGATGAAATTTTGGGATCGCTGGACCTTCGATCCCTGGGCCCAAAGCCTACTCAAGAATAGACTGGGTTGGAGCTGGTACAGCACTCCACCCCCATGCCTTCGGTTTTTCCAACACTCCACCCCCATTTTGGAGGAGTACGTTCAAGAACTGTTGGAGAAAATGTGATCCGAAAGGTGAAGTCCATCAAATTCCAAGGGAGGCTGTTTTGTGTTCCCAAGAAAGACTCGGAAAAGCTCAGAGTCATTCTGGACTTGTCACCACTCAACAAGTTCATAGTGAATTGCAAATTCAAGATGCTAACACTGCAACACATAAGGACCTTACTGCCCAAGAGGGCATACTCAGTCTCTATAGACTTGTCAGACGCCTATTGGCACATTCCAATCAGCCGTCGACTCTCCCCCCTACCTAGGGTTCAGGCTACAACGGAAACTGTACGCCTTCAGAGCCATGCCATTCGGGGCTAAACATAGCCCCAAGGATTTTCACGAAGCTTGCGAGCGCAGCTCTCAAACAATTACGCCTAAAGGGTATTCAGGTAGTAGCCTACCTGGACGACTGGCTGGTGTGGGCAGCATCCGAGACCGAATGCTTGCAAGCTTCCAGTCAGGTGATCCAGTTCCTAGAGTACATAGGCTTCAAGATCAACAAGAAAAAAGTCTCGACTTTCTCCATCCCAAAAGTTCCAGTGGCTGGGAATCCACTGGGACCTTTTGTCACACAGTTTCTCCATCCCAATGAAGAAAAGGAAGGAGATAGCAGGCTCTGTCAAGAGACTTCTAGATTCCGAAAGGATATCAAGACGCGAACAGGAGAGGGTACTAGGCTCTCTCAAGTTTGCTTCAGTGACAGACCCAGTGCTAAGAGCACAGCTAAAGAATGCAACCGGAGTTTGGAGAAGGTATGCATCAAACGCGCGAAGAGACCTGAGAAGACCAGTGCCGCCTCGGCTACGTACTCTTCTCAGACCTTGGTCCCAAGCCAGACATCTAAAGAAGTCTGTTCTTCTTCAGCCACCTCCCCCGTCGTTGACGATTCACTCAGACGCCTCAAAGGAGGGATGGGGAGGTCACTCTCATCGGAAAAAAGTCCAGGGGACTTGGTCCAAGCTATTTAGGACCTTTCATATAAACTTTCTAGAAGCTATGGCAGTGCTCCTTACCTTAAAGAAAGTCTCCCCGCGTCACTCGATCCACATAAGATTGGTGACAGACAGCGAGGTGGTTGTGAGATGCTTGAATCGACAAGGGTCAAGGTCACCACCTCTCAACCAAGTGATGTTAGCCATTTTCCGATTGGCGGAAAAGAAGAAGTGGTACCTGTCGGCAGTTCACCTTCAAGGAGTCCGCAATGTGACAGCGGACGCTCTATCCAGGTTCACACCGATAGAGTCGGAATGGTCCTTAGACGCAGGATCATTTTCCTTCATTCTGAATCAAGTCCCAGAACTGCAAATAGACCTCTTTGCGACGAAAGACAACAAGAAGTTGCCCCTGTACGTGTCCCCCGTACGAGGACCCCTTAGCGGAAGCAGTGGACGCAATGTCCCTCGACTGGAACAGATGGTCCAGGATTTATCTGTTCCCTCCTCACAACCTTCTGTTGAGGGTCCTCAACAAACTGAGATCCTTCAAGGGGGTAGCGGCAATAGTGGCCCACAAGTGGGCGAACAGCATGTGGTTCCCCCTTGGCGTTGGAACTACAGATGAAGTTCGTGCCGCTACCACATCCAGTTCTGACCCAGCGAGTCCAGAAGTCGACTGTCTGCGCGTCATTACAGAAAACCCAGACCCTGCAGCTCATGATTTTCTCGCCCTAGCGGTGAGAAAGCGCTTCGGGATTTCGAAAGCCAGCATAGACTTCCTAGAGGAATACAAGTGCAAATCGACTAGAAGGCAATATGAGTCATCTTGGAGAAAATGGGTGGCCTTTGTAAAGGCAAAAGAATCCGCAGGAGATCTCAACAGATTTCTGCTTATCTTTCTTCATCCACCCTCCATGGCCAAGGATTGGCAGCTAACACGATTTTCAGTGTGTAAATCGGCTTTGATGAGACCCATTTTATTTGCCTTCCAGATCGACCTAGGTAACGAGATCTTTAATAAAGTTCCGAAGCCTGCGCTAGGCTCAGACCTTCAGCACCTCCAAAGCCCATCTCATGGTCTTTAGACAAAGTTCTTCATTTCGCCTCCTTGTTGAGCAATGAAGAATGTGCGTTA
>NC_090734.1:32508383-32523383 GCF_036898095.1 Palaemon carinicauda | reverse complement strand
TAATAATAATAATAATAATAATAATAATAATAATAATAATAAGAGTGACAATAATTATGATAATACTAATAATAACATATCTTTATTTTATCGCCATAACATTTCTCACAAAATAGATGAATTCCATCATGATTCGGCATTCAGTTAAAATGGGGAAGTTTTGGAGAGGATCACCATGAAGGTCAATAAGTTGTAGCAAAACTCTGGTACTGGCTCCTGTTTGGTAGAAATAATGTCATCAAATTAAAGACGAATGAAAAGTTAAAAACAACATTGAGATAATAATAACTTCATCATCATCATCAGATCCTCCCTTGCATATTGACGCAAAGGAACTCAGCTACATTTCACAAGTCATCTCCATCTTGTGTTTTTAAATTAACACTCTCAACCCCTAATTCCTGCTTCATATTCCTCGGCACTGTAGGCATGGGTCTTCCAATTATTCTAGTGCATTGTGGAGCCCAGCTCAAAGTTTGGTGAACGAATTTCTCGTGGGGAGCACGAGGAGCATACCAAAACTATCTTCATCTATCCATCATCACGATATCATCCACATATGGCACTCGAGTAATTTCCCTTATAGCTTCATTCCTAATCCTGTCCTGCTATTTAAATCCTAATATCCTTCCGATGGCTTTGCTTTTAAATAAAAAAACTAAAAAAAAAATCATGGAGACTGTTTCATTGTCAAACCATGGCTAATATCCATATAGTAACACCGATCTTACCAAACTGACACATAGTATAATGTATATATGTAATTTCGGGCAAATAGATTTCCACATTTTACTTAAGATAGCCATTGTATGATTTGCTGTTCTCTATATTTCACTAACGTATATTTCTAAAGACTGTAATGGATATCATAGTTTAAAAATACTTGAAAGATTCTACCTCTATAATCCTTTCTCCTTCCAATGATATTCACTCTTCTTTTTCATATTCCGTTCTCATCATCTGTGTCTCATCTATTAATTTTGAGCCCAACCTCGTGTGATATTTCATGCATTCTGATAAGCAAGCAGTGCAAATCATGTGGTGCTCTGCTAGCAAGGACAGCATCATAAGCATACTCTAGGTCTGCTAATATCCTCTCATCAATCCAAGCCAATGCTCTGAAACCATCTCCGACTGTTCTAAGCATTACAAAATACATGAGGATGATAAAAAAAAAAATAGGTGACAGCAATGCTCACTTAAAATTTATTTGATAAGACTCCATTAACAATAACTTTACACTTGCTATGCTCATGAAGAGACTTACTCAAAGTCCATAATAATACAGAACTCTCCACAAAATTGGTTGGTGCACACAATCAAAGGATTCTTCATTGTCTACAAATGCCTTCATAAGTGGATTTCTATATTGTACACATTGCTGTACAACAAGTTCTAAATGAAAATTGGTTGGTGGAACTTTTACCTTTTTGAAACTCGGATTGTTTATCTCTCAGCTTTTCATCAATATTTCTCTCCAGTCTTTTTCGAATAAGAATACTATATATTTTCATAACAATTGAGGTAAGTGTTTTGTATCTGTAATTACTGCAATCAGTTAACCAGCTTGTTCTCGTTTTATTACTATTTGAACCAACACTCCTAACTCCCATTAATCAGGTAGTTCTTCTTCATCCCACATTCTACAAAAGAATGTTGTAAGTGTTCTAGGAGTCACTTCATTTTCAGTGAGTATCATCTCAACAATTATTTCATCGTATTCAGGGGCTTTATAACTCCCGAGTTCTTAATTATAGCTTTGACTTCAAACACACTGAATTCATTGATGGGAACATCAAGATCTTCATCAGCTTCAAGTGTATGAATGAAATTATTCCCTCTGTATCTCCTATTCATAACTTCAAAGAATTGTTCTATCCAACGTTGCCTTTTTCTCCTCTCATGGTGTTATAACAGATCCATTTCTCATTTTGATGGGTATATCATTCTTCTTTTTTGTCCCAGTAGGGATTTAATCAATAATTCTATGGGTAATTCTTACACCATAGCCACTGCCTGGATCCATAGCTTTTTCAGTCTCATCTGCTTTACTGTCTAAATATTCTCTCCAGTCATTCCTGGCTTTTCCTTTGACCTCACTATAAATACTGGAATACTTAGCCTGCTCTACCTTTCAATTTCCCTTATTTCCTCGAAAAATCTCAACACTCAATTTATGTCTTTGTCACCTTTTATATAGTATCTCAAGTATCATTTCATATCCACGGATTCCTCCTTATAACTGCTTGTCCCAACACTACACTACCAACTGATTGTTATAGGTTGTTGATAACACACCAATCTTCATTAATTGTATGTGCTTCATCTCTTAAAGTCTCTAAGACTGCATATCGATTTCTGCAATCAATTGCAAATTTTTTTCTGTGTTCTTCAGCTAAAATATTAGTTGTATCAAATCTAGGTATTCAATCCATCTTTCTTTTGGTTGCTTTCAGTTTTAATTTCAGTTTGGAAATGAGGAGCTGGAGATCACTACCATTATCTGGACCTCTATACCTTCTTACATTTCTCAGAGTCCTTCCTCTCTATTTAGTAATGGCCATGTGATCGATTGGATTATTTTCAATTGCCAAGTGGTGAAGTCCATTTATATATGTGGATGCCCTTGTGCTGAAAAAGAATACCTACAAGGATAAGATTATTTTCTGAGCAGAAACTTATGAAATGTGTTCCATTTTTATTTGTAACTTCACCAGGACCATTGTCACCCATAATATTCTCTATCCCTTGATTATTCTTTCCAACTTTAGGCAATGATGTTGCCATTTGAATAATATGCAGCGAATAATAGTGAAGACCAATAATGTTCATCCTCTTTCCTTTACTATAGTTGAGTAAAAAATATTAATGATCCATGACCACTATTTGGTGAAAAAAACTTCATGATACTTTTCTTATCATGTGCTAATGTACTGAAAAATTAGCCCTGATGACCATCCTAAAACCTTGTCCTAACTCTGTAATGCGGCAAAATTTAAGCTGGCCCTGGAGCTCTCTTAGCCCATTCATTTGTCAGCATTATGTTGACAATTAGCAGTGATATGTACTTCGACAAAAGTTGATTCGAACTCGAAATAACTAAGAAATTCAATTGTATACCATTTCATGAAAATTTTACTAATCATAATTGATAAAAGGAGAAAGAAACAAAATTTGAATGTCATTCTTCCGTAAAAAGGTAGAAATAATTGTAAATCCTTAAATAAATGCATTGATATTTCTACCCGCATATACTGAATTCTCTAGATGCAGACGTATTTCTTCTTTGTAAGTGGCTGATGTATATAGAAGGAATATTTTTACAAACAAAGGCGGCTAACATATCATACGACCTCTTTATTCAAAGGAGTCAAAGTCATTAATTTCTTCTGTATGTAACCCACATGAATCAGAATCTGTTAATATTTATGTGCTTATGTCTAGCATAGTTTCTAAAAATATAATGTTTTCCATCAGACTTCAGTGTGTCTTTTGTATAAGTGTTAGAAAGTCTCCACATAAAACCCAGGTCAGTAAAAGCTATGAATGGTTTAACAATACTAAGTTCAATAAAGCTAAATGTTTATGTTAACTTTTATTTTTTTTACCTTTTTCATTGAAATATTGATAATAAACAAAGATTCATTTATTAGTGATACATTATTGTATGACTTTGGTATAGTCAAGCTTTTCCTTACTATTCTCTGCTTAAGCTATAACTTCAGCCGTAACTCTGTTTCCCATTGCATCAGTTTTTTAATTGGATAGAATGCTTTCCCTTTGGCCCGACTGCATGGAAAAAAATGTAACTCCAATGTATGTGAATTTTTGGATTGATAGACAGTATCAGAAAACATACATGTTTGAAAAATTCCTAGGATATCTTTTTACCATCAGTGTGTGCTATTTCAAAGTTCTTTACGAATTCCTCTAATGCAGCTTGGCCTGATTGCACGGATTGAAGGGTGGCGTTTCGTAAATCAAAAGAGTCAGATATAAATTCTGTCAAACAGTAATCCATGTGTATAGCCTGTTCATCAATAGCAAGATAAGAACTGGAGTTTTCAACATATCCTTTTGCAGAAGAGCTGATCATGGCCGAAACATGAAGAGAAAGTCTTTCTCTGTTAATGAAATTGGCTGTCTGTATGAATTAGTAGCAGTGAAAGTGGGACCACCCAGCCATCAATTTGTATCCCTTGTTCATTGTCATCTCAATCTAAAGGTCCAAGGGTAAGCATGAATATGGTTGACCTTTCATAGATTAAGAAAAGTAGTCCTTCAATCAAGTATTGAGCTTCATCATTATGTAAAGAACCAGTTCCATGCCAGAACTTGATGAACCACCTTCTATATTTGTTTTTATCATATATTTGCAACCAAGATAACATTATCTTGAGTGGACATTTGAAGGGATTTCAGTCCTGATTACGCAATAAACCTAAACCAGCAGATTGTCAGGGATCTCTCAGTTTGTTCATCCATTACAAACACTGCTTCTACAAAATGGGATATATCTGGATTTGTTCGTATACATTTATATGCATCCCATAACTCATCTTCATTGTGTTCTCCAGATGTTCTGAGAACTTGTAATTCTGCTTGGAGCGGTGGAGAAATAGATAACCTAGTTTTCAAAGCCATTAGTAATAGTTTTTTGCGTTAGTAGTTCATGCACTAATTTGAGGCAACGGGTGCTTCTCTTGTAATGTTTCCCATTAGTACTTGCTCAATGGAACCTACTGATATTACATCAAGTGCAACCAGCAACATTGCTAGTCTTGGTCCCTTAAATAGTTTGTTGATTGCTGACAGAAAAAGACATCTGTGTATGAAAGTTGCCAAGAAATTGAAGGATTGGTTCAAACTGTTCAGGATGTTTATTCTTAATTTCAACAATAAGAGCATAGACTGGCTGATCCCCTATTAACCAAATGAATGACATGGCATTTTTTAGCTATTTACACCATACAACAATTAACTTCATGGACAACCGACTTTTGGGGAAGTTTTTGGAAAGTAAGATATTATTATGATTTACTTTTAGTGGTATGAGTATAAAAGGTTTAGAACCCTGAAAAGGTGCTACTGTTTGTGTTGAATTTTTTTTTTCTCATCACCTATTCTTGCTAGACTATGAATTTATACAGTTTGGCTCTGTACTTCTCGCTGTGCTATGTCAATTGTAATTTCAATTGCTACCCATACAGCTGCCTTACCATACTTGAATGTTTTTTATGATTCTATTTTGTGCTTACTTGAAGGATTTTTTTTTCTCAGATTTCAAGGTTAAATTTTATGAGTGGCCTGTTACAGTGTTTAATGGAGTCACTTATTGCAATAGTGTCAAACTGCATAAACATGACATTTTTCTATGAGATGTGTTTTCTCCAGTCAGTGTCATTACTAAAGTTATCATTGTCGATGATGGCTGTAGCTTGATAGCCTAAAGCCAGTTCATAAGGGCAAACAGCATTGGTTTTGTTGTTATATTTTACCCATGCTGCATATGGATTTAGAACATCTTGGTAGCTTACACCAAGGGACATGTTCTGCAGAAGATTAACTTTATCACTACTTCTTGTAAGTCTATGTACATATAATGACGAAAAAGCTTTGAAAGAAGTTTTGTTTTAGGTGATATATGAGAATAATAACGATGAAGCTGGTAACTCTTCATACTTACACGGTGTATTTATTTTTTTTTTAGCAGGATTCATTAACCAGGTTAAAAAATGTCGAATAAATATATAATACTCTTCATGGTTATCCAATTCCTGCACAGCAAGTGGCCACTTTATTATATGTTCTTTGCCTCCAGCTTTTGTGTTATACATGAATGTTCCCTGATTTTTGTGACAGTAATCATGATAACGAAGCAAATTTCCAAACTGTTCGTTCAATAACTGCCTGATTTTGATTGTTGACATTGATGACATATGGAAACATGGAAACAGTAGTTCCTCATCCAATAATTTTAGTCTTAGAGTGTTGTGGGGTAAGGCATTTATAATACAGCGGAGTGAACATGGTGGAAAAACATGTGTTGAACGTTCACAAAACTCACATTCTGAATGCGTATATAAAAAATGTTAGTCTTTGCTATACCATGAATGAATGTCCTTTCTCCTAAGAGATCTGTGATACCTAATTTCAGAATCAAATGGATTATTCTGCCCCTCATTGCACCCTCTTCTAGATAAACAAATGTAACTTGATTGTATTCCATGCTTCTTCTTTATGTATATTCCCCTTTCATACACCAGATACACAGATCCTTGTGATGTCATGTCCCTATTTTACTTCATTGAGCGAAATCCGGGACCAGTACGTCCTAGATTTCGTCAATGTCGTCTTCTGTATTGCAATATTCGTGGTCTTCATGCAAATATCCAAGACCTTACAGTTGCGTCCAGACAGTATGATATTCTTTTGTGCTCAGAAACTTTGGTTTCTAATATGAGGCACTCATCTGAGCTCCTTATAACTGGTTTTAAGAAGCCAATAATGTTGAAACGTGATGCCATCCCTAGGGCCAGGGGAATGGCGGTGTATATTAGGACCGAGTACCCTGCTTCTCATAAGTCCTGCTATCAATGTGGATGTCATGTGATTCAGGTAATAAAAGTTTGTGGCAGGCATAACAACTTTTATTTGTGTTCGATCTTCCGGAATCCAGACATGGATGATTCTATCTTCGATTGTCTTCTTACCATTATGGCTAAGATACAAGAAGATGATAGAAAGGCTTCTTTTGTCTTTGCTGGTGATTATAATGCTCACCATAAGGAGTGGTTAAGTTCTATCTCTCTTACCAATCACCATGGCCTAAGAGGTTTAGACTTTGCCTCTGAATCAGGCTGTGAGCAAATCATAAATGAAGCTACTCACAGGTCTGGTAATTGCTTGGACCTCGTATACACTGACTCCCCTGGCGTTATAATTAGTAAGGTTGGTTCTCCAGTCGGGACATCTGATCATGCCTTGATTTCATTATTAGTGAAGACTGAGCAGCCTGTCCCTGATATATCATATTCTTGTAAAATTTATATGAAATCCCAAGCAGACTGGAATGGGATTTTACATGATCTTTTGTGCTTGAATTGGTCACAATTATATAATAGTGTAGATCCTGTTGTCCCTTTGAATGAGAATCTAGTCAACATAATTGATAGGCGTATCCCTTCTCGTGTGCTAAGGTACCGAGTGAAGGACAAACCGTGGTTCAATGATGATTGTAGACGTGCTTATTTGGAGAAACAGGAGGCCTATCATCTCTGGAAGGGTAACAGATCAGATTTGACCTGGAACAACTATACTCAGCTTCAAGCTTTTGCTCAGAGAGTTTATGCCTCAACTGAAAAAGAGTTCAATTTAACCATAAAAGAAACACTTTCTGGTACAACTCAGGAACATAAATGTTGGTCTACCCTTAGATCTGCATTCTTTGGTGTAGATGCAACAGTTCCTCCTTTACTTAAACCAGATGGCTCAGTCACTCACTCTCCAAAGGAAAAGGCAACCCTTTTGGCTGATGTTTTTGACAGTAAGCACAGTAATGATAAACTTGAACTTCCTCATTCCTGTTTTCCTGAGGCTAAACTAACTAGTTTAGCTTTTCGATCTCGTGAGATTCAAGCTCTGTTGATGGACCTTGATGCTTATGGAGGTGTAGACCCAAATGGTATTTTTCCTTTGTTTTTTTATAAAGACAGCAGATTTCTTAGCTCCAAAGTTATCTGTTATTTTGCGCAAGTTAGCAAGAAGAGGAGCTTTTAGCACTAGTTGGAGAATTGGTAATGTTACTCCTCTATGTAAATGTGTTTGTGGTAGCTCAAGTCCCACTGATTACCGCCCAATTTCCATAACGCCCATATTATCTAAAGTTTTTGAATGTCTTCTGGTAAAACGTCTTAATAGGTTTGCTGAAGGTAATCATCTACTCCCTAGTTTGCAATTTGGTTTTCGTAAAGGCCTTGGAGCATATGATACCCTTCTTACAATCTCCAATGCTGTACAGAAATCCCTTGATTGTGGTCGGGAAGTTCGTATGATTGGCCTTGATTTAAGTGCTGCCTTTGACCGTGTTAATCACGAGGCCCTTGTTTTCAAACTGAAACAGTTGGGAGTGGGTGGGTCGTTTCTTAACATTATTATTGATTTTTTAAGTAATAGAATTAAAAGAGTTGTTGTTGATGGGCACCATAGTGATTATAGGAATGTGATATCTGGTGTTCCACAGGGTAGTGTTCTTGGGCCATTACTTTTCATACTATATACACATGACATGTGGTTTGGCCTAGAAAACAAGCTTGTTGCATATGCAGATGATGCTACTCTCTTTGCATCAATTCCAGCCCCTGAATGTAGATCTAGGGTTGGTGAATCCCTTACTAGAGAATTAGCTAGAATTAGTGCATGGTGAAAATTATGGGGCATGAAGTTGAATCCTAACAAAACTTAAAGTATGATTGTAAGTAGGTCAAGGACGGGGGCTCCTCAACATCCGGATCTCAATATTGATAATGTTTCTTTAGATATGTATGACTCTTTCAAAATTTTAGGTGTGATTCTCGACAGTAAATTTACGTACTTTTGAGAGACATATAAGGTCTGTGTCTTCTTCAATTGAACAAAAAATTGGCTTATTGAGAAAGTCTTTCAAGATTTTCGGTGATCAATCTATTTTGAAGAAGTGTTTTAATTCTTTCATTCTACCTTGTTTTGAGTATTGTTCTCCTGTCTGGTCTCCAGCCTCTGATTCTCATCTTAATTTGTTGGACATAAACTTACGGTCTATTAAATTTCTTATTCCTGATCTAGATATTAATCTCTGGCACCATCGTTCAATTAGTTCATTATGCATTTTGCATAAGATTTTTCATAACTCTGACCATCCTTTACATTCAGATCTCCCTGGACAATTCTATCCTATTCGTAATACTAGGCAGGCAGTTAATTCTAATAGCCAGGCCTTCTCCATCACGAGGCTCAATACTACGCAGCACTCTAGAAGTTTTATTCCAGCTGTTACCAAGTTGTGGAATGATCTTCCTAATCCGGTGGTTGAATCAGTAGAACTTCAAAAGTTCAAAGTTGGAGCAAATGCTTTTTTGTTGACCAGGCGGACATGAGTCTTTTTATAGTTTATTTATGACATATTTATTTTTGATGTTGTTAATAGTTTATATATGACATGTGAGTTTTGACGTTGTTACTCATTTTAGAATGATTTTTTGTTAATTTTTTCTCTTCATTTATTTATTTCCTTATTTCCTTTCCTCACTGGGCTATTTTTCCCTGTTGGAGCCCCTGGGCTTATAGCATCTTGCTTTTCCAATTAGTGATGTAGCTTGGATAGTAAAAATAATATATACATATATATATATATATATATATATATATATATATATATATATATATATATATATATATATATATATATATATATATATACATTTACAGTATATATATATATGTATATATATATATATATATATATATATATATATATATATATATATATATATATATATATATATATATACAGTCAGCGCAGATCGCTGTGTCCGGGTAGTGGGCCGGACACAGCGTTCCGCGCAAATGGGAGGCATGGGGTTTATCGGGGAAAAAATCGACTTGGACAAATTGACTAATTGGCATCTTTTTATACAAGTTAGCATCTACATATCTGTGTAGGTGGAAGCTAGCCAGTGTGTTTCCTGTAGTCGTGGAGTGAGGTTGTGTCAGGTTGAGAGGGCCGAGTTGCAATCATTCTTTTGTGAGTTCGCGTGGCATTTTTGTGTATCAAACATCCCCCCCCCCCCCCCCGTGATGTCTAGACCCCGTACAAGTCACGATGACATTTTTAGAGTGATAACCTGTCATAATTTAGGTCTGCAAACGAAGGAAATAGTGAAGAATCCTGGCGTGAACGAGAGGACAGTGAGGCGCTTGGTGGCGAAGTACAAGGCAGGAGGTAGCGCCGAGGTCCCTTCTCACTCCCAGACTGGTTCCCCTCCCCGGAAGATTCCTGATCATACTTTACATATATTAAAGCGAACCCTAGAAGAAAATCCAACATTAACGGCTAAGCAACTGAAAGAACAGAACCCTAAATTGTTGAGTGACGTCAGTGTTCGTACGATTCAGGAAAACCTGTCGAAGCGCCTCGACTTCGAGAAAGTGATCGCGCGAAAGAAGTCCGCTGTAACTTTGAAACAAAAGCAGAGGAGGGTTGCTTTTGCCAAGACATACAAGGATTGGACCTTGGAGCAGTGGCGTAGTGTCTTGTGGAGTGACGAAGCGACCTTTTGTGTGAGTGAGACGACCGGGAAAAAAGTGTGTCGGCAAAAGGGGTCAGATCCTCTTAAGCCTAATCTCACGGCCAAGACAGTTAAGCACCCTGCATCGCTTATGGTCTGAGGTTCGTTTGCCTACGGTGGTGCCCCAAGCCTTGTTGTTTTGCCTAAAGGCATAACGGTTAATGCTGACCGCTATTTGAACATTTTAAAAGACAATTTAGCGGATTGTTTTGCGGCTACAGGAGCTGAAATTTTTCAGCAGGACGGTGCCCCTTGCCATACGGCTAAAAAAGCGAAAAAGTGGCTGGAAAATAGAGAAGTGAACTATATTCCTGATTGGCCAGGTCAAAGTCCTGATATTTCGCCCATTGAGAACCTTTGGGCGATAGTTAAAGCCCGCCTTCGTAAAGAAGTGTCGACAAACGTGACACTTCTCGAGGCGGCGCTCCATAAGGTGTGGGCGGAAATACCTGCCAAAATACTCCAAAACCTCGCCGATAGTGTTCCTCGACGACTTTTGCAGGTCAAATAGAGGAAAGGCTACCCTATAGACAAGTAGCAGGAATATTGGTGAGTGTTCAATTAAATTTTTATTGATTTATATTGTGTATTAGTGTAGATATGGGGGGGACCAAAATGAATGCACGGCGGATGCTGCCCGGACAGACCGACCCGCGCTGACTGTATATATATTTATATATATATATATATATATATATATATATATATATATATATATATATATATATATATATATATATATATATATATATATATATATATATATATATAGATAGATAGATAGATAGATAGATAGATCTATGTATTTGTATATATGTATATATATATATATATATATATATATATATATATATATATATATATATATATATATATATATATATATATATATATATATATATATATATATATATATATATATATATATATATATATATATATATATATATATATATGTGTGTGTGTGTGCGTTTGTGTTTGTGTGTGTGTGTTTGAGTGTGTGTGCGTGTGTATATATATATATATATATATATATATATATATATATGCGTAAAAATCACAGGAAAACGTGATGCTCAGATGCAGAAGAACCACAGGGAAAATGAAAATACGAAATATACGCTTAAGTCCTGACTAGTTTCGTGATACTTCTTCAGAGGACTGATCATTCCTCTGAAGAAGTATCACGAAACTAGTCAGGACTTAAGCGTATATTTCGTATTTTCCTTTTCCCTGCGGTTCTTATGCATATATATATATATATATATATATATATATATATATATATATATATATATATATATATATATATATATATATATATATATATATATATATATATAAGAATGGGTGTGTGTTTGAGCGCATATATTTATGTGCATGTTCGAGTGTGTATGTGGATTAAAGTCTTAATTTTTTCTTGTAATAAATCTGAGAAATCATGCTAGAATTTATAGTAAAAGAAAACCAAATCTTCAGTTCAGCAAAAGCTGCTAGAGCTCTTGATGCAATGCTTTTAATAACGATTGCTTTTAACTAAATGAACAATATATTTATTAAGCTTAGAAGAACCGTCATTATTAAAGCTGAACAGATTCCTGGAACATTGCCACAGGGAAATCTTTCCTTATGTATTTGCTTTCATGCTGGAAGCGTTCTTCCCTATTTCGCAATACGACAAATAGTCGTTCAAGAGACTGTATGTCGATTTTGAATAAATAAGAATGAACAGCATTTCTCATCTACTATATGAACCGATTTTTATTATAACAGATTAATTGAGTAATAATTGGTTCAGTTAATGGAAATTATATAAAATCTTAAAGTGTCAACAGCAAAAGAAATTTCAGAGCAGCAATGTGATATTGAGAACATATAATTTAAGATTTCTCGTTATATGCTTTAATTTAATATTACCTATTTTTTTTAATTCAAATAATTTGGACTCAATTTTTTCAACTCTTTTATATCAAGTTCCAATTTTTGTTATACAGTAAAAATTATTTAATTGCCCTTGGGATGATGTAAATTCATTACAGTGCGGGTGCGAATAAAAGTTACACCATGTAATGTATATATATATATATATATATATATATATATATATATATATATATATATATATATATATATATATATATATAAATACACACACACATACACACACATATATATACATATTATCATATATATATATATATATATATATATATATATATATATATATATATATATATATATATATATATATATATATATATGTATAAATTTGAACATGATACACACGAGTTGAAAAAATTAAGAAAAGATTATTTAAAATAAAAGAAAAGCTAATATTAAAATCATGCATATAACGAGAAATCTTCAATTATGGAGTTCTTTCCATTCACGTGTTTTCAATATCACTTTGCTACTTCGAAATATATATATATATATATATATATATATATATATATATATATATATATATATATATATATATATATATATATATATATATATATATATATATATATATATATATATATATATATATATATATGTATGTATATATATATATATATATATATATATATATATATATATATATATATATGTATGTATATATATATATATATATATATATATATATATATATATATATATATACATATATATATATATATATATATATATATATATATATATATAAATATATATATAATTTTATAATTAGCGGATGAAACATATTCCCAAATGCTAAACGAAGTTTCTGCTAGCATCAACAGATGAATATATCGTAGTCAGAAGTGTGGGAAGATGAAGCTTAACCAGATATAGACTCATGATACCCAATCCATTGAGATACTCTTAATCAAGAATTTTCTTTGTACAACCGTAACATTTATAGTTATTCTGAATATTTCAAGGATGCTAGAAGAAACAACTATTTCAGTTTTCCTTTTTCTAGTCACTAGGAAATATACAATAAATCTATAGAAGGTTGTTACCCACAAGTCTGGTTATAGATATGATTGTGGTAATATGTTATGGTATGATATTCTGACTAAGCTTTTTGAAGCATATTATTGTCTGATAGTGTGGCAGATGATTTAAAGGAAGTTTATTCTTCAGGCAAAATTAATTAATCATCGGTTTCCTTTCCTTGTTTATGAATATAGTAATCTGGGCCAAAATGAACACTAGAAGATTGCATTTTATCATGGCACTTATTTTCATATACGTAATACTTTAGTTATAAGTGCTTCTCCATAGTAATGTCTTTGCTAATATTTCAAAATCATACCTTACCTGAAACCTATCAAACAAATATTAGTGTCATGATGCTTAAGTTTAGAACTTGCTAAAATAGCTTTTAAATTTCCACTCATTACTTCTTTAGTCTTATTACATATACTACATATACCAAGGAAGTTATATGTTCTAGTTTTTTCTTTCTTTCTTTTTTGTTGGTGATGCTGGTGAAATTAGCTTTCAAAAGGAATATTATGAAATTGATGGTAACTTGGCCAGGCGATGAACAAGAGAAAACAAGTACACTATTGAATAGCTGATTTTAAAACGTAATCAAGCTTCATTACTCCCCTGGCATTAACATAATCTTATTTGATATTTTTAAATACCTTACAGCATCTGAAGCTCTCTTTAAACAAAACGTACACAATACTGTACGTTGAGTTTCAAATGCATATCATGTTACTATCTTTAAACGAGGTTGAACAATCTACATGCCTTTATATTGTCAACAGTAGCATTCTTCCCATATAAAACTTTATGTTGATATTTTCAGGAAATATCAGCGTCCCTCTTATTCTATTAGAAGTCACATTCTTTTTCATGAATATTCTTCGGAAACAAAAATATTCCCTTTTTCAGAATGTTTTAAAGATACATTCATTACTAATTTATGGCGACTTTGCAAATGTATGTTTGATAAAAATTTAGAGCCAACTATCTGTGATATGGAAATATATATACCACCTACTTCTGCGAATGATATTCTTTCATATTGCCTGATTCAATGATATATATTTAATTCACAAAAATATTATGACGTATTTAATCTTTAATCTCATGTAAACTGAGTATTATGTAAATATTAGCTTCAAAATTGGGCAGAAATTATATCGTCAAGAAAATATTCTTCTTCATTCATCATTATTCGTCGCCTGTATAGCAGTTTAGGGAATGTAGTATCGCAATCCATTTTTTTCCTTGTATGTTCTTCCCCTAGTTCCACACAACCATGGGTCTTCTCATCACATCAATTCTTCTGATCGACAGACAGGCTGAAAAATTTTGCATCCGAAACAATTGCCTTGTTTTTTTTAGCTCTTTTGATATTAGGCATATAGTAATCCTCATATTTATTGGTTGATTTGTAAACACCCCCTAATTCTCTCCCCCCCCCCTCTCTCTCTCTCTCTCTCTCTCTCTCTCTCTCTCTCTCTCTCTCTCTCTCTCTCTCTCTCTCTCTCAAAGCCTAGATTCAGAAAATTATTGTAAGGATTGTGAGCCGGAGTTACCACAATGTTCCAGTTCTATCCTCCAGAGAGCAGTTCCAGTCTTTTTGCTGGGACGCAGTACAATTCTGAGAAAGATCTAAGACAATACGTATAACGGCTCTGAGGGAATGCCGAATGATTTAAGCCTACTTACAGCAAATTTATACATT
>NC_090734.1:32499309-32506809 GCF_036898095.1 Palaemon carinicauda | reverse complement strand
CGGTGTTTTTTCCTGTTTTTCTCGCAAATCTTGGATTTATTCAGCTTTTCATGGCTTCTTCGTCTTTGTTGACCTCGGATAAGTTGAGTATAGTGTCTGTTATGTATAAATGTAGGCTCTTGGTAAAATTTTGAGTGATTAATAGGATTAATCTTTGATACAAGAGCCGTAGCCTACCAGAGGTGTCCTGGACACTGTCACTCGCTAGGTATAAATTAGTTAGTCAGAGTGACATTCCTGGTTGTTTTGCTTAATAAAATTTAGCTATTTAGCTTTACATAGGATTTCCTTTCGTGCTTAGTATTATTTGGCGAAGTATTCGCCATTCTGGCCTACGCTAGGCCATGTAGCCTAGTCGTTTGGTCCTAGTACTTAATGTATGATTATGGTTTTTCCGAGTGTAATTAAAATTTTATTGAAGCTTTAGGCTATATTTTATACATTTTAGACTGTGTGGAATATTTCCAAGATTGTATACGTGAGAGTTTCGGTGAATTAGGTAATCGATTCTCTTGGTGCCTAGGCTAATTGCTTATGGAGCCTTAGTATACTTTATTATACTCCCCGGTTGCTTTCTTTTCTTCGGAGAAGGTATGCAATCCCTTTCCCTCTGTTTAAGCCTTGGGCTTATCCCTAAGTGGTTTTTTCCGAATTTAATTTCGATAAAACTATACTAGGGTGTTACTGTACCTTCCTGTTCCAGCAGAGTCTGGTTCAAAGAGGGACAGAACAACAGAGTTTTTAGTCTGCGTCCGTGTTGTTTGGCTTGGGGCAGAGTCTCCCTCGCTGACCTAACACTTACAAAGGGAGCTGAGCTCCCTTAGGTCACTGTCGAAGGTTTCTGTAGTTATGATTCCTTCTTGTGTGATCGACCAGACTAAGTCCTGTTGCTGTTTTCGGGGAGGATAAATCTTCCCTTGGGAGTTGCAACGCCTTCCTTGCTTTGGTGCTCTGGAAGCTGGCAGGTATTATACTACTGCGCTGGCCCTTTCCCTTAGATCTCCCTTAGGCTAAGACAGAGTTCTTGGCTGCGGGTGATCTGTCACTAAAGCAAGGTTGGCAGGACCCTCTTGTCCCTTCCCCCTCTATCTCCGTAATGGCCTAGCCATTACTGTACTGTACCTTGCCGGCCGGCAGAGCTGGCCGGCAGGGGTATTACTATACCATATGTCATTCTACTTCTGGACCTAGTATAGGTTGGGATATGGATTGACTAAGCCCATTGCCGGCCGGCAGAGACGCTGGACGGCAAGGGTCTTATGTTTTCGAGTGCTGCCCGGACCTCTCTTGGTCCCTCATCCATGCCTGCCGGCAGAGCCGGACGGCATTGGTCAAGGAAGCCTGAATTAAGTTTCTCCCCTTCCTTATATGCAATCTTTCGGTTGCCGGGCTTGGGGGGTTGTGTACACTCTTATCCCGGCATCCATTCTATTTTCTTCTAGTGCTGTACCTGTCCCGGCAGCCGGCCTATGAGGCCGGCAGCCGGGCAGGTGTAGTCTTCTGGTTCTTTTGCTGCCGGCTGGCATCGGTCTTGTACCTTTGCCGGCCGGCTTATGTCAGTCCTTGTCTGCCGGTCACCAAGAGTGTGGCCGGCAGCTGGGTACTACCTTGTGTAGTTGCTGGCCGGCAATCATTGCCGGCCAACACTGGCTGTTGCTGGCCGGCAGCTGCTGCCGCCGGCACAGGCATTTGAACCAGAGGGCTGCCGCCCTATAGCTGTTAAGTAGTATACTTTAAAGCTAATTGTGGTGTGTGCCGGCCGGCAAAGGCAGGCCGGCACACATCCTCCTATACTGTACTAGTATTCTTCTGTATAGCATATACAGTAAGAAGAAAACTATAGTAAAAGTTTAGGTACAGCACTGTATCTTCTAACACTATTGTGTTTTCTTACACAGCCCTTTGTTGTTGCCCTCAGACAGGAAGCAGAGTTCTTCCCCGTCTATTATCCAGGATTTTTAAAATCATTGCCTAGGTGTGAGCTCCACCTGTTTCCTCTGGAAACCTTGCATTGGTTACTCTAGTAGAGATAAACCATTTTTGATTTTATTATCTGGAAGGCTGCAACAATGGGTTGTGAGGGAAACACAAGTGTGTGTCTTTCATTTATGAATTGTTATGCTATACTATGCATATCCAGTGATACATAGTTCACTTGATACTCATGGAAATTTCTTCTATTTACAGGAGGACCCTCCGAAGTGCGGAAATGTTTTCTGCAATGTCCGCAGCAAGAACCTCTGCGGACATGAGTGTTGTAGGAAACACGCAGCATGCGCTGTCTCCAAAAATGATCTCCAGTATTGGGACCCTCAGGTATGTACTGTATGCACTAACCTGATTACTGAGGCTTTTGATTCCCCTAGAACGGCGGAATCAAGGGATATAGCTAGGGAAAAGCTTCGTACTTGGGTAAGGGGCTTCAAGAAGAACACCTCTGGCCCTTATCTTCCAAGTGAGAAGATGAGGGCGTATCTTTTTCCCCAGGCATCAGCTGAGGCAGTGATTCCCCAGCCTCAAGAGGAGATCCTTCAAGATCAAGTCCAGGTGGACGAGGAAGTCGCAGATGCGATGCAAGACATCCAGTTGTGTGACAGGATGTCTGACCTGGACGATCGTTTGGAAGAAGACCTCCTGGCAGAAGGTCAGGATCAAGTTCAAACCCCGGATGTCGTAGAGGATGAGGTCGACGAGGTGTCGGCTACTCCGGTTCAGATGCCGGAGCCTATCCCATCAACATCGGCTGGCCTCCCAGTAGAACTGGGACAGGCCCTCTCTTCGATTGTTGGAATGATCCAACAAATGCAGAAGGAGAATCAGGAGAAGGCGGCTGCAATGGAACTGCGTATGCAGTCCCTGGCAGAATCACATGGGCCCCGGAAAAGGCTCAATGTGAAAGACCTTCCCTTATGCTCAGATGCTAACCCATGGAGGTATGCTGAGCACATGCCGATGACGACTGGAAAGATCGTCATTTCGGATAAGCTGGGTTCAGTTCCCCTAGAGGAGGTAGAATTCTGGCCCAGCAAGGCATCATATCCGGACTGCTATGTCCGGCTGAGAAAAGAACCAGCTTCAAGGGAGGAGACAGAGCCGAAGGAGGTCATTGTTATGGACCACGCTAAGGCTCAAGCCCTACTTTCATCCTCGATGAAAGAGAGGGGCTTCTCGAATTCGAAGGTAGCTGCATTGAGCAAGAAGCTCCCTTCGTTTGTGTCCTCTCCTGATAGAGCCTTCCCCTTTTTACAGAAAGGGTTTGCGGCTGTCCTAAAGGCAGTCGAGGCCGGCAAGCCTTGCCCCTCCCTGGAGGAGTGTAAACCCTTGTCGCTGGCTCTACCTATGGACCACAAAGACTGGAAGGATATCCATCTGACATTCTCAGTGGGAAAGTTGGAGGCTGATATTGCCGGACGGCAATTCGGCGAGGACCTCCCCAAGCTGTCCGAATCTATTTTACGAAGAGAGTTCGAGACAAAAGAAAGACTGGCTGCCTCAATGTCTCATCAGACTACTCTCGAGACGATGGCAAGTGACCCCAAGGTCCATGAAATGTTCATGGTAGTGGCTAAGTCTCACTTAGCCACAGTGACGAAGGACCTTTATAGCTTCGTCAAGGCAAGGAGAGCTTGCAGGGAGTTCGTGTTCACCGGGGCTTCGGTGAGACACGAGCCAAGGAAGTTAATCTCCTCCAACATTTGGGGAAAAGACCTTTTCCCTACCGATGTGGTCAAAGAGGTTGTTGATAAGGCCGCCGTGGAGAATAGAAATCTTCTCCAGAAGTGGGGCCTGGCTATCAAAAGAAAATCTTCCCCGGATGAGGGTCCTCAACCAAAGAGGAAGAATATGAAGACTAGTCTACCATCTCGGCCAGCCAAGCCTTATAGACAGCAACAGCAACTGCAATTGCCTTTGCCTCCAGTGCCCCAGATGGTGGCACAAACCCCGACTGCCTTTCAGTGGGTACCCCAGGCGGTGCCAGGTCAGTCAACCACATTCGCCCCAACGTTCGAAGGACAGTCTTCTTCCTTTCGTGCAAAACCTAGAGGAGCAGCCAGAGGCTCGTCTAGGCGCCCCTCAAGGGGAAGGGGATTCAGAGGTGGTCGTGGTCAGGGAGGCAAGACCTCAGGACGGCAGTCCAAGTGAAATGATACCGGTAGGAGGGAGACTGATGAAATTTTGGGATCGCTGGACCTTCGATCCCTGGGCCCAAAGCCTACTCAAGAATAGACTGGGTTGGAGCTGGTACAGCACTCCACCCCCATGCCTTCGGTTTTTCCAACACTCCACCCCCATTTTGGAGGAGTACGTTCAAGAACTGTTGGAGAAAAATGTGATCCGAAAGGTGAAGTCCATCAAATTCCAAGGGAGGCTGTTTTGTGTTCCCAAGAAAGACTCGGAAAAGCTCAGAGTCATTCTGGACTTGTCACCACTCAACAAGTTCATAGTGAATTGCAAATTCAAGATGCTAACACTGCAACACATAAGGACCTTACTGCCCAAGAGGGCATACTCAGTCTCTATAGACTTGTCAGACGCCTATTGGCACATTCCAATCAGCCGTCGACTCTCCCCCTACCTAGGGTTCAGGCTACAACGGAAACTGTACGCCTTCAGAGCCATGCCATTCGGGCTAAACATAGCCCCAAGGATTTTCACGAAGCTTGCGAGCGCAGCTCTCAAACAATTACGCCTAAAGGGAATTCAGGTAGTAGCCTACCTGGACGACTGGCTGGTGTGGGCAGCATCCGAGACCGAATGCTTGCAAGCTTCCAGTCAGGTGATCCAGTTCCTAGAGTACATAGGCTTCAAGATCAACAAGAAAAAGTCTCGACTTTCTCCATCCCAAAAGTTCCAGTGGCTGGGAATCCACTGGGACCTTTTGTCACACAGTTTCTCCATCCCAATGAAGAAAAGGAAGGAGATAGCAGGCTCTGTCAAGAGACTTCTAGATTCCGAAAGGATATCAAGACGCGAACAGGAGAGGGTACTAGGCTCTCTCAAGTTTGCTTCAGTGACAGACCCAGTGCTAAGAGCACAGCTAAAGAATGCAACCGGAGTTTGGAGAAGGTATGCATCAAACGCGCGAAGAGACCTGAGAAGACCAGTGCCGCCTCGGCTACGTACTCTTCTCAGACCTTGGTCCCAAGCCAGACATCTAAAGAAGTCTGTTCTTCTTCAGCCACCTCCCCCGTCGTTGACGATTCACTCAGACGCCTCAAAGGAGGGATGGGGAGGTCACTCTCATCGGAAAAAAGTCCAGGGGACTTGGTCCAAGCTATTTAGGACCTTTCATATAAACTTTCTAGAAGCTATGGCAGTGCTCCTTACCTTAAAGAAAGTCTCCCCGCGTCACTCGATCCACATAAGATTGGTGACAGACAGCGAGGTGGTTGTGAGATGCTTGAATCGACAAGGGTCAAGGTCACCACCTCTCAACCAAGTGATGTTAGCCATTTTCCGATTGGCGGAAAAGAAGAAGTGGTACCTGTCGGCAGTTCACCTTCAAGGAGTCCGCAATGTGACAGCGGACGCTCTATCCAGGTTCACACCGATAGAGTCGGAATGGTCCTTAGACGCAGGATCATTTTCCTTCATTCTGAATCAAGTCCCAGAACTGCAAATAGACCTCTTTGCGACGAAAGACAACAAGAAGTTGCCCCTGTACGTGTCCCCGTACGAGGACCCCTTAGCGGAAGCAGTGGACGCAATGTCCCTCGACTGGAACAGATGGTCCAGGATTTATCTGTTCCCTCCTCACAACCTTCTGTTGAGGGTCCTCAACAAACTGAGATCCTTCAAGGGGGTAGCGGCAATAGTGGCCCACAAGTGGGCGAACAGCATGTGGTTCCCCTTGGCGTTGGAACTACAGATGAAGTTCGTGCCGCTACCACATCCAGTTCTGACCCAGCGAGTCCAGAAGTCGACTGTCTGCGCGTCATTACAGAAAACCCAGACCCTGCAGCTCATGATTTTCTCGCCCTAGCGGTGAGAAAGCGCTTCGGGATTTCGAAAGCCAGCATAGACTTCCTAGAGGAATACAAGTGCAAATCGACTAGAAGGCAATATGAGTCATCTTGGAGAAAATGGGTGGCCTTTGTAAAGGCAAAGAATCCGCAGGAGATCTCAACAGATTTCTGCTTATCTTTCTTCATCCACCTCCATGGCCAAGGATTGGCAGCTAACACGATTTCAGTGTGTAAATCGGCTTTGATGAGACCCATTTTATTTGCCTTCCAGATCGACCTAGGTAACGAGATCTTTAATAAAGTTCCGAAAGCCTGCGCTAGGCTCAGACCTTCAGCACCTCCAAAGCCCATCTCATGGTCTTTAGACAAAGTTCTTCATTTCGCCTCCTTGTTGAGCAATGAAGAATGTGCGTTAAAGGATTTGACGCAAAAAGTTATTTTCCTATTTGCACTCGCGTCCGGGGCCAGGGTTAGTGAGATCGTAGCCCTCTCGAGAGAGGCAGGTCGTGTTCAGTTCCTGGATGGGGGGGAGCTGAACCTGTTTCCGGATCCTACGTTTCTCGCCAAGAATGAGTTACCCACCAACAGGTGGGGTCCCTGGAGAATCTGTCCTCTGAAAGAAGATGCATCTCTATGTCCAGTAGTATGCCTAAAGGTCTATCTTCGTAGAACTTCAGACTTCAAGGGTAGTCAACTATTCAGGGGAGAAACATCAGGCTCAAATTTATCTCTGAATCAACTCAGAGCGAAAATGACATATTTTATTCGCAGAGCGGATCCTGACAGTACACCCGCAGGTCACGATCCGAGGAAAGTTGCCTCATCCCTAAATTTCTTTAATTGTATGGATTTTGAACATCTCCGTTCATACACGGGCTGGAAGTCTTCCAGGGTGTTCTTTCGCCACTATGCGAAGCAAGTAGAGGAACTTAAGAGATCTGTGGTAGCAGTGGGTCGTGTAGTTAACCCTACTGTTTAACTCTGCGAGGAACAGTGGTCTTAATTGGGACGATTAAGTCCAGGGTGAGTGTTTAGGTACATACTGTACTACAAACTAAATGAGGGCACCAAGTGCCCATATAGACTGTTCCTTCCTTCAAAGGTGAACCTTGCATAAGTTCAGACATGTGTGCCAAGCGTTTCTAACGCTAATGTGATTGATTGGTAATACAGATTTTTGATACCTTGGTATCTCATTAAAGTGGTGTTTAATGGTTTTTCTTTCAGATAAACAAGTTCTGTTTACTATCATACTTATGCTTAAAGTTTTGGGTTACCCTCTTTTATATAAATATATATATTTGCTGTTAACCTGTCTGTTTATTATCTGTCAATAAACTTGTTCTTGAGAACCTTGCGTCTCTTTCACCTGTGTCAATTTATTGGTATAATTGAGCATTTTAATTCTATGTATCTTATCTGGGATAATTCTGATAGAATTGTTCTGTTTTGCAAGCTATGTTGCATTGGTTTATGTAAGTCCCCTAATGGGAGGACTCCGTCCCATAAAGGGACGAGGGCGGTTTTATTAGTT
>NC_090734.1:32481809-32494309 GCF_036898095.1 Palaemon carinicauda | reverse complement strand
TATATCATGGGCCATATCTAAAGGTAATTTTTTGAGTACTTGGAAATTTCGTAAAAAAATACATATATTTAATATATAATATGATATTTATGCAGGTAAAAATATACCAAAATATCACAAATTCTATAGGGAACAAGAATATATATAGATAGGGCAGCTTACGCTTCGGATATGTCCACAAAATGGCCGCCAACCACACTGACTCAGACTCCCTAATCTGCCACTTGAAATGTAGGAAGGGTATGTCAATTTCAAGGTGTTATTTACTAATCTAATTATTATTGGATATGCATAAAAATTGTATGGTGGGTTGCTGGATAATTGTCGATTATTTTACGACTATAAAATTAAAATTCTGACCCAAAAAATTTTTTTTGAAGGGAAATAGAATCGAAAAAAAAAAATGTAAAACAATATTTTAGCTAAAAAAATTTGATGATATTCAATCAAAAAAAAAAGTAAACAAAATTTTCCGACAAATAAACATCTAGAGGAATCATTACTCTGTGATAGTTCCTTAGTACGTAGTATTTTTGAAAGAATTGGGAAAAAACGAAAAAATGGCAATCACCGGAAAATCGAACACATACCTATATATACGCCATATCTGGCTAAAAAAAAGATAGGCATGGGTAGCCAGATCATCTAGAAACACTTTCCAACACTATAAAAATATAAGTTTTGTGACACTACTTGCCAATTCCTTACGGTAACATGACTAAGCAAAAAAATGCAAAACAAATAAAAAGGGGCACTCGTGGAAAAATGGCCATTCTAATATACGGCATTTCAGAAAAAAAAATTTCAGCCACGTGCTAGGCAAACCATCAAGGCATATTTTCCGACAAATAAACATATAAATGAAATATTACTCTGTGATAGTTCCTTAGTACGTAGTAATTTTGAAAGAAATGGGAAAAAACGAAAAAATGGCAATCACAGGAAAATCGAACACATACTTATATATACGCCATATCTGGCTAAAAAAAAAATAGGCATGGGTAGCCAGATCATCTAGAAACACTTTCCAACACTATAAAAATATAAGTTTTGCGACACTACTTGCCAATTCCTTACGGTAACATGACTAAGCAAAAAAATGCAAAACAAATAAAAAGGGGCACTCGCGGAAAAATGCCCAACATTCTAATATACGGCATCTCAGATAAAAAAAAAAGACATGCACGTGTTAGCCCAACCATCAAGGCACACTTTCTAACACATAAACATGAAAAAAAAAATCAATAATATACGGCAATTCCTTACTACGTAGTAAATTTTTACAAATATTGAAAAAAAAACAGAAATTGGCAACCGCAGTTAAATACCCAATATACCAATAACTACGTCGTATCTGACAAAAACAAAATCACGCATGGGTAGCCAGATCATCTAGACACACTTTCCAACATTAAAAAAGCAAAAGTTTTACGACACTATTTCGCAATATCTTACGGAAAAATGACTTGGCAAAAAAATTAAAAAAAATGAAAAAGGGACACTCGCGGTAAAATGCCCGACATTCTAATATACGACATCTCAGATAAAAAAAAAGACATGCACGTGTTAGCCCAACCATCAAGGCACACTTTCTAACACATAAACATGAAAAAAAAATGAATAATATACGGCAATTCCTTACTACGTAGTAATTTTTACAAATATTGAAAAAAAAACAGAAATTGGTAACCGCAGTTAAATACCCAATATACCAATAACTACGTCGTATCTGACAAAAACAAAGTCATGCATGGGTAGCCAGATCATCTAGACACACTTTCCAACACTAAACAAGCAAAAGTTTTACGACACTATTTGGCAATATCTTACGGAAAAATGACTTGGCAAAAAAATGAAAAAAAATGAAAAAGGGGCACTCGCGGTAAAATGGTCCTCGTGGTGATGAACGACATTTTAACTAAAAAAAAAAAACATGCACATGGTAGCCAAACAATCCACCAAGACTTTCCACAACTGATAACCTATACAAGTTGCACCATTCTACGACAATTTCATAATACGTAATAACTTTGATAATTATGCAAACTACCTCAGAAGGGTAAACTCGGACGCGAACGACCCCGACGCGTCTCAGAAATCGGGGAAGGAGTACAGCTACAGCAATGCACATCTGGACACTACTAGAGCGTGTAGGGGAGACATCTCCTGCAGGTCGATCACCCAGAAATTCAGTCACAGGGGTGAGTCACGTGAGAAAAACCTGTTTTTTTTTGACGCTCGGGGTCGCAAACGACCCACCGTACCTATCCAGGGTTAAATATAAAATTATTTTAATGTTGATACTGTTCTAAAAATATTTTATATTGTCAGTCAATACTTCATTACTTTATCTATTTCAATATTTCATTTCCTCACTAGGATATTTTCCCTGTTTGAGACAGGCCTTATAGCATCCTGCTTTTCTAACTAGGGTGAAACTTAACGAGTAATAATAATAATAATAATAATAATAATAATAATAATAATAATAATAATAATAATAATAATAATAATAAGAGTGACAATAATTATGATAATAATAATAACATATCTTTATTTTATCACCATAACATTTCTCACAAAATAGATGAATTCCATCATGATTCGGCATTCAGTTAAAATGGGGAAGTTTTGGAGAGGATCACCATGAAGGTCAATAAGTTTTAGCAAATCTCTGGTACTGGCTCCTGTTTGGTAGAAATAATGTCATCAAATTAAAGACGAATGAAAAGTTAGAAACAACATTGAGATAATAATATATTCATCATCATCATCATATCCTCCCTTGCATATTGACGCAAAGGAACTCGGCTACATTTCACCAGTAGTCTCCATATTGTGTTTTTAAATTGATACTCTTCACCCCCTAATTCCTGCTTCATAGTCCTCAGCACTGTGGGCCTGGGTCTTCCAATTCTGCTAGTGCAGTGTGGAGCCCAGCTCAAAGTTTGGTGAATGAATTTCTCTTGGGGAGCACGAGAAGCATACCAAAACCATCTTCATCTACCCCTCATCACGATATCATCCACATATGGCACTCGAGTAATCTCCCTTATAGTTTCATTTCTAATCTTGTCCTGCTATTTAAATCCTAATATCCTTCCGATGGCTTTGCTTTTAAATAAAAAAAAACTAATGGAGATTGTTTCATTGCCATACTATATAGTAACACCGATCTCACCAAACTGACACATAGTGTGATGTTTATATGTAATTTTGGGAAAATAGATTTCCACATTTCACTTAAGATAGCCATTGTATGATTTGCTTCTCTCTATATTTCACTAATGTATAATTCTAAAGACTCTGTAATGGATATCATAGTTTAAAAATACTTAAAAGATTCTACCTCTATAATCCTTTCTCCTTCCAATGATATTCATTCTTCTTTTTCTCATCTATTAATCTTGAGCTCAACCTCGTGTGATATTTCATGCATTCTGATAAGCAAGCAGTGCAAATCATGTGGTGCTCTTCTAGCAAGTACAGCATCATAAGCATACTCTAGGTCTGCTAATATCCTCTCATCAATCCAATCCAATGCTTCGAAACCATCTCCGACTGTTCTAAGCATTACAAAATGGTTGAGGAGGATAAAAAAAAAATAGGTGACAGCCATGCTCACTTAAAATTTATTTGATAAGACTCCATTAACAATAACTTTACACTTGCTATGCTCGTGAATAAACTTACTCAAAGTCCATAGTAATACAGAACTCTCCACCAAATTGGTTGGTGCACACAATCAAAGGCTTTTTCACTGTCTACAAATGCCTTCATAAGTGGATTTCTATATTTTACACATTGCTGTACAAGTTCTAAATGAAAATTGGTCGGTGGAACTTTTACCTTTTTGAAACCCGGATTGTTTATATATCAGCTTTTCATCAATATTTCTCTTCAGTCTTTTTAGAATAAGAATACTATATATTTTCATAACAATTGAGGTAAGTGTTTTGCATCTTTAATTACTGCAATCAGTTAATCAGCTTGTTCTCGTTTTATTACCATTTGCACCAACACTCCTACCTCCCATTAATCAGGTAGTTCTTCTTCATCCCACATTCTACAAAAGAATGTTGTTAGTGTTCTGGGAGTCACTTCATTTTCAGCGAGTATCATCTCGACAATTATTTCATCGTATTCAGGGGCTTTAGCACTCCTGAGTTTTTTAATTATAGCTTTGACTTCAAACACACTGAATTCATTCATGGGAACATCAAGGTCTTCATCAGCTTCAAGTGTATCAATTAAATTATTCCCTCTGTATCTCCTATTCATAACCTCAAAAAATTGTTCTATCCAACGTTGCCTTTTTCTCCTCTCATGGTGTTATAACAGATCCATTTCTCGTTTTGATGAGTATATCATTCTTCTTTTTTGTCCCAGTAGGGATTTCATCAATAATTCTATGGGTAATTCTTACACCATAGCCACTGCCTGGATTCATAGCTTTTCGGTCTCATCTGCTTTACTGTCTAAATATTCTCTCCAGTTATTCCTGGTTTTTCCTTTGACCTCACTATCAATACTGGAATACTTAGCATGCTCTACCTTCCAATTTCCCTTATTTCCTCGAAAAAATTTCAACACTCAATTTATGTCTTTGTCGACTTTTATATAGTATCCTAAGTATCATTTCATATCCACGGATTTCTCCTTTTAACTGCTTGTCACAACACTACACTACCAACTGATTGTTATAGGTTGTTGATAACAGACCAATCTTCATTAATTGTATGTGCTTCATCTCTTAAAGTCTCTAAGACTGCATTTCGATTACTGCAATCAATTGCAATTTTTTTCTCTGTGTTCTTCATCTAAAATATTAGTTGTATCAAATCTAGGTATTCAATCCATCTTTCTTTTGGTTGCTTTCAGTTTTAATTTCAGTTTGGAAATGAGGAGCTGGAGATCACTACCATTATCTGGACCTCTATACCTTCTTAAATTTCTCAGACCGCCCGTAAATCCACTGGAGGAAAGGCTCCCCGCAAGCAGCTTGCAACCAAGGCTGCTCGCAAGTCTGCCCCTGCTACAGGAGGAGTCAAGAAACCCCATCATTACAGGCCTGGTACCGTTGCCCTCCGTGAGATCCGTCGCTACCAGAAGAGCACTGAACTTCTCATCAGGAAGCTCCCCTTCCAGCGTCTGGTGCGTGAAATCGCCCAAGATTTCAAGACTGACCTTCGTTTCCAGTCCTCTGCTGTCATGGCCCTTCAGGAAGCCTCTGAGGCTTACCTCGTCGGCCTCTTTGAAGACACCAACTTGTGCGCCATCCACGCCAAGAGAGTCACCATTATGCCCAAGGATATCCAGCTGGCTCACCGCATCCGTGGAGAGAAAGCTTAAGTTTATACTTAACCCCTCACTCTAACATTAATGGCCATGTGATCGATTGGATTTTTTTCAATTGCCAAGTGGTGAAGTCTGTTTATTTATGTGGATGCCCTTGTGCTGAAAAACAATACCTACAATGATAAGATTGTTTTCTGAGCAGAAACTTATGAAATGTGCTGCATTTTTATTTTTAACTTCACAAAGACCATTGACACCCATAATATTCTCTATCCCTTGATTATTCCTTCCAACTTTAGGCAATGATGTTGCCATTTGAATAATATGCAGCGGATAATAGTAAAGACCAATTAATGTTCATCCTCTTCCCTTTACTATAGTTGAGTAAAAAATATTAATGATCCGTGACCACTATTTGGTGACCAAATTTCCGTGATACTTTTCTTATCATGTGCTAATGTACTGAAAAAATAGCCCTGGTGACCATCCTAAAACCTTGTCCTAACTCTGTAATGTTACAAAATTTAAGCTGGCCCTGGAGCTCTCTTAGCCAATTCATATGTCAGCATTATGTTGACAATTAGCAGTGATATGTACTTCGACAAAAGTTGATTCGAACTCGGAACAAGTAAGAAATTCAATTGTATACCATTTCATGAAAATTATATTAATAATAATTGATAGAAGGAGAAAGAAACAAAATTTGAATGTCATTCTTCCGTAAAAAAGGTAAAAATAATAATAAATCATTAACTAAATGCATTGATATTACTACCCGCATATACTGAATTCTCTGGATGCAGACGTATTTCTTCTTTGTGAGTGGCTGATGTATATAGAAGGAATATTTTTAAAAACAAAGGCGGCTAACATAACATAGGACCTCTTTATTCACAGGAGTCAAAGTCATTAATTTCTTTTACATGTAACCCACATGAATCAGAATCTGTTAATAGTTCTGTGCTTATGTCCAGCATAGTTTCTTAAAATATAATTTTTTCCATCAGACTTCAGTATGTCATTTGTATAAGTGTTGGAAAGTCTCCACATGAAACCCAGGTCAGTAAAAGCTATGAATGGTTTAACAATAATAAGTTCAATAAAGCTAAATGTTTATATTAACTTGTATTGGTTTACCTTTTTCATTGAAATATTGATAATAAAAATAGAATCATTTAATAGTGATACAGTATTGTATGACTTTGGTAAGATCAAGCTTTTCCTTACTATTCTCTGCTTAAGCTATAACTTCAGCCGCAACTCTGTTTCCCATTGCATCAGTTTTTGAATTCGATAAAATGCTTTCCTTTTTGCCCGACTGCATGGGAAAAAATTAACTCAAATGTATGTTAATTGTTGGATTGAAAGACAGTATCAGAAAACATATGTGTTTGAAAAATTCCTAGGATATCTTTTTACCATCACTGTGTGTTATTTCAAAGTTCTTTACAAATTCTTCTAATGCAGCTTGGCCTGACTGCACGGATTGAAGGGTGGCGTTTCGTAAATCAAAAGGGTCAGATGTAAATTCTGTCAAACAGTAATCCATGTGTATAGCCTGTTCATCAATAGCAAGATAAGAACTGGAGTTTTCAACATATCCTTTTGCAGAAGAGCTGATAATGGCCGAAACATGAAGAGAAAGTCTTTCTCTGTTAATGAAATTGGCTGTCTGTATGAATTAGTAGCAGTGAAAGTGGGACCAACTAGCCATCAATTTGGATCCCTTGTTCATTGTCATCACAATCTAAAGGTCCAAGGGTAAGCATGAATATGGCTGGCCTTTCATAGATTGAGAAAAATAGTCCTTCATACAAGTATTGAGCTTCATCATTATGTAAAGAACCAGTTCCGAGCCAGAACTTGATGAACCACCTTATATATCTTCTTTTATCATATATTTGCAACCAAGGTAACATTATCTTGAGTGGACATTTGAAGGGATTTCAGTCCTGATTACGCAAGGCGTGAATATTCAACAGCTGAACCTCCACATTCAATAAACCTAAATCAGTAGATTGTCAGGGATCTCTCAGTTTGTTCATCCATAACAAACACTGCTTCTACAAAGTGGGATATCTCTGGATTTGCTTGTATACATTTATATGCATCCCATAACTCATCTTTGTTGTGTTCTCCAGGTGTTCTGAGAACTTGTAATTCTGCTTGGAGCGGTGGAGAAACAGATGACCCAGTTTTTAAAGCCATTAGCAATAGTTTTTTGCGTTAGTAGTTCAAGCACTAATTTGAGGCAACGGGCGCTTCTCTTGTACTGTTTCCCATTAGTACTTGCTCAATGGAACCTACTGATATTACATCAAGTGCGACCAGCAACATTGCTAGTCTTGGTCCCCTTAATAGTTTGTTGATTGCTGACAGAAAAAGACATCTGTGTATGAAAGTTGCCAAGAAATTGAAGGATTAGTTCAAACTGTTCAGGATGTTTATTCTTAATTTCAACTATAAGAGCATAGACTGGCTGATCCCCTAGTAACCAAATGAATGACATGGCATTTTTGAACTATTTTCACCATACAACAATTAACTTCATGGACAACCGATTTTTGGGGAGGTTTTTAGAAAGTAATATAATAATAGGCTTTACTTTTAGTGGTATGAGTTTAAATGGTTTAGAACCCTGAAAAGGTGCTTCTGTTTGTGTTGAAATTTTTTTTTCTTATCACCCATTCTTGCTAGACTATGAGTGTATACAGTTTGGCTCTGTACTTCTCGCAGTGCTATGTCAGTTGTAATTTCTATTGCTACCCTTACAGCTGTCTTACCATACTTGAATGTTTTTTATGATTGTACTTTGGGCTCACTTAAAGGATTTTTTTTTCTCAGATTTCAAGGTTAAATTTTGTGAGTGGCTTGTTACAGTGTTTAATGGAGTCACTTATTGCAATAGTGTCAAGCTGCATAAACATGACATTTTTCTATGAGATGTGTTTTCTCCAGTCAGTGTTATTACTAAAGTTATGATTGTCGATGATGGCTGTAGCTTGATAGCCTAAAGCCAGTTCATAAGGGCAAACAGCATTGGTTTTGTTGTTATATTTTACCCATGCGGCATTTGGATTTAGAACATCTTGGTAGCTTACACCAAAGGACATGGTCTGCAGAAGGTCAACTATCTCACTACTTCTTGTAAGTCTATGTACATATAATGACAAAAAAGCTTTGAAAGATTTTTTTTAGGTGATATATGAGAATAATAACGATGAAGCTGCTAACTCTGCATACTTACACGGTGTATTTATTTTTTTTTTCCAGCAGGATTCATTAGCTAGGTTAAAAAATGTCGAAGAAATATATAATACTCTTCATGGTTATCCAATTCCTGCACAGCAAGTGGCCACTTTATTATGTATTCTTTTGATATATATTTTTTTCTATTAGAAATCAAGCTACAGTGTTTATTAATTTCTTATCACTTACAACACACACACACATACACACACACACACACATACACCCAGACACACACACAAAGAAAAAAATATCACAGCTTCTGAGCACGAGCCTCCAGCTTTTGTGTTATACATGATTGTTCCCTGATTTTTGACAGTAGTCATGATAACGAAACAAATTTCCAAACTGTTCATTCAATAACTGCCTGATTCTGATTCTTGACATCGATGACATATGGAAACATGGAAACAGTAGTTCCTCATCCGATAATTTTAGTGTTAGAGTGTTGTGGGGTAAGGCATTTATAACACAGAGGAGTGAACATGGTGGAAAAACATGTGTTGAACGTCCACAAAACTCACATTCCGAATGTGTAAATAAAAAATTATCTTAATTTTTGCTAAACAATGAATGAATGTACTCTTCTCCTACAAAATCTGTGATACCTAATTTCAGAATCAAATGGATTATTCTGCCCCTCATTGCACCCTCTTCTAGATAAACATATGTAACTTGATTGTATTCCATGTTTCTTCTTTATGCATCTTCCCCTTTCATACACCGGATACAGAGATCCTTGTGATGTCATGTCCCTATTTTACTTCTGGACAAGTTTGGATTTTAACTATTGTGTAATTAGTTAGCTCATTAGTGTATCTTTTTTGCCAACTTCTCAGCTTGTTTAAGCTTTTGCTGACTAAAAGTTCTGTTTTACAAGGATTTTGAAAGAGAATCTCTTATGGTCTATCATCCAAGTTAATCCATTAATTTTCAGACATATTTATCTAGTTCTTATAGAGAAAAGAAGAGAGAATCATAACTTCAAGGGTAAGGGTCGTTGAAGAAAAATAGAAGCAACACATAAGCAAATTTCCATAATAGTTATGAAAAATTTTGAGGGTTCGTGACTAATACTCCGGGACAAACTTTCAATATTTTCATATCCTATCCTATTTCGTGAAGATCTGGGTATTTATGCACGCCATATTTAAAATGCTAGTTATCATTATTTTTATTTTCTTCTAAAGTCTGTCTTTTTAATATCTGTACAAAGATAAGGCCTAAAATTACTACTAGTTTATATATTATGCCCATTTTGCATTCTTTTCTTGTTATCAGTTATACCTGACATAATTTTCCAGAAATTCTATAGGAATAAATTTTATTAGCTCTGAGTGAAAATACACTTTCGTGGAAGTACATATCACTACCAATTTTCAAAATACTGCTGACAAATGAATTGGTTGAGAGTATATGACGGCTATCTTGGATTTTGCCACATTACGGAGCTAGCCCAAGGTTTTGGAAGTGTCACCCTTGCTAATTTTGCAGTGTATTAGCTGAGGATATCAAAATTATCATTGAATTTTTTTCCTAATTCAATGATAACAGATTCTTTCAATTTCTATTCAGCTTTTAATTCATTATCCTAATATTCTATATAGGTTTTCGATATACTATGTTCTCAGATATGGAAAAAGACGTTAGAAGTATATGCCAAATATTTGCAGGAAAAAAGTATCATACGTGTCATTTTTCGGTTTAATTCAAAAGATATTACTCTAAGTGAAACTACATAATCCATATATTCAATGTCCTTCATATTTAGTTTCATACTCCATCTGCTGTTTTCATATCTGGTAATTATCTATTCCCCTCTTATAGGGTATAATATTTACTACCCAACTTGATTAGATTTTCTTAGATATTGATATTACAAGGCATAGAAAAAACTCAGTATAAATATACTTTTATATCAAAGGTACATTGTTCTTTATATAAAAAAAAATGGGTGATAGAATTCGAGTTTTTAAAACATTTTCTCAACTTTTTTTTTTATGAAAACACTAAAATTAATAAACTATACAATAAACCACTACAAAATATAAGCTTATCGTAGACAATCTTGGACCATTTTGAAGATATATGGTTCTTCATTTGCATGAAACAAATAATGGGCCTCCCGCTTTTGCTATATCAAGATTTAGAATAGAGTATCCGAAGGTTTTGGACTAACCAAATTTTAGATATTCATGAAGATATGCTATTTCTTTTGCCGCATCGAGAACTTATCTTTATTACTGTTTGCCTATACGTTGAATTATATGGAGTATTTATAGCAGGAAGTTGAAGGAATACTAACACCGAGTACTACCAGGCACAACCAGAGAGAGAGAGAGAGAGAGAGAGAGAGAGAGACAGCGAGAGAGAGAGTTTATATATATATATATATATATATATATTTGTATGTGTGTGCCTGTGTGTGTGTGTACACAAACACACACACACACACACACACACATATATATATATATATATATGTATGTATGTGTGTGCCTGTGTCTGTGTGTGTACATACACACACATACACACAATTACATATATATATATATATATATATGTATGTATATATATATATATATATATGTTTATATACACACACACACACACACACATATATATATATATATATATATGATACATTTTTCCACAACACACACACACACACACACACATATATATATATATATATATATATGTGTGTGTGTATATATACTGTATATATATTATATATTCATACATATATATGTATATATATATATATATATATATATATATTCAAATAAGTCATACATTTCATATATTATTGTCTGGATTCTCTTACCGATCTCGTTATCTGAACCCCAGGTGAAACCACTCAGAGACAATAGCTACTGATCGGCTGGGAATCGAACGCTGGTACAGGAAGAGTTTAACAAGAGTGACCTACTACTTTGTGGTATTATGAGCCTTATGTAAAAGGATTTTAGTTTCTATCATATATTTTTTATTATCGGGTTGCAGGAAGCTTAATTTGTAAAAAAAAAAAAAAAAAAAAAAAAAGGATATTCTCTTCCTAAGAGTAACAAGTAAAGATTTTGATATCAAAATTTCCAATTATTGATAATATTATTATTATTATTATTCACTCCCTGCAATGCCGGTGAACCTTTGTGATATTTTGTGGAGTTTTTGATTGCCTTAGAACCAGGGCCAAAGTACGCCATTTTTCTGGATATTCCATTCCAGTTGCTCCAAATCTGTCTTGATATTATCAGATCAACTCAAGCGTAGTCTATCCACAGGTATTCTCCCCGCTGGTCTCTCAGTTTTCAGTCCTGTGATCACACTATTGTCTTCTAATATGATTTGCTGTGAGTGGCTGCCTCGTTACTTCTCTCAGTTCTATATTGTGCTTTCTCCCCCACTTTCCAATCATCTCATATCTGATTCTTCCACATATTTGCCTCAATATGTTGTTCCTGAAAACAAGCTGCATCTTCTTTTAACAATTCTTTTGTTAGCCTCCAAGTTTCACAGCTGCATTTGGTTATAGGTGAATTTTTGGGATACTAGATACTTGTGTCTACCTAAGTAGTTCGATGACGGTAAAACTGCATTTTGGCTGCTGTAATTCGGGTTTTTATTTCTTACTTTACCTCATTGTCTGTGGTTGTTGTTGAGCCAGATATTTGAACTGATCCACCACCTTCAGCATTAACGATTTAAGCTCTACAAAGTTCACCTCGTTTCCTTTCTATGATATTTTCCTTTCCTTAATCTTACTTTCCTTAATTTCCAAACCAACTGGTTTTCCTGCTCTTCTATAGTGTTTTACTAAGTTCTCACCCAGCAGATCTACCGCATCCGCTTATGCCATCCTGTCACATGTTACCCCATTGGTCATCCTGACTTCATCCCCATCTCGAGGTGTCTGCCTCATAATCCATTCAAATACCAGATTGAAAAGG
>NC_090734.1:32469309-32474309 GCF_036898095.1 Palaemon carinicauda | reverse complement strand
GCAAACGCTTATAGGTTTTGGAAATGCCTAGATGAGACTCTGCTGAATGAGCAAGATCCAATAAGGCTGCACGAAGATTAGAAGGAACTACAAGCTGGTAACTATCATGCCAGGAATTTTGTCCTGCAATCTTCAAAGGTCTATAACGTCTCATAAGGATGTTATTATCAAGATAAAAATATGGTAACTTACTTTCATCAACGTCATCTTTTACTTTATCAAAGTATTCTTTCAAACTATCATCAGACCTTTAATACTGTACAAATTCATCTGAGGGAATATCAACAAGATCAGCAAGGACTTTTTCACCTAAGGTACTTTGATCCACCTTACCTGTGTGTTCAGTGTCGCTAGAAGTTGAGGTTGTAGACCTGGTGACTACTTGGCAGGGAAGCTCTACCACCGGAGAAAACTCTTTGCAAGCTTTTTCGATCACTACTTCAGGCTGCGTAATGATAAGACTAGGAGTACCGTTAGTTTGAGCCAAGTCATTACCAAGTATCATGTCTATGTTCTTACAAGGCAGGTCAGAATCCAACAAGGCGACATTAGTTGAACCTTTAAAATAAGGACAATCAAGAGAAATCTGTACAATAGGTAAAACCTTTTGACAAGTCAAATCTGACACAGTTACATACTGATCTGTTGGTTTAGCTAAATCTTTTAACTTTGAGCTAATGATAGTTTGAGAGGACCCTGTATCTCTCAAAATTTGCACGGGAATATCATTTACTTTACCAGGATATGTAAATGCTGTAAAGTCTGATAGAGGTTGAGCACAGTGATGAGTCGTTTTATTTGCAGTATTCCCTGATTTGGGTCCTTGTGAAAAAGCATTAGGAGAAGCCTTACCATGAGATGCTTTGCATTTGGGACTAGGACAGTCTTTAATATGATGACCTTCTTTCTTACAAAAAGTACAAACCTGGGGGGAAGATGAAGGTGAGGACGAATGTGGTTTAAGTTTATGAATGAGATGGTAATCATCAGCTAATAGGGCAGCCCTTTTGTCATCTTTTTCTTGTTTTTCTCTAATAAACATTGCCACATTAGCTGGAATGTGCCTCAGGAATTCTTCTAAAACTATTAAATTCTTTAATTGTTCTAAAGTAGTTATTTGTTCCTTGTCTATCCATTTATTAAACTGCTTCAACTTCAATGTGAAAAACTCTAGATAGGTTTGAGCTTGGTTCTTCAAAGTTTGTCTGAAGATTTGTCTATACCCTTCTGCTGTAACACTATAAGCATCTAATATGGCAGATTTAAAGACTTCATAATCCCTTTCTTGGACAAGTTGTGCTGCCACATATGCAGCTCTTCCTTTGAAGGAGTTTCTGATTAAGAGAACATATTGGTCTCTTGGCCAGTTGAGAGACGTTGCAGTGTTTTCAAAAGTAATGAAAAAACATCAGGATCTTTTTCATCGAAGACAGGCAGGAGTTTGCGTGCTTTACTAAGGTCAAAAGCATCGGGTAGCTGTTTTTCTGCCAACCTTTCTTCTATTCTTATGGCTGATAGTTCCTTTTCCAACAGAACTTTTTCTTTACGTTCTATTTCAAGTCTTCTTTGCTCAGTTTCTACTGCGGCATTTGCAGCTTCAAGCCTTTTTTGTTCAGCTTCTAGCCTTTTTTGTTCAGCCTCTACTGTTACCTGCTGCAGTTCAAGTTGGAGTTTCAATTTCACTATCTCTGGGTCTTCAGTTATAGTAACAGTACGAGCAGCACCTCGTTCAAGTGTTAAAGGCCTTAAGGGAATAGCCTCTTCTTCAGTTATGTTACCACTATTTATCAGGAAATCTAATATCTTTCCCAATAGTTCAGCTTTCACCACAGCATGACCTACAGATATTCTTGCCCTTACAGCTATTTGGCGAAGCTGGTCCTTTTTAGCTACGTGTAGTGTATTTAGGTGCTCCCTGGGTGCACCTAAAAATTTCTCAAGATCAAAAGGCATCTCTCAATACTGATAAAATGGAAAATATCACTGGAAATTATATTACTACTATACACAAGCTTTAAGACTTAAAAACGTCAGGGCATTCATGGATTTATGGTGCGAAGGCACCCACAAACCAGAGGAATTTCCTTAATCCTTAAGTCCTACAATGTACAGAAATTCACTTAAATGAACAAGGCTTTAATAATCCATGCCAATCAGAAAACTTTGTTCACCAATAATGCACAACCACTAATAATCTTGAATAAAATATTCTTAATGAAGTAAATAATTGGAAGTACCAACAGTTACCTGAACAAGGAATAAACCTTTAAATATCCATCGAGGTGGAACGAAGTTCTTGACCACGTGGTCGTAACAATATCCAGCCGAAATCCTTGAAAGAGCGAAGGTCGTACCCTGAGTAAGAGGAGCAGAAGTTCCTAAGGAAGGAATCTTTCAATTCCTTATGATGAGGTTTTGAATGCCTCGAAGCACCTCGAGAAGTTGGGGCGACTATGAAGATATCGCTAAGCGATGGTAGTCAACAGAGTCGAGGGTTAAAAGAATGACGAATTCTAGGATGCCATTACCCTGCCTGCACGTCCTCCAAAATCTCGATGTATGCTTAAGATGACGTGTAGCAACACGACATTCTCTAGGTGAAAGTGTGAGCGCGCTGGAGAACACTATCCGGTGGTGGTCAGTTATAAACTAGCAAAATATCACTAATACACTACACTCATGTTGTCCATCATTTTAGAGAAACAACAAAATGAATTCCACAATCCGTCAAGATCAAGCGTAAGCGTAACACATACGTAAGTACATCCCGGACACAGGCCCCCAATTTGTCACAACTTCAGCTTTCCACTTGACTATTTCATAAATTCTCAGTAATGAGGGCACACTTCATGTAGGTACAGTAGATATATTAGGAGAATGATCAAATTAAAGTTGAAATTAAACAAAGACTTTACTTATTTTAAATCACGTATAAATATATAACAAAATAATAACAAATAATCACTTAATAAACACTAGAAACAAGTGAAGAATTAGCCACCGGATAACGAACTCAACAGTATGAACTTGAAAGAGCTTGGAAGTAAACATTTCCAAGGATTACATGCGTAAAAATAACAAAGGGTAATTTCATTCATGCTGTCCGCTACGATCAGCAATCAATAGATGGCGCTAAAATTATACACATTAATAGGTGTAATTAGAAATGCTAAATAATGATAGGAGTGTTATTATATATATATATATATATATATATATATATATTCATGAACAAACACCCATACCCACACACACACACACACACAAACACACACACACACACACACACACATATATATATATATATATATATATTCATGAACAAACACCCATACCCACACACACACACACACACACAAACACACACACACACACACACACATATATATATATATATATATAGATAGATATATATACATATATATATATATACATATATATATATATATATATATATATGTATATATATATATATATATATATTTATATATATATATATATATATATATAGAGTAGGTGGATGTAAAAGGGAGGTAGTGAGGGTTGAAGAGCTAATAAAACTGGGAGTAAAAAGTAAATATCAGGAAAGGTTGAAAATGATATATGACGAAGTGAAAGTAAGAGAAACTGGCAATTTAGAGGAAGAGTGGAAGTTAGTAAAAGAAAATTTTGTTGGGATTGCAAGTGATGTTTGTGGAAAGAAGGTTGTTGGAGGCAGCATGAGGAAGGGCAGTGAATGGTGGAATGAAGGAGTGAAGGTAAAAGTGGAAGAGAAAAAGAGGGCTTTTGAAGAATGGCTGCAGAGTAATAGTATAGAGAAGTATGAAAAATATAAAGAAAAAAATGTGGAAGTAAAGCGCAAGGTACGTGAGGCAAAGAGGGCAGCTGACCGGAGGTGGGGTCAGTGATTAGGTCATTCATATGAAGAGAATAAGAAAAAGTTTTGGAAAGAAGTGAAGAGAGTAAGGAAGGCTGGCTCAAGAATGGAAGAGACAGTGAAAGATGGAAATGGAAGGTAGTTAAAAGGAGAGGAGGCAAGGAAAAGATAGGCGGAATATTTTGAAAGTTTACTGAATGTTGAGGATAATAGTGAGGCAGATATAATTGCTGTTGCAGATGTTGAGGTGCCAGTGATGGGAGATGAGAATGAGAGAGAGATTACAATAGATGAAGTGAGGAGAGCACTAGATGAAACGAGAGTAGGAAAAGCATCTGGTATGGATGGTGTGAGAGCTGATATGTTGAAGGAGGGGGGTGTGACTGTACTTGAATGGTTGGTGAGATTGTTTAATATGTGTTTTGTGTTGTCAATGGTACCAGTAGATTGGATATGTGCATGTATTGTACCACTATATAAGGGTAAGGGAGATGTGCATGAGTGTTGTAATTCAAGAGGTATTAGTTTGTTAAGCGTAGTTGGAAAAGTGTATAGTAGAGAATTGATTAATAGGATCAAGGATAAAACAGAGAATGCAATCTTAGAAATACAGGGTGGTTTTAGAAGAGGTAGGAGTTGTATGAATCAGATTTTTACAGTTAGGCCGATATGCGAGAAATATTTAGCAAAAGGTAAGAAGGTGTATGTTGCGTTTATGGATCTGGAGAAAGCGTATGATAGAGTTAATAGGGAAGCGATGTGGAATGTGATGAGGTTATATGGAGTTGGTGGAAGGTTGTTGCAAGCAGTGAAAAGTTTCTACAAAGGTAGTAAAGCATGTGTTAGGATAGGAAATGAAGTGAGTGATTGGTTTCCGGTGAGAGTGGGGCTGAGACAGGGATGTGTGATGTCGCCGTGGTTGTTTAACTTGTATGTTGATGGAGTGGTGAGAGAGGTGAATGCTCGAGTGCTTGGACGAGGATTAAAACTGGTAGACGAGAATGACCATGAATGCGAGGTAAATCAGTTGTTGTTTGCGGATGATACTGTACTGGTTGCAGACACAGAAGAGAAGCTTGGACGATTAGTGACAGAATTTGGAAGTGTGTGAGAGAAGGAAGTT
>NC_090734.1:32444309-32459309 GCF_036898095.1 Palaemon carinicauda | reverse complement strand
CTCGTAAAACTTCCTAGCGCATTCAATCGCAGTTTTAGTTTTAAGCGCTATTAATTCTGTATATCGAGTCAATGCATCTACAATTACTAAGAGGTGCTTATTTCCTCTGTCTGACTCGTAAAATCCTGTTAATAAACCTAAATGTATCCTTTCAAAGGGTTGAATGGGCACGGGATTAGCCCCTAGGCTGACAGGTGTTTTCGTGTGCTCTTTATTTTCCTGACAAGTGCGACAATTAGCTATGTGCTTTTTTATATCTGTAAGCATCGTATGCCAATAAAACAATGATTTGGCTCTCTGTGACATTATGGAGAACCCCGGGTGTCCATGCAATGGGTTTGCATGCAACCAATTTAGGACAGTGGATATAAGTGAGATTGGTACCACTACCTGGTCGTTAGTCACATGTGGTGTATTGCGGGTTTTCCTTGTCACGGATCTGCACAGAATATTGTCTTTGATTATATAATTCTGCTGCGTATGCTTTATATATTCCTTTTCCTTATGATTGCCTTCCAAAGCATTTATAATTTTTTTTAATATCTGATCTTTTCTTTACTCAGTCCTGTAATAATTCAGCACTCCAGCCCAGATCTTCTTTTTCAGACATAGTTTCAACAATAGGCATGGATGTTGATATATCTATTAATTCAGCTAAAGGCTCCGTACAAGATGACACGGAGTTGCGTGATAATGCATCAGGAATGATATTTGCTCTCCCTGGTAAATACCCGATTCTCACGGCAAAGTCCTGAATGATCAAAGGCCACCGAGTTCGTTTGGGGCTGTGACTGAAGCCTTTATAGAAGTCATTTAGTGGTTTATGATCAGTAAGAACCTTAACGGGATAACCATATATTATGAACTTAAAATGCACTAGTGAATTAACAATAGCTAGCCCTTCCTTGTCTATTACTGAATACTTACTTTCGGAAGTTCTCAGTTTTCGAGAACAAAAAACTAAGTCTGAGGCGTCTGTTGCAATGAAGATTTCCTAACCAAAGTCAGGAAATTTTAAGATAGGAGAACTACACAGTTCATCTTTCAAGGTATTAAACCCCTGTTGATGCTGCTCAGACCATATGAAATCTATGCCCTTCTTCGTAAGATCAGTTAAGGGAGCGGCTATTATTGAATAATTGCATATAAAACGCCTGTAATATCCACTACAACCCAGAAATTGCTGTATTCCCTTGACATTAGTAGGTATCGGAAAGTTACGGATAGCCGACACCTTATCATGGACTACTTTAAGACCTTGGCTTGACACCGTAAAACCCAAATAGACTAATTCTGTTTTGAAAAATTCACATTTACTAATCTTTACCGTTAAGTTATGTTGTCTTAGTCTCATTAGTATTAGTTCTAATTTACGTAGATGTTCTTCTAAGGTATTGGAAAAGATTACAAGGTCGACCATATAGGCATGCAATATATCCCCTAGCAAGTCTCCAAACACTATGTTAATCATTCTTGTAAGTGTTATGGGAGAACAACATAAACCAAAAGGCATCCGTAAAAATTCATAATGTCCCCTGGCTGTGCTGAAGGCTGTGTATGGGATACTATTTTTCTTCTAATGATATCTGGTGAAAGCCTTTAAGTAAGTCCAAACTGGTAAAATATTTATTCTGACCTAAAAAAGACAAAATATCGTCAGTACATGGCACTGGGAATCGATCAGGGATTGTCTCCTCATTTAGGCGACGGCAATCTATGCATATATGCCATGTTTGATCTTTTTTCGGTACAACTATTAATGGAAAAGTATAAGGGCTGTTCGATTTCCTAATGACTCCATCTTCTAGCATTTTACCTACTTCATCATTTATTTCATTCTGGAATTTCATAGGGAGTCTGTACGAGGGTACATAGATAATTTTCTGCTTGTCCTTTAACCTTATTTGATGCTCGATCACATCTGTTTTTCATAAGGATCCATCCGTAGTAGAAATAACTTTATGATACTCAGTTAAAAGTCCAAAAAATTTCTGCTGAATTTCTTCTTTTTGAATGTCTTTATCGATTTTATTTGTAATAGATTGCAAAAGGGATTCATCCGCAACTGATTGAGCGTGGTTGATTTCAGCAACGGTAAAAAATACGATGTTTATAAACTTCTACATCCAAGATATGTTAATTTTTGTGAATTACTAAGGTGGTATATAAATAATTACAGACTTCCATTTTATATTGATGATGTGAACCTACTGTATAAATAGCTTGTGTGACGGACAATCCGTTAGTTTTCAAAGTGTCGGAAAGGATTAATATTACAGATCCCGGTAGCGTTTTCTTTATTTGCACTATTAAATTCGAAGGTACGTTCGACTCGATAGATTGCGTGCAAGATGATATTACGGTGGTGAACGAGAATTCTGTTGGGTCGCGTATATTATTTCTCTATTAGTGAGACAAGTCATTGGTTCTTCAGCGTACGTCACTGTTTTATTTGTCGTCTCCTTTTTATCAAAAACTGATTTTAAGGTATTAAAAGACTTATAGAATTTTCCTTTGATATACATGCCGTGCTTGGCAGGGGTTAAGATGATGCTTTGATTGCCCATAGATGGGTATCCTACAATTACAGCTGGATAAAACAACAAATGTATCGGCAAACGTGCGCTTACCGACCTTGAACTGAACATGAGTTACGCCTATTACATTTAATTCATTATTTCCTATACCCGAGAGTCTTACTTTGGGCTTCTCTATAGGGAAGTTCGAAAACAACAAATGATGTGTCCTCAAATCCATGATAATACGTGGACTACCAGAGTCAAAAAAATAATGTAAATGGTCTGTGTTCTAAATTTACAGCATATAATGTTGGTCGTAACTCATTTTGGCTTATTTTTGTATGAATTCGTTGCAAATCTACGGGAGCATGCACTGATTTATCAATTCGACCATGTGTTTTATAGGAAAATCTATTGCCTCACAATGATCTGGTAAAACATTAAATGGATTATTCAATACTACTGATGTTGATTTGAATGACCTTGACCCCAATATCACTCTCTTCCCCACTGGAGTTAATTATGTGGTATTTGCTTTGCTCTGCACATTCTGAAAATTAGTCTGACTTTGCAAGTTCTGGTTAGACGACCCAGGATCAGCGTTATTTGAAGTACTATTTGTTTGAATCTGATTTTGAACTATATTGACGTTTGGATGTTTCTTCTTATTGAACTTAGGATTTTTCTTTGTATTTCCATATAGAACTGACTGTGGATTTGATTGTGGATTTGACTGTGTATTTCTAGGATTCTGTTGTGTCTTACGCGAGTAGCACTGACTATATGAATGAGTAGAACTATTATGTAACGAAGAGAGTCTCGTTCTGCAGTCTGCAATCAAGTGACCTTGACGTTTGCAATTATAACACGTCATTCCCGTGACTTGACTATTATTAAATACGTTTACTTGTTGTGGCTTTGTTTAATTTTTTGCAAAAACCTGTGTAAACAAGGGATCAAGATCAGTACACTTAGACATGTGTTTCTTTATCTGTTTATATACGTCAAATTCCGTACTTGCTAGCGATAACTTTTTATCAAAACACCGCACTAAAGCTTCAGTATATATATATATATATATATATAAAGATATTATATATACATATATATATATATAATATATAAAGATATTATATATACATATATATATATATATATAAGAATATTATATATATATATATATATATGTGTATATATATATATATATATATAAGAATATTATATATATATATATATATATATGTGTATATATATATATATATATATATATAAATATATATATATATACATATATATATATATATATATAAGAATATTATATATACATATATATATATATATATATGTATATATGTATATATAAATATATTGTATATATATATATATATATATAATTATATATAATATATATATATATATATCTATATATATCTTTATATATATATATATATATATACATATATATTTATATATATATATATATATATATATTCAAATAAGCCATATATATTTTTGATACATTAATGTCTGGATTCTCTTAACGACCTCGGGATCAGAGCCCCAGGCGAAATCACACAAAGACAAGAGCTTGGGTCCGGCCGGGGAATCGAACCCTGGTCGGAAAGCTTGTATAGACAGTGACTAAGCCACTTGGCCACGAAGAAAGATAAAAGTCAATGACAATTCTTCTGTACTTATACCTGTCAAATTCAGGTGTTTTGTACTTAGAATTGAAATCAACCCATCTTCACCATCGTAGGTAATTGGTAGTTTGTTACTTGGCATTCAATTAATGATAAATTTTGCACATTTAGACGTGTTTTTCATATTCAAATAAGCCATATATATTTTTGATACATTAATGTCTGGATTCTCTTAACGACCTCGGGATCAGAGCCCCAGGCGAAATCACACAAAGATAAGAGCTTGGGTCCGGCCTGGAATCGAACCCTGGTCGGAAAGCTTGTATATATAGTGACTAAGCCACTTGGCCACTAAGAAAGATAAAAGTCAATGACAATTCTTCTGTACTTATACCTGTCGAATTCAGGTGTTTTGTACTTAAAATTTAAATCAACCCATCTTCGCCATCGTAGCTATTTGGTAGTTTGTTACTTGGCATTCAATTAATGATAAATTTTGCACATTTAGACGTGTTTTTCATATTCAAATAAGCCATATATATTTTTGATACATTAATGTCTGGATTCTCTTAACGACCTCGGGATCAGAGCCCCAGGCGAAATCACACAAAGACAAGAGCTTGGGTCCGGCCGGGAATCGAACCCTGGTCGGAAAGCTTGTATAGACAGTGACTAAGCCACTTGGCCACGAAGAAAGATAAAAGTCAATGACAATTCTTCTGTACTTATACCTGTCGAATTCAGGTGTTTTGTACTTAGAATTGAAATCAACCCATCTTCACCATCGTAGCTTATTGGTAGCTTGTTACTTGGCATTCAATTAATGATAAATTTTGCACATTTAGACGTGTTTTTCATATTCAAATAAGCCATATATATTTTTGATACATTAATGTCTGGATTCTCTTAACGACCTCGGGATCAGAGCCCCAGGCGAAATCACACTATTGAATAGCTGATTTTAAAACGTAATCAATCTTCATTACTCCCCTGACATTAACATAATCATATTTGATATTTTTAAATACCTTACAGCATTTGAAGCTCTCTTTAAACAAAACGTAGAAAATATAACTATACGTTGAGTTTCAAATGCATGTCAAGTTACTATCTTTAAACGAGGTTAAACAATCTACATGCCCTTATATTGCCAACAGTACCATTCTTCCCATATAAAACTTTATGTGGTTATTTTCAGGAAATATCAGCGTCCTCCTTATTTTATTAGAAGTCACATTCTTTTTCATGAAAATTCTTCGAAAACCATAAGTATTCCCTTTTTCAGATTGTTTTAAAGATACTTTCATTACTAATTATGGTGACTTTGCAAATGTATGTTTAATAAACATTTAGAGCCAACTATATGTGATATGGAAATATATATATATATATATATATATATACCACCTACTTTTGCGAATGATATTCTTTCATATTGCCTGATTCAATGATATAAATTTAATTCACTAAAATATCATGACGTATTTAATCTTTAGTCTCATGTAAAATGAGTATTATGTAAATATTAGCTTCAAAATTGGGCAGAAATGATATCAAGAAAATATTCTTTTTCATTCATCATTATTAGTCGCCTGTATAGCAGTTTAGGCAATCTAGTATCGCAATATATTTTTTTCCTTGTATGTTCTTCCCCTAGTTCCATACAACCATGGGTCTTATCACATCAATTCTCCTGATCGACAGACAGACTGAAAATTTGTGTATCCGAAACACTTGCCTTGTTTTTTAATAGCTCTTTTGATATTATGCATATAGTAATCCTCATATTTATTTCTGGATTTGTAAACACTCCCTAATTCTCTCTCTGTCTCTCTCTCTCTCTCTCTCTCTCTCTCTCTCTCTCTCTCTCTCTCAAAGCCTAGATTCAGAAAATTATTGTAAGGAATGTGAGCCAGAGTTACGGCAATGTTCCACTTCTATCCTCCAGAGAGCAGTTCCTGTCTTTTTGCTGGGACGCAGTATAATTCTGAGGAAGATCTACGACAATACGTATAACGGCTCTGAGGGAATGACGAATGATTTAAGCCTACTTACAACAAATTTATACATTATTTCTTATATCAAAAAGATATATTTTATTTATTTTTTAACATTTGCCATCGTTTTCTCACACACACATAAACACACACATACACACACACTGATATATATATATATATATATATAAATATATATATATATATATATATATACAGGGTATATATATATATATATATATACAGGGTATATATATATATATATATATACAGGGTAAATATATATATATATATATATATAACGGATTTTGAGCGAAGCGAAACATCTATTTTTGGGCGAGATAGCCATGTCGTCCTGATGGAAGTTCCTTTAGGGTAGCTTCCTTGGGTATATTTGAGTACGGTGATATTCCCAGAGACTTTTACCTTACGGTATCGGGAATTCTAACTCCTCGAGCGAATATCCCTAAATAAACTTAACATGGGATATCGCGTAATATCAGAGGACGTATTCTTGACACGCCCAAATAGCTATCTTCACCCTGAATAGAATTAACACTTCGAGGGGTCAAAGTGGCAAGAAAACGAAAAACGAGAATGAAAGGAGAGCCGTTAATAAGGTACCTCTCCTATCCCGCTTCGAGTGTGTACACAATTTTGCCGACGGCTCAATCTTTATTTCTTGTAGCGATACACGAGGTGCTACAGATACTGCATTTATAGGGAGGGGTCCTATAGCCCTTTTATTAAAAAGGAATGGCCGGTCCATCAGGAAGACATGGCTATCTCACCCAAAAATAGATTTTTCGCTTCACTCAAAATCCGTTTTTTGGGCTCAGGCCATGTCGTCCTGATTGAAGTATACCAGAGCATTACTGTATCTGTGGATTCTCAAATTATGCCATACCCTCAAGAAAGTATTTCCTGGTCAGCATAGACCTAGAGACCTATGATGTCACCGTCATACATCATTTCATCTAAGCATAAACCATATTAGTGCTTCCTGCCCCCTACAGGGAAGAGTCATACTAGACTCTGGAAAAGTATCGAGGAGTACATATACCTATGGATGAATAACATACAAGCCAGTATAGTGGTCTCACCCTATACGTTATAAAGCAAAGTTTGTATAAGAACCACCAACATCAGTATGAAATACCGACAAGTCCCCCGGTGTGCCTGTTCTTATCACTGGATTTTACAATGGTTTATATCCATATAGGAATAGATTTTTGCATATCCACTACCATCCCTATTGGGTATGAAGTCTTTCCTTCTTGTGGAATGAATAAACCACAGAATGTTTGCTTGTAGCAAGGAACAATCTTTAGGACTATTCATGTTAAAATTATCTATAGTTTTAAGTGTAATGCTAGTGCATTTTCTAGTTAAATGACATAGGCGAATAAGACGCAAGGTTCACTAAGAAATAGTTTATTGAAAATCAATAAAAATATATAGGTCAATCGACAATTATAAAAATTATAAGATGTGAAAGAACAAGTAAATAAGCATAAAGATCACAGTAAAACAGAAAATATTGTTTCATCTGGAAAGGAAACACATATGCGCTACTTTTAATATCAAAATATTAATATTGTTATTTGAGTCTGTCTTACTGCTCAATCACACTAGCGTCAGAAACGCTTGGCACATGTGTCTGCACTTACGCTTGGTTCACCTTTGACTATGGAACAGTTCATAAGGACACCTTAGTGGCCTAACACTTAGTCTGTAGAAACAGTCCGTGACTACACACCCACCCCAAAATTTATCGTCCCAATTAATTTCACAGTTCCTCGCAGATTTAAACAGCCGGTTTAAGAACACTACCTGCTGCTACCACAGACATCTTCAGTTCCTCCACTTGCTTCACATAGTGTCTGAAGAATACTCTGGATGACTTCCAGCCAGTGTATGAGCGAAGGTGTTGAAAATCCATATCATTAAAGAAATTTATGGAAGAGGCAACTTTTCTCGAATCATGACCTGCGGGTGTACTGTCTGGATCCGCTCTGCGAATAAAATAGGTGATTTTCGCCCTTAGTTGCTTCAGAGATAAATTTAAGCCTGAGGTTTCTCCCCTAAACGAAGATAGACCTTTAGGCACTCCACTGGATATAGAGATACATCTTCCTTCAAAAGTCAGATTCTCCAGGGACCCCACCTATTGGTGGATGGCTCATTCTTGGCAAGAAACGTTGGGTCAGGAAAAAGGTTCAGTTCTCCCCCATCTAAGAACTGAACATGACCTTCCTCTCTCGAGAGGGCTACTATTTCACTAACTCTAGCCCCCAAAGCGAGTGTAAACAAAAATATAACTTTTTGGGTCAAATCCTTTAAAGCACACTCCTCATTATTAATCATTGAAGCAAAATGAAGAACCTTATCCAGAGACCATGAAATGGGTTTCGGAGGTGCTGATGGTCTGAGCCTAGCACAGGCCTTCGGGATTTTGTTAAAAATTTCATTAGAGAGGTCGACCTGGAAGGCATATAGAATAGGTCTCGTCAAGGTAGACTTACACGTTGATATTGTGTTGGCTGCTAAACCTTGTCCATGAAGGTGGATGAAGAATGATAAACAGAAGTCTGTCAAGATTTTTTGTGGATTCTTCGCCTTGAAAAAAGACACCCACTTCCTCCATGATGACTCATATTGTCTTCTGGTAGATTTGGACTTATATTCCTCTAAAAAGTCTATACTGTCTCTTGATATCCCAAATCTTTTCTTCACCGCTAGGGAGAGAAAATAATGAGACGCAGGTTCCAGGTTTTCTGTGAGGAAGCGAAGACAGTCGACTTCTGAACTCGCTAAGTCAAAACTGAATCCGGTAGCGGCAGAAACTTCAGTCATAGTTCTAATGCCAGAGGGAACCAAACGCTGTTCGGCCACTTGTGAGCCACTATTGTCGCTTTACCCTTGAAAGATCTGTTTGTCGAGGACCCTCAATAGAAGGCTGTGCGTAGGGAACAAGTAAATCCTGGACCATCAGTTCCAGTCGAGGGACATAGCGTCCACTGCTTCCGCTAGAGGATCCTCGTATGGGGACACGCAATTATGTAACTTCTTGTTGTCCTTCGTCGCCAAGAGGTCTATCTGTAGTTCCGGGACTTGACTCTACATGAAAGAGAATGATCCTGCGTCCAGGGAAAATTCTGACTCTATCGGTGTGAACCTGGATAGAGCGTCAGCCGTCACATTGCGGACCTCTTGAAGGTGAACTGCTGACAAGTGCCATCTCTTCTTTTCCGCTAGCTGGAAGATGGCCAACATCACTTTGTTGATTTGAGGTGACCTTGACCCTTGTCGATTCAGACATCTCACTATCACCTCGCTGTCTAGTACCAATCTTATGTGGATCGAGTGGCGAGGAGAAACTTTCTTCATTGTAAGAAGTACTGCCATGGCTTCCAGAAAGTTTGTATGAAACTTCTTGAATAGGTTGGAGCATGCTCCCTGAACTTTCTTCAGTTGTTTGGCTTTGGACCACGGCTTGAGAAGCTTTCGCAGACGAGTCGGTATTGGTCTTATCAGATCTTTTCGCGCGTTTGATGCATATTTTCTCCAAACTCCGGTTGCATCCTTTAGCTGTGCTCTTAGCATATAGTCTGTTACTGACGCAAATTGAAGAGAGCCCAGCACTCTCTCCTCTTCGTGTCTTGATATCCTTTTGGATTCTAGTAGTCACTTGACAGAACCTGCTATTTCTTGCCTCTTCTTCACAAGAATGGAAAGCTGGTGTGACAGTAAGTTCCAGTGGATTCCCAACTACTGAAACTTTAGAGACGGAGAAAGTCGAGACTTTTTCATGTTGATCTTGAATCCTAGAGGCTCCAGGAACTGGATCAGCTTTTTGGAGGCTTGCATGCATTCTCTCCTGGATGCAGCCCACACCAGCCAGTCGTCCAAGTAGGCCCCTACTTGGATTCCCTTTAGGCATAATTGCTGGACAGCTGCGTTTGCAAGCTTTGTGAAAATCCTTTGGGCTATGCTTAGCCCGAATGGCATGGCTTTGAAGGCATAAAGTCTCCATTGTAGCTTGAACCCTAGGTAGGAGAGGTGACGACTGATTGGAATGTGCCAATAAGCATCTGACAAGTCTATATAGAGAGTGTATGCCTGTTTGGGCAGTAGGGTCCTTATGTGTTGAAGTGTCAGCATCCTTAACTTGTAATTCACTATGAACTTGTTGAATGGCGACAATTCCAGAATGGTTCTGAGTTTTTCTGAGTCCTTCTTTGGAACACAAAACAGCCTTCCTTGGAACTTGATGGACCTTACCCTTCGGATTATTCTTTTCTCCAAGAGTTCTCGAATATATTCTTCCAGAACGGGTGTAGAGTGTTGGAAGAATTGTGGGAACGGAGGTAGAGTGCTCTACCAACTCCAACCCAGTCTATTCTTGATTAGGCTGTGGGCCCAGGGATCGAAGGTCCAATGATCCCAAAAAAGATGAAGTTTCGCTCCTACCGGAAGCATCTCACTTCTGCTGTTGTGGACCTGAGGCCTTGCCTCCTTGACCGCATCTTCCACTGAACCCTCTTCCTCTTAAAGGGCGTCTAGAGGAACCTCTGGCTGTTCCTCTAGCTCTTGGGCGAAAGGTAATTGTCTGCCTTTCAAATGCTGAGTTGAACGCCGGTGACTGAGTTGTCACGGATTGAGGTACCAGCTGGTACGTGGTTGGGGTTTGTGCCACCATCTGAGGCAGTGTGGTCGCCGTAAGTTTTTGCTGCTACTGTCGTTAAGGCTTGGCTGGCAGAGAGGATAGCCTAGGCTTCTTTGTCTTCTTTTTAGGTTGGGGACCCTCATCCGGGGAAGACTTTCTTTTAAAAGTTAGCCCTCACTTCTGGAGAAGGTTCCTATTCTCCGTGGCAGCCTTATCCAATACCTCTTTGACCACTTCATTAGGGAAGAGGTCCTTACCCCCATATACAAGAGGAGATCAGTTTCCTCGGTTCGTTCCTCACTGCAGCCGAGGCGAACACGAACTCTCTACAAACTCTCCTAGCATTGATAAAACTATGGAGATCCTTTGTCACTGTGGCCAGATGGGTTTTGGCCACTATAATGAACATATCTTGGATCTTAGGGTCAGTTGCCTTCGTCTCCAGAGTCGTTTGTAAGGACATCGATGCAGCAAGTCTCTCTTTTGTCTCTTGCTCCCTGCGCAAGAGAAAATCTGACAGCTTTGGAAGGTCCTCACCGAACTGACCTCCGGCAATATCGGCCTCCAACTTCCAACTGAAAAGGTAAAATGAACGTCCTTCCAGTCTTTCTTGTCCATGGGTAAGGTCAGGGACAATGGCTTACATTCCTCCAAGGAGGGACATGGTTTCCCTGCCTCAACCGCCTTCAAGGCAGCCTTATATCCCTTCTCCATAAAAGGAAAGGCTCTGGTAGGAGAAGCCACAAAGGATGGATGCTTATTACTCAAAGCTGGTACCTTTGAGTTTGTGAAGCCCCTCTCTTTCATCGAGCTCGTCAGTGATGCCTGTGCCTTACTATGGTAAAAAACTATGACCTCCTTTGGCTCCGTCTCTTCCTTTGAGGCTGGCTCCTTCCTAAGACGGACGTAGCAGTCCGGGTAAGACTCCTTGTTGGGCCAGAATTCCACTTCTTCAAAGGGAACTGAACCCAACTTCTCCGGTATGACAATCTTCCCAGTTGTCATAGGCATGTGCCAAGGATTGGCATCTGAGCACAAAGGAAGATCCTTCACGTTGAGCTTCTTCTGGGGCCCATGTAATGCTGCAAGTCTCTGCATCTCCAACTTCATTGCAGCTTCCTTTTCATCATTCTTCTTCTTCATCTTTTGAATCATTTCGACGATGGAAGAGAGAGTCCTTCCCAGATCATCTGGGAGAGCAGACGATGTTGAGGGAACATGTTCAGGGGCCTGAACAAATGTAACCGACACCTCGTCGATTTCTTCTTCCTCAGTATTATGAGCCTGGGTCAGCTCCTCTTCTCGGCCTTCTGCCAGAAGGTCCTTTTCGGTGTACTCAGACACCTCAGACATCCTATCGTCCAATTGGATGTCTTGTAGGGCGTCCAAGACTTCAGAATCAACCGGAATCTGAACTAACGAGATCTCCCCATGAGACTGAGGAATCCCTGCATCGGCCGATGCCTTAGGAAAAAGGTAAGCCCTCATCTTCTTGCTTGGAAGATAGGGGCCAGAAGTATTCTTCTGGAAGCCCCTCACCCAGGTTCGAAGCTTTTCCCTAGCTGTGTCCCTTGACTCCGCCGACTTAGGGGTGTCAAATTCCTTGGTAATCAGGTTAGTGCAAATGGTACTTGTTGCGGACGTTGCAAAACATGCTCCCGCACTTCGGATGGTCCTCCTGTAAAGAGAAGAAATTCCATGAGTATCAGCATATCACTGGATAACTAATATTAATATATATAGCTTATAATAACCAAGCTAGAAAGGATAGAAGGAAAGACACATACTTGTATTTCCTGCCCAGCCAATTGCTTTAACCTTCCAGATAATAAAACTAAGGTTAAATCTCATTCTTGAATAACCTTCATCATATAAAGAATTTTAATATAATGGACAATTGATAAAGAAAGAACTCACTTTCTTCATTCTGTACGGTCTCAACAAAAGGCTGCACAAGGCAACACCAAGTATGTTGGAAGAACTTATTGTTGAAATATATACCATACTATAGTTTTTTTCATGTAGTATATACTATACTGTAAAAATACTGACTACTGTATACAATAAAACATCCTGCTGTGCCGGCCGGCACGTACCTTAATATAGTTCCAAAGTATACTACCTGTAGACTACTGGGCGGCAGATCGCTGGTTCAGTTTTCGGCCAGCAACCATAAACAATAGCACCCGGCTGCCGGCCGCTAATCGTAGCCGCCGGCAGATCTTATGGTGTGCTTCTGTTGCCGGCCGCTAATGGTAGGCTACCTATGCAGGCCAGCAGTAAAAAAGAACCAGAGAACTTCCACCAGCTCAGCTGCCGGCCACTCAAGCCGGCAGCCGGGCTAGGGGTACATACACTAATAAGAAAAAAGAATGAATGTAAGGATATAAGGCGGCACTGCCTTACAGCCCTCCATCCAGAAAGAGTGAACATAAGGAAGGGGAGAATGTAAAATTCAGGCTTCCTTCTATCCATCCCATGCCGGGCTCTACTGACAGACATGGATGTAAGACCAAGGGAGGTCTGGGGAACACTCTACAGAAGTTAGGCCTCTGCCGGCCGGCACGATCTTGCCAGCCGGCAAAGGACTGAGCCAGTTCCACATCCTAACCTACTCTAGGTACAAATGTAGAACGACAGCCAAGAGTTGTAATAGCTAGGCTATTACTAAGGATAGGGATGAAAAGGGGAAAGAGGGTCCTGCAAACTCTGCTCTAGTATGATATTTATCCCAACGGCCAAGAAAGCTCATCCTACCCAAGGGATTATCTACGGGAGGAAGGTCAGCGACACTTGCCACCTCCGTCAATACCAAAACAAAGTTTGAAGTTGTTATTCACTAGGAAATGAAGAATCAATCCAAGAACAACAACACTGGACCTAGTCTGCTAGATCACTGGAAGAAGGAATCATCTTGTACAGAAAACTTCGGATGTGGTCTAGGGAGGCTAAGCCTCGTATGTCTGTTCCTAAGCTAGCAAAGGAATTCATTCTCTATGCTAGGAAGATACAGACCCCAAACTAATTACTCTGATTTTCTGCTCAAACATGGAACCAGATACTCTGGTTACATGAATAGTACAGAAACACCCTAATATAGTTATACCTGTACACTATTCAGATAAAACCAATAGGGTTAAGCCTCAGGCTTAACTCAGAGGGAAATGGGATTGAACTTAATCTCTAGAGGAGAAAAGAATAACCGAGGAAGTGTGCGAAAGTATACTAAGGCCCCATAGGCTACTAGCCTGGGCGGGTTAGAATCGATTACCTAAATCACCGAAACTCTTTCGTATACAATCTTGGAAGAAAAATATTCAACAACATCTTATATGTATAGAAAGGCCTATAGCTTCAATAAATTTAAAACACTCAGAAATATGTATATCATGCATAAAAGTACTAGGGCCAGATGCCCAGGCTACAAAGCCTAGCGTACGCTAGGATCGGTTACCTCAATCCCCGAAACTGAATTACTAAAGGCATCATGTACATAATTCCTATTTGTAAAGCTGAATAGCTAGATTTATTAAAGCATGAGGACCGGGAAGGTCACTCTGGCTAACTAAATGACCCATGCAGAGTAAAATTTATATTTTGGTGTTTGGAATTCAAATAGTTTAAAAACAATTGGACATGACTTGGGCTACGAAATAATAAAAATGTGTCGTCGACATACCGTCTATAAAAAAGAGGTTTAAAATCAGTAGGGCATTCATTTAACCAGATATTTTCATAATAGGCAAGAAAGGCATTTGCGAGACTAGGTCCCATAGCACAACCATCAACCTGTACATAAAACTTTTTATCAAATAAAAACAAACAATCCTTAGCAGACAATCCCAGCAGTTCCTTCATCTCTTTTCGTAGCCCAAGTCATGTCCAATTGTTTTTAAACTATTTGAATTCCAAACACCAAAATATAAATTTTACTAGTGAAGTGGAAATGGATGGTAACATATTTTTCCTTGACATCAACATTCATAAATTTGGTTCTGGGTTTAACACATCTGTCTATAAGAAACCAACGTTCACTGGCTTATGCACTAAATTCTCCTCTTTTATTCCTATACAATATAAGAGAAATCTTATCTGTACTCTCACTTACAGAGCGTATAACCTTTGCTCTAATTACCTCAACATTCATATGGAACTGACGTATATTAAAAAAC
>NC_090734.1:32424309-32441809 GCF_036898095.1 Palaemon carinicauda | reverse complement strand
ATTGAAGATTTCCCGTGTAAGGTACACCTTAAAGGCACACAGAAGTGGTCTAGTCAGGGCCATCTTACGCGCAGAAATCGTGGTGGAAGCCACGCCTTGTTTGTGTAGGGTAATGAAGAAAGCGAGACAGAAATCTATAGATATTTCTGTTGGTTTCCTCGTTTTCAAAAAGGACACCTATTTCTTCCATGACGATTCATATTGTCTCCTAGTCGAACTTGAATTATACTCTTCGATGAAGTCAACTTTATCCTTCGAGATTCCAAACATTTTGTTCGCCGCTAGGGCGAGAAAATTATGAGATGTAGGTTGTTGGTTCTCGAGGAGGATGCGTAGACTGGCGACTATTAGACCAGTTGGGATAAAACTGGGTTTGGCAGAGGAAACAGTTTCAGTTTTAATTTTAGAACTAAAGGGAACCAAATGTTTTTGGGCAATTTCGGGGCCACTACGGCTGCTGTCCCTCTGAAGGATCTTAGGTTGTCGAGGACTCTTAGCAGGAGATTGGTTGGTGGAAACAGGTAAATGCGATTCCACCTGGTCCAGTTGAGGGACATGGCATCTATCGCTTCTGTTTGAAGGTCCATATATGGGGTTTCGTAACGTGGTAGTTTCTTGTTATCGCTTGTTTCGAAGAGGTTGATTAGCAGTTCCTGGACTTTTTCTGAGATGAAGGAGAAAGAGTTTGCATCTAGGAACCATTCTGTGTCTATCGGCTTTTGCCTGGATAGAGCATGCGCCATCACATTGCTGAACCCTTCTAGGTGAGCTGCTGATAAGTGCAATCCCTTCTTCCTTGCCAGGTAGAAGATGCGTAATATCACATGGTTGATGTGTGGTGATCTCGAGCCTTCTTGATTTAGACATTTTACTATCACTTTGTTGTCGAGGACCAATCTGATGCGGATTGGTCTGCGAGGGGATAGTTTCTTACACGTCAGGAAAACTGCCCTAGCTTCCAAGATGTTGATGTGAAAGGTTTTCAACAGGTGCAACCAATTCCCTTGCACTTTTCTCTCGTAAGAATGGCCTCCCCATCCTTCTAAGGAGGCGTCCGTGTGTATCACCACTGATGATTGAGGTGGCAATGGGATTGTCCGTGCTAGGCTCTTTTCTGTTTACCACGGCCTTAATAGTGTGCGCAATCGGGTCGGGGTCAACCTTAGTTGATCTCTTTGAACGTTTGATGTGTATCTTCTCCAGATTTCTGACGCATCCTTTAGATGTGCTTTTAGCACCGGGTCTGTCACTGCTGCAAACTGAAGAGAGCCCAATTCTCTTTCCTGTTGGCGTCTTGAAATCCTCTTGTGACGGATTAGTCTCTTGACAGCTCCCGCTATCTCTCCCCTCTTCTTGGATGGAATGGAGAGGTGGTATGACTTTAAGTCCCCTTGAATTCCTAACCATTGGAACTTTTAAGCTGGAGAAAGGTGAGATCTCTTGAGATTGATCTTGAAGCCCAGGTGTTCCAGGAACTGGATCACCTTTTTGGCTGCTTGCAGACAAGTAGTCTTGGTTGCTGCCCACATCCGCCAATGGTCTAGATATGCTACTACTGGAATTCCTTTGGAGCGTAGCTGCTGGACGACTGTGTCTGCTGGCTTCGTGAATATCCTTGGGGCTGTGTTCAGTCCCAATGGCATTGCTCTGAACACAAATTTCTTCTTTTGTAGCTTGAATCCTAGGTAGGAGGATACCAGTAAGCGTGTGCCAGGTCTATTGAGACTGTGTACGCCCCTTTGGATAGAAGGGTCCTTAGGTGTTGCAAAGTAAGCATTCTGAACTTGTTGTTCTCGATGAACTTGTTGAGTGGACACAAGCCTAGAATGACTCTGAGTTTGTCAGAGTCTTACTTGGGAATACAAAACAGCCTTCCCTGGAATTTGATGGACTTCGCTTTCTTTATTACTTTTTTGTTCAAGAGCTCTGAGGTATATTCTTTTAACGAGAGGTTGGAGTGTTGGAAAAATTCTGGAAAGCAGGGTGGAGCTGTGTTCCATCTCGACCCGAGTCCATTCATGATTAGGCTGTGGGCTTAGGGATTGAAGGTCCAGCGATCCCGAAAGTTCTACAGTCTGCTCCCTACTAAGAACTCCTCATTGCCTGGGGAGTCGTGAGGACTTGTTTCTGCGAATACGTCCTCCTCGTCACCATGAGTGGTTTCCGGAAAAACTTCTCCTTGGCCCTTTTTCTTTGTAAGGGAGAAAGGAGGTCGATTTTTTCTCAAAGCCAGGGTTAAATGCTGGTGCCTGGGCTAACAGCTGTTGAAGAACCATCTGGAAGGTGGTCTGACGCTGGGCTACCAGTTGTGGCACCGTGGCCATGGTCACGGGCGGAAGTTGCGCATGTCTGCATGGTCTCCGTACCTTTTTGTTCTTAGGTTGGGGACCTCCGTGTGAGGAGTATTTCCTCTTTGATGTCATGCTCCACTTTTGGAGAAGGTTCCTATTCTCTGTGGCTGCTCTGGCTATGACCTCTGGGACCATTTCCTGTGGGAAGCGATCCTTAACACAGATGCACGATAAAATCAGCTTCCTGGGTTCGTGTTTCACTGTTGCTGAGGTAAATACATGCTCTCTGCAGGCACTCCTTGCCCTGATGAAAGCAGATAAATCATTCACAAGGGTTCCCATGTGCGACTTAGCCAGAAAAATATACATTTCTGGGGCGTTATGTAGGCCTGCACACATTTCCAGGCAGTTCTAATGAGAAAGGGACGCCGCAAATCTCTCTTTCGTCTCCTGTTCCCTCCTCAGAAGATGGTCTGACAATGTTGGAAGGTTCTCATTGAACTGCTGGCCTGCTATATCGGGATCCAATTTCAAGACGGAGAAGGTTAGGTGGACATCTGTCCACTTCTCTTCGCAGGTAGGCATTGCTAGAGAGAATGGTTTACATTCCTCTAGACTTGGGCAGGGTTTGCCCTCTTCGACTGCCTTGATGACAAAGTCTAGAGCTTTCACCGAAAAGGGAAAAAAGATGGAGGGAGGAGCAATAAAGGTGGGATGCCTCTTGCTTAGTGCTAAGACTTTTGAGTTGGTGTATCTGGCTCCGTTCAAGGACTTTGAAAGGATAGCTTGCGCCTTGTCATGTTTGAAGACAATAATTTCCTTCGGTACCGTTTCCTCATGGGATGCAAGTTCATCTCGTAGTCTAACGTAACAGTCTGGGTAAGCTGAAAAGCTGGCCAAGAACTCAAGATCTTCAAACAGTTCGGTTCCCAACTTCTCCGAGATGAATAGTTAGTTTCCCATTCATCATGGGCATATGCTCCACGTACCTCCAGGGGTTGGTTTCGGAGCAGTGAGGGAGATCCGATACTCTAAGGGGCTTCTTAGTAGAGCACCTGGAAGGTTCAGGGTGCTCCCTTTCCTGTATCTGTCTCTGATTTTGTTGGATGAACTACTTAATCGCTTCCTGTTCCTTCTGGAACGATTCCAAGATCCGCTGGATCGATGTGAGGATCGCTTCACTCATGTCGACCTGTGTAGTTGGTTGAGGAGTTGGAGTTGAAAAGGTTGATGGCATAGGTTGGTATGCAGTCATGGTGAATTGAGGGTCCTCGGTTACTGTCGAAACGGATCCTTCTTCGTCCATTCGTGGTTGATCCACGTCTTCTTGAAGGCCTCCTTGCAGCAGGTTCTGTTCTGTGTTTGTGGACACTTCTAACATCTGTTTTGGTGGATGTCCATGCCTTCTAGTGCCTTGTGTATATCCACATCGATCTTCAGCTGGATGAAAGGAGGCTGGACCTGTTCCTGAGGCACTACCACGTTTGCTAGAGCCATGGGGAACAGAAGGCACTTTAGGGATTCATTGGGTAGGTATGGTCACGGAGAGTTCTCTTGGAACCCCTTTACCCACTTGCGAAGAGTTTCCCTCGCTGTGTCCTTAGTCTCCAAGGTGACCGGGATGGCTTCTCTGAAGCCGTTGGCCAGCAGGGTTGAGCAGAAGGAGCCACCCTTGGGGTCCCAGTACTCTAGGGATCCCGACACGATACAGCAGGGGGCATGAGTCCTGCACATCCTTATTTTTGTGGTTGCAAAACAAGGCTGCTCACTTCACCATCGGCTCCTCCTGTGAAGGAAATGGATCCAATGAGTATCATGGTTTTTATATCATTGATATAAAAGCAAACATTTTATAAACAATAGTATTCACTATTGTATATAATAGCTTAGGATAGTAAGCTTGAAAGGAAGTAGAAAAGACACATATTTGTGTTTCCTCTCCCAAGCAGTTGCTAGGACCTACGTCAATGATAATATTTGGATTCCCTGGTAGGGAGAATACAAGGTAGAAGGAACTCTAGGAACTAGAGTTAGGGTTAGTAAGTGTTTATACTAACATTATCTACCTGTAGTATATATATATATATATATATATATATATATATATATATATATATATATATATATATATATATATATATATATATATATATATATATATATATATATATATTTATATATATATATATATATATATATATATATATATATATATATATATACTGTATATATGTATATATAGATATATGTATATATGTATATGTATATATATATATATATATATATATATATATATATATATATATATATATATATATATATATATATATATATATATATATATATATATATATATATATATATATATATATATATATATATATATATATACATACATATACACACACACACATATATATATATATATATATATATATATATATATATATATATATATATATATATATATATATATATATATATATATATATATGTATATATATCTTTATATATATATATATATATATATATATATATATATATATATATATATATATATATATATATATATATATATATATATATATTCAAATAAGCCATATATATTTTGATATATTAATGTCTGGATTCTCTTAACGACCTCGGGATCAGAGCCCCAGGCGAAATCTCGCAAAGACAAGAGCTTGGCTCCGGCCGGGAATCGAACCCTGGTCGGCAAGCTTATATAGACAGTGACTAACCCATTCGGCCACGAAGGAAGATAAAAGTCAATGACAATTCTACTATACTTATACCTGTCGAATTCAGGTATTTTGTACTTAGAATTGAAATCAACCCATCTTCACCATCGTAGCTAATTGGTAGTTTGTTACTTGGCATTCAATTAATGATAAATTTTGCACATTTTTACGTGTTCTTCATATTCAAATAAGCCATATATATTTTGATATATTAATGTCTGGATTCTCTTAACGACCTCGGGATCAGAGCCCCAGGCGAAATCTCGCAAAGACACGTAAAAATGTGCAAAATTTATCATATATATATATATATATATATATATATATATATATATATATATATATATATATATATATATATATATACATATATATATATATATATATATATATATATATATATATATATATATATATATATATATATATATATAATATATATATATATATATATATATATATATATATATATATATATATATATATATATATATATATATATATATATATATATATATATATATATATATATATATATATATATATATATGTATATATATATATATATATATATATATATATATATATATATATATATATATATATATATATATATATATATATATATATATATATATATACATATATATATATATATATATATATATATATATATATATATATATATATATATATATATATATATGTCTAGAAAATTACGAATATAATTCGTAACTTTCCATATTTGTATTAACCGTGTATTTTGACTCAAAGGGGGTAGATGGTTGTTTGATAGTTTTAGGTTGGTATTGAATTAGCTTTTTTTTTTATTTCTAACCCTCTTTCATTGGTTCCCTTATCACCTTGTTATAAGTATACATGCTGATCTGGTTATGTACTGAAGGACAGAAGCAGAGACATCTCTCCGTCCGCAGTACATCTCTCCGTCCGCAGTATGGCAGCAACTCCTTCTCTATTCCTTTAAGTCTTCTGTGAAGTTACTAATATTCGTGTTCAAGTGTTTTTCGTAGGTGCGTTAATGCATCGATAATTATACAGTGAGGAATATTTACAAAATGTGGATGTTGTAAAACCCCCACTGGACCACTGGATAGCTTCTTCGATTGGTTTGCTACGACCATGTGCCACGTCTAGACGTATGCAGTTCTGAAGTACTCGTCCTCGAGTTAGGACCAAGGGTTTACTTTGATGCATTCATCATAGTTTTGTGTGATTGAGCCCAAGTGGAGTCCTAGTTTGATGTGTCGCATAATTGGCTCCTTTATCTGCAACGTGCTCTTGTGGTGAACGTCATCGTCATTTCTACTTATATGCCTCTCTGGACCATAACAGGTATGGGGTTCAACTGAAGGAAGCGGGTTTTAGTTGGATTCCTTGTTATTGACATTAGTTTCATTTATATTTAAGTAAAGTTCTTGCTGAATCCTTAATTATCAAATAACTATTGTTTGTCCTTTTGAGTCAATTTATTCATATAAAATTTCCAGGTTATTTGCGTCAAAGGTTGCATTATTATGAAGTTTATGGCTTTGGTTAATTTTATTTTGTATGAAGCCCTGTAAAAAATTTTGCAGCTTAATGAGTAATTCTGGGGAAATCTAATTTGACTTACTGTTTCCATGTCACTAATAATGATATTGTTTATATTTTTAGGACAGTTGGTTGCGAGCTAAACATATTCACTAAATAGGACTTTCTCGTTCCATCTACGTTTCGGATGAGCTACATTCGTCGACAAGAATTCCATTTAACTATAAAGCGGTCTAACATACGAATGTACTATTTGGCTTGCCACCTTCATTGTGTTTATTGTTAACTGTTAGGTGTTAAAAATTATATCAATCTTTGTGTTAAGGCTGTTTAAATAACTTTCCTAAGTATTGTTTAAGTTAATAAGTATACAAAAGTTATATATATATATATATATATATATATATATATATATATATATATATATATATATATATATATATATATATATATATATATATATATATATATATATATATATATATATATATATATATATATATATATATATATATATATATATATATATATATATATATATATATATATATATATATTTTTTTTTTTTTGGGCTCAAGCCATGTCGTCCTGATGGAAGTTCCTATAAGGTAGCTTACTAGGGTATATTACAACTACGGCAATAATCCCAGAGAATTTACCTTAAGGTACCAGAATTCTAACTCCTGGAGCGAATATCCCTCCTGAAAGGGATATCGCACCATATCAGAGGACGTATTCTTGACACGCCACATGGCAATCTGCACCCCGAACAGAGATTACGTATCGCAGGGGTCAATTGGCAAGAAACGAAATCGGGAAAGAAAAAGGGTGAGCCGCTCCCAAGGCTCCCTATCTCCTGTTTCGTAAGCGTGCCTGGCGCCAATCCTGGCGCCATCTGTATTCCTTTTTGCGTAGCTTAACAACTCGGTGTTTTTTCCTGTGTTTCTCGCAAATCTTGGATTTATTCTACTTTTCATGGCTTCTCCAACTTCGTCGGGCTCTGATAAGTTAAGTACCATGTCTTTTATGTATAAATGTAGGCTCTTGGTAATTTTTTAAGTGATTAATAGGTTTATTCTTTGTTACAAGAGCCGTAGCCTACCGGAGGCGTCATGGACGCTGTCGCTTGCTAGGTATAAGTTTAGTTAGTCAGAGCGACATTCCCGGTTGTTTTGCTTTAATAAATTTTAGCTATTTAGCGTTACATAGGATTTCCTTTCGTGCTTTAGCATTATTTTGGCGAAGTATTCGCCAATTCTGGCCTACGCTAGGCGATGTAGCCTAGTCGTTTGGTCCTAGTACTTCATGCATGATTTTGGTTTTCCGAGTGTATTAAAATTTTATTGAAGCTTCAAGCTATTTTTTATACATTTAAGATTATGTTGAAAATTTTCAAGATAGTATACGAGTGAGTTTCGGTGATTTAGGTAATCGATTCTCTTGGTGCCTAGGCTAAGTTGCTTATGGAGCCTTAGTATACTTTCTCATACTCCCCGGTTGCTTTCTTTTTTTCGGAGAAGGTATGCAGTCCCTTTCCCTCTGTTTAAGCCTTGGGCTTATCCCTAAGTGGTTTATCTGAATTAACTTTCGATAAAACTATACTGGGGTGTTACTGTACCTTCCTGTTCCAGTAAGTCTGGTTTCAAAGAGGGACAGAACAACAGAGTTTTTAGTCTGAGTCTGTGTTTGTCGGGCTTGGAGTAGAGTCTCCCTCGCTGGCCTGACACAGACATAGGAGGCTTAGCCTCCTTAGGTCACTACCAAAGGTTTCTGTACGAAATGATTCCTTCTTTTGTGATATACCAGACTAGTCCTTGTTGCTGTTGTCGGGGGAGGATAAGATTCTTTCCCTGGGAGTAGCAACACCTTCCTTGCTTTGGTTCTCTGGGAGCTGGCAAGTATTGCTGGCCTCCCCCCTTGGATCTCCCTTAGGCTAAGATGAGTTTCTTGGCTGCGGGTGATCCGTCACTAAAGCAAGGTTGGTAGGACCCTCTTTTGTCCCTTCCCCCTTTATCTCCGTAATGGCCTAGCCATTACAGTACTGTACATCATTCTACATCTGGACCTAGAATACGTTAGGATGTGGAATTGACTCAGTCCCTTGCCGGCCGGCAGAGCTGCCGGCCGGCAAGGGTCTTCTGCTTTGAGTGATGCCCGGACCTCCCTTGGTCCCTCATCCATGCCTGCCTGCAGAGCCAGACGGTATTGGTCAGGAAGCCTGAATTAGATTCTCCCCTGCCTTATATGCACTCTTTCAGATTGCCGGGCTTGGAGGTAGTGTACACTCTTATCCCGGTATCCATTCTGTTATTCTTCTAGTGCTGTACCCGACCCGACTGCCGGCCTATGTGGCCGGCAGCCGGGCAGTCGTAGGTCTCTGGTTCTTTTGCTGCCGGCTGGCATCGGTCCTGTACCTTTGCCAGCCGGCTAATGTCAGCCCTTGTATGCCGGTCGCCAAGAGTGTGGCCAGCAGCCGGGTACTACCTTGTGTAGTTGCCGGCCGGCAGTCATTGCCGGCTGACATTGGCTGTTGCCGGCCGGAAGTTACTGCCGGCAGGCACATGCATTTGAACCAGCGTTCTGCCGCCTTATAGCTGTTAAGTAATATACTTTAAAGCTAGTTTTGGTGTGTGCCGGCCGGCAAGTGCCGGCCGGCACATAACCTCCTATACTGTACCAGTATTCTTCAGTATAACATATACTGTAAGAAGAAATCTATAGTATAGGTTTTGGTACAGCACTGTGTGTTCTAACACTTTTGTGTTTTCCTGCACAGCCCTTTGCTGTTGCCCTACAGATATGAAAGTGAGTTCTTTCTTGTCTATTATCGAGGATTTTAAAATCATTGCTTAGGTGTGAGCTCCACCTGTTTCCTCTGGAAACTTTGCATTGGTTATTCTAGAAGAGATTAACCATTCGATTTTATTATCTGGAAGGCTGCAACAATTGGTTGTGAGGGAAACACAAGTGTGTGTCTTTCCTTTCTGAATTGTTATGATATACTATGCATATCCAGTGATACATAGTTCACTTGATACTCATGGAAATTTCTTCTCTTTACAGGAGGACCCTCCGAAGTGCGGAAGTGTTTTCTGCAACGTCCGTAGCAAGAACCTCTGCGGACATGAGTTTTGTAGGAGACACGCAGCATGCGCTGTCTCCAAGGGTGATCTCCGGTATTGGGACCCTCAGGTAAGTACTGTGTGCACTAGCCTGATTACTGAGGCCTTTGATTCCCCTAGGACGGCGAAATCAAGGGATATAGCAAGGGAGAAGCTTCGTACCTGGGTAATGGGCTTCCAGAAGAACACCTCTGGACCTTATCTTCCAAGTGAGAAGATGAGGGCGTATCTTTTCCCTAAGGCATTAGCTGATGCAGTGATTCCCCAGCCTCAAGAGGAGATCCCCCAAGTTCAGATCCAGGTGGATGCTGAAGTCGCGGTCGCTATGCAAGACATCCAGTTAGATGACAGGATGCCTGACGTGGACAAGCGTCTGGAGGAAGACATCCTGGCAGAAGCCCAGGATGAAGTTCAAGCCCCAGACGTTGTAGAGGAAAAGGTCGACGAGGTGTCGGGTACTCCGGTTCAGATCCCGGAGCCTGTTCCCTCAACATCGGCCGGTCTCCCAGTAGAGCTGGGACAGGCCCTCTCCTCCATTGTTGGAATGATCCAACAAATGCAGAAGGAGAATCAGGAGAAGGCGGCTGCAATGGAAATGCGTATGCAGAGCCTTGCAGAATCACATGGGCCCCGGAAAAGGCTCAATGTGAAAGACCTTCCCGTGTGCTCAGATGCTAACCCATGGAGGTATGCTGAGCACATGCCGATGACGACTGGAAAGATCGTCATCTCGGATAAGTTGGGCTTAGTTCCCCTAGAGGAGGTGGAATTCTGGCCCAGCAAGGCATCATATCCGGACTGTTATGTCCGGCTGAGGAAGGAACCAGCTTCAAAGGAGGAGACAGAGCCGAAGGAGGTCATAGTGATGGACCATGCTAAGGCTCAAGCTATGCTTCCATCCTCGTTGAAAGAGAGTGGCTTCTCTAACTCAAAGGTAGCTGCATTGAGCAAGAAGCTCCCTTCCTTTGTGTCCTCTCCTGCTAGAGCCTTCCCCTTTTTACAGAAAGGGTTTGCGGCTGTACTAAAAGCAGTCGAGGCCGGCAAGCCTTGCCCCTCACTGGAGGATTGTAAACCCTTGTCGCTGGCCCTGCCTATGGACCACAAAGACTGGAAGGACATCCATCTTACGTTCTCAGTGGGAAAGTTGGAGGCTGATATTGCCGGACGTCAGTTCGGCGAGGACCTCCCTAAGCTGTCTGACTTTCTCTTGCGGAGAGAGTTCGAGACAAAAGAAAGACTGGCTGCCCCAATGTCTCTTCAGACTACTCTTGAGACGATGGCAAGTGACCCCAAGGTCCATGAAATGTTCATGGTGGTGGCCAAGACTCATGTGGCCACAGTGACGAAGGACCTTTATGGCTTCGTCAAGGGGAGGAGAGCTTGTAGGGAGTTCGTGTTCACCTCGGCTACGGTGAGGCACGAGCCAAGGAAACTAATCTCCTCCAACATTTGGGGCAAAGACCTTTTCCCTACCGATTTGGTCAAAGAAGTTGTTGATAAGGCCGCCTTAGAGAATAGAAACCTTCTCCAGAAGTGGGGCCTGGCTAGCAAAAGAAAGTCTTCCCTGGATGAGGGTCCTCAACCAAAGAGGAAGACTATGAGGACTAGGCTACCATCTCGGCCAGCCAAGCCTTTTAGACAGCAACAGCAACTGCAATTGCCATTGCCTCCAGTGCCCCAGATCGTGGCACAAACCCCGACCACTTTTCAGTGGGTACCCCAGGACATGTCGACACAGTCCACGGCATTCACCCCATCGTTCAAAGGGCAGTCTACTTCCTTTCGAGCAAAGCCTAGAGGAGCAGCCATAGGCTCGTCTAGGCGCCCCTCAAGGGGAAGGGGATTCATGGGTGGTCGTGGTCAGGGAGGCAAGACCTCAGGACGGCAGTCCAAGTGAGATGATACCAGTAGGAGGGAGACTTCTGAAATTTCGGGATCGTTGGACCTTCGATCCCTGGGCCCACAGCCTACTCAAGAATGGACTGGGCTGGAGCTGGTACAGCACTCCACCCCCGTGCCTTCGGTTTTTCCAACACTCCACCCCCGTTCTGGAGGAGTACGTTCAAGAACTGTTGGAGAAAAATGTGATTCGAAAGGTGAAGTCCATCAAATTCCAAGGGAGGCTGTTTTGTGTTCCCAAGAAAGACTCGGAAAAGCTCAGAGTCATTCTGGACTTGTCGCCACTCAACAAGTTCATAGTGAATTGCAAATTCAAGATGCTAACACTGCAACACATAAGGACTTTACTGCCCAAGAGGGCATACTCCGTTTCTATAGACTTGTCAGACGCCTATTGGCACATCCCAATCAGCCGTCGACTCTCCCCCTACCTAGGGTTCAGGCTACAACGAAGACTATACGCCTTCAGAGCTCTGCCATTCGGGCTAAACATAGCCCCAAGGATTTTCACGAAGCTTGCGAGCGTAGCTCTCAAACAATTACGCCTAAAGGGAATTCAGGTAGTAGCCTACCTGGACGACTGGTTGCTGTGGGCAGCATCCGAGACCGAATGCTTGCAAGCTTCCAGTCAAGTGATCCAGTTCCTAGAGTACCTAGGCTTCAAGATCAACAGAAAAAAGTCTCGACTTTCTCCATCTCAAAAGTTCCAGTGGCTGGGAATCCACTGGGACCTTTTGTCACACCGTTTCTCCATCCCGGCGAAGAAAAGGAAGGAGATAGCGGGTTCTGTCAAGAGACTTCTAGATTCCGAAAGGATATCAAGACGCGAACAGGAGAGGGTACTGGGCTCTCTCCAGTTTGCTTCGGTGACAAACCCAGTGCTAAGAGCACAGCTAAAGGATGCAACCGGAGTTTGGAGAAGTTATGCATCAAACGCGCGAAGAGATCTGAGAAGACCAGTTCCCCTTCGGCTACGTACTCTTCTCAGGCCTTGGTCCCAAGCCAGACATCTAAAGAAGTAGGTTCTTCTTCAGCCACCTCCCCCGTCGGTGACGATTCACTCAGACGCCTCGAAGGAGGGATGGGGAGGTCACTCTCATCGGAAAAAAGTCCAGGGGACTTGGTCCAAGCTATTCAAGACCTTTCACATAAACTTTCTAGAAGCTATGGCAGTGCTCCTTACCTTAAAGAAAGTCTCCCCCTCGCCACTCGATCCACATAAGGTTGGTGATGGACAGCGAGGTAGTTGTGAGATGCTTGAATCGACAAGGATCGAGGTCACCACCTCTAAACCAGGTGATGTTGGCCATCGTCCGATTGGAGGAAAAGAAGAAATGGTACATGTCGGCAGTTCACCTTCAAGGAGTCCGCAATGTGACAGCGGACGCTCTATCCAGGTTCACACCGATAGAGTCGGAATGGTCCTTAGAAGCAGGATCATTCTCCTTCATTCTGAATCAAGTACCAGAACTGCAGATAGACCTCTTTGCGACGAAAGACAAAAAGAAGTTGCCCCTGTACGTGTCCCCGTACGAGGACCCCTTAGCGGAAGCAGTGGACCCGATGTCCCTCGACTTGAACAGATGGTCCAGGATTTATCTGTTCCCTCCTCACAACCTTCTGTTGAGGGTCCTCAACAAACTTAGATCCTTCAAGGGGGTAGCGGCAATAGTGGCCCACAAGTGGCCGAACAGCGTGTGGTTTCCCCCTGGCATTGGAACTACAGCTGAAGTTTGTACCGCTACCAGATCCAGTTCTGACCCAGCGAGTCCAGAAGTCGACTGTCTGCGCTTCATTACAGAAAACCCGGACCCTGCAGCTCATGATTTTCTCTCCCTAGCGGTGAGAAAGCGTTTCGGGATTTCGAAAGCCAGCATAGACTTCCTAGAGGAATATAAGTGCAAATCTACTAGAAGGTAATATGAGTCATCTTTGAGAAAATGGGTGGCCTTTGTCAAGGCGAAGAATCCGCAGGAGATCTCGACAGACTTCTGCTTATCTTTCTTCATCCACCTCCTTGGTCAAGGATTGGCAGCTAACACGATTTCAGCGTGTAAGTCTGCCTTGACAAGACCCATTCTATATGCCTTCCAGGTCGACCTAGGTAACGAGATCTTTAATAAAGTTCCGAAAGCCTGCGCTAGGCTCAGACCTTCAGCACCTCCAAAGCCCATTTCATGGTCTTTAGACAAAGTTCTTCATTTCGCTTCTCTGTTGAGCAATGAAGAGTGTTAGTGAGGGTTAGTGAGATTGTAGCCCTCTCGAGAGAGGCAGGTCGTGTTCAGTTCCTGGATGGGGGAGAACTGAACCTGTTTCCGGATCCTACGTTTCTCGCCAAGAATGAGTTACCCACCAACAGGTGGGGTCCCTGGAGAATCTGCCGTCTGAATGAAGATGCATCTCTATGTCCAGTAGAATGCCTAAAGGTCTATCTTCATAGAACTTCAGACTTCAAGGGTGGTCAACTATTCAGGGGAGAAACATCAGGCTTAAATTTATCTCTGAATCAACTCAGAGCGAAAATCACATATTTTATTCGCAGAGCGGATCCTGACAGTACACCCGCAGGTCACAATCCGAGGAAAGTTGCCTCATCCTTAAATTTCTTTAATTGTATGGATTTTGAATATCTCCGTTCATACACTGGCTGGAAGTCTTCCAGAGTGTTCTTTCGCCACTATGCGAAGCAAGTAGAGGAACTAAAGAGATCTGTGGTAGCAGTGGGTCGCGTCGTTAACCCTACTGTTTAACTGTGCGAGGAACTGTGGTTTTAATTGGGACGATTAATTCCAGGGTGAGTGTGTAGTAACATGCTGTACTACAAACTAAGTGAGGGCACTGAGTTGCCCATGTAGACTGTTCCATTTCCAAAGGTGAACCTAGCATAAGTGCAGACATGTGTGCCGAGCGTTTGTAACGCTAATGTGATTGATTTGTAATACAGACTTTTATGACTTTGATGCCTCGGTTTCTTAAAGGTGGCATTTAATGTTTTTTCTTTCAGATAAACAAGTTCTGTTTACTATCATACTTATGCTTAAAGTTTTGGGTTATCCTCTTCTTATATATATATATATATATATATATATATATATATATATATATATATATATATATATATATATATATATATATATATATATATATATATATATATATATATATATAATTGTGGTTAACCTGTCTATTTATTGCTTGTCAATAAACTTGTGTCAATTTATTGGTATAATTGAGCATTCATTCTATGTACCTTATCTGGGATAATTCTAATAGAATTGTTCCTTTATGCAAGCTATGTTGCATTGGTTTTCCTCCTATGCGGATATAAACCTTTGTCCAATACAAGTATTGTGCGGAGAACTGGTCGATATTTCATATTGACGCAGTGGTTCTTTACAATCTATGCTTTACTTTATATAGGGTGAGACCACTATATTAGCTTGCCTGGTATTCATACATAGGTATATGTACTCTTCGAGACTTTTCCAGAGTCTAGTAGGACTCTTCCCTGTAGGGGGCAGAAAGCCCTAACATGGTTTATAGTTAGTTAAAAAGATGTATAACGGTAACATCTTAGGTCTCTAGGTCTAGTCGACCGGGAAAAATTACCTCCGGGGAGTACGTGCCGTACTCCCCGGAGAATCCACAGATACAGTAATGCTCTGGTATACTTCCATCAGGACGACATGGCTTGAGCCCAAAAAACGGATTTTGAGCGAAGCGAGAAATCTATTTTTGGGTGAGATGGCCATGTCGTCCTGATGGACCCGCCCTTCCCTTTCTAAGAAAGGTCTGTAGGACCCCTCCCTACATACAGTATCTGTAGCACCTCGTGTACGCTACAAGGAATACAGATGGCGCCAGGATTGGCGCCAGGCACGCTTACGAAACGGGAGATAGGGAGCCTTGGGAGCGGCTCCCCCTTTTTCTTTCCCGATTTCCTTTCTTGCCAATTGACCCCTGCGATACGTAATCTCTGTTCGTGGTGCAGATTGCCATGTGGCGTGTCAAGAATACGTCCTCTGATATGTCGCGATATCCCTTTCATTAGGGATATTCGCTCCAGGAGTTAGAATTCTGGTACCCTAAGGTAAATTCTCTGGGAATATCGCCGTTGTTGTAATATACCCTAGGAAGCTACCCTATAGGAACCTCCATATATATATATATATGTACGTATATATATATATATATATATATATATATATATATATATATATATATATATATATATATATATATATATATATATATATATATATATATATATATATATATATATATATATATATATATATATATATATATATATATATATATATATATATATATATATATATATATATATATATATATATATATATGTTAAGTCAATATCTAAAGCCAGGTAATTTGTAAAGTGACTGAACTTTTCAGGCAATATGTGAATTGCCTGGTTCACTCAGTCAATTTACAAATCAGCTAAAAATTGCAGACAATTTATAAATTGACTAAAATTCTAATAGATTTTCTTGGCATATTGACTGAAATAAACCCCAGTATTGATATTCAGTCAGTTTACCTGCTGAAACTTTGTGTGCTGTTATCTGGGTAGTTTATTATTGTGCGTGTGTGAAAGACCATTGCTTACACAGAAAGTATGGCATGTTCTGAGGAAGTATTTTTCTTTGACGAAAAGTAGTTGAAGTGAAACTCGGATTCAAATTCATTACTGCTGCCTAAAATTGATTACTAGAGTCTGATAGAGAAAATCAAAGTAGCATCATCTGCAAAAATGACAAACTTATAACAGAGTTTGTATTTTTCCTAACATACAAACCCGAATTCTTTACTATAGGAGATATTCAAGCGCGAGCTGGAAAATACGGCAGAAAAACCTTAACAAGGCTGTTAACGACCGGACAGGTAATTACCCACCTGACAGTGGTGGGGAACCGCCGGTCGGTAGCTGCTGTTTACCTTCAATCGGATTCAAGTTAGGACTATCCTAGGGGGGCAGTGATGGAGGGAAGATTTGTGCAAAGAATTCGGGTTTGTATGTTAGGAAAAATACAAACTCTGTTATAAGTTTGTCATTTGTTCCTACACTAAATACAAACCCTCATTCTTTACTATAGGAGACTTAGTCTTGAGGCCAGGGTGGCCAATGAGTTCCCTATCTCTGGGAAAGATAGTCCTCAGACTAGACTCTTTTGAAGCAACAATCTTCCATTATCTTCTTTCTTTGTAGATCCCCAGAATTTCAGTAAGAATGAAGGTTTGCAACTTCATGGAAACAAATGTTTCAGGATAAAGTGGGTCAGGAACATTCGACTCGGACCCCTTCAAACTTAGAATTCCCCCGACCTTGCCAAGGGGAAACCTCGTGACCACGAGTATAACTTATACTCTGTGAGAGGAATCAAATGAGTATCATACCTTCTTTCCATTGGGGAGTCCAGCTGAAACTGGAAACAGGCTAGGATAGCCCTAAATCGCCGAGACTTAGAGAAGCTTTCCTCACTGAGGTACAAAAGGAAGTCTGGGAACTACTGATCCCTCCTTTTGAGGATCCAATTGCTTCACATTGTCGCTGTTTTAGCAATTAAGAAGTCCAGCAGTTAGGACTTCTTGTAGGGTCTGCCTAGAGTTTTGGTTTGACAAGTCCTCGTAGCTCGCAAGGTTGCCGACTGTATCAGACCACGTGTCAAGCAAGAAGGGACATTGAAGTCGCTTCCTACCGAGGCTTCTGTGACTGAGAAGAGCCTGGTAGAGTTGAATGCCTCTTCGAGGATAGTCGGGTGTGAGCCTCGCCATGAGGGGATCTAAGATCAGAGGAAAAAGTTGACATCTCTGAGCTCGGAAAACAGACCAGGTTTAAAGATAGCTCAAGAAAGGCAGAGGCGAGGGACAGTGA
>NC_090734.1:32406813-32411813 GCF_036898095.1 Palaemon carinicauda | reverse complement strand
CAGCTATTTCTTCCCTGATGCCTCATAATGTCTTCTGATTTCCTCCAAAAGTCTAAACCGACTTTTAAACACCGAATCTTTTTCTCATCGTTAAGGAGAGAAAATTATGAGATGTAGGTTCCGTGTTTTCTGTGATGGAGCAAAGACAGTTGACTTCTGTACGCGCTGAGACAGGGATGGATCCGGTAGCGGAAAAATTTTAATCGTAGTTCCAATGCCAGAGGGAACCATACGCTATTTGGCCACTTGTGGGCCACTATTGCAGCTTTCCCTTTGAAGGATCTCAGCATATCGAGGATCTTCAAAAGGAGGTGTGCAGAGGGAGCAGATAGATACAGGACCATCTGATCCAGCCCAGGGACATAGCGTCCACTGCCTACGCTAACGGATCCTCGTAAGGGGACACGTAACGAACTATTTTCTTGTTGTCTTTCGTCGCAAAGAGGCCTACCTGCAGGCTCTGGGACTTGACTTGAGATGAAGTAGATCAATCCTGCGTCAAGGGACCATTCTGACTCTTTAGGTGTAAACCTAGATAGAGCGTCCGATGTCTCATTGCGGAACTCTTGAATGTGAAATGCTGACAGGTGCCATTTCTTCGCGTTTGATTCATATTTCCTCCAGCCTCCAGTTGCATCCTTAAGCTCTGCTCTTAGCACTGGATCTGTTATCGAAGCAAACTGTAGAGAGCCCAGGACTCTCTCCTGTTTGCGTATTGATATCCGTTTGGATTTCAATAGTCTCTTGACAGATCCTGCTATTTCTTTCCTCTTCTTACTAGGAATGGAAAGTCGATGTGACTCCAAATTCCAGTGGATTCCCAACCACCGAAATTTTTGAGCTGGAGAAAGACGAGAATTTTTGATGTTGATCTTGAATCCCAGATGTTCCAGGAACTGGATCACTATCTTAGAAGCTTGCATGCCTACTGTCCTGGATGCTGCCCACACCAGCCAGTCGTCCGAGTAGGCTACTACTTGGACCCCTTTTAGGCGTAACTGATGGACGGCTGCATTCGCGAGCTTCGTGTAAATCCTTGGGGCTATGTTTTAGCTCGAAAGGCATGGTTCTGAAGGCGTAAAGTTATAAAAGTAACTGGAACCCTAGGTAGTGGGAGAGGTGACGAATAATTGGGACGTGCCAATAAGCGTCAAACAAGTCTATAGACACAGCATAAGCCCAGAATGACTGAGTTTTTCTGAGTCCTCCTTTGGAACACAAAACAGCCTTCCTTGGAATTTGATGGACTTAGACTTCCGGATTACTCTTTTGACTAAGAGCTCTCGGACATATTCTTCCAGAGCGGGGGTTGAGTGTTGGAAGAATTGAGGAAATTGAGGTGGAAAACTCCAACCTAGTCCATTCTTATTTAGGCTGTGGGCCCAGGGATCGAAGGTCAAGCGATCCCTAAAATGCTGTAATCTCCCTCCTACTAGAAGTATCTACTTCTGCTGTTGTGGACCTGAGGCCTTGCCTCCTTGACCACGTCCTCCCCTGGATCCCCTTCCTCTTGAAGGGCGTCTAGAAGAACCTCTGGCTATTCCTCTGGCTCTCGAACGAAAGGAAGAAGTCTGCCTTTCGGAGGCTGGGTTGAGAACTGGCGACAATGTCGCCGTTTGTTGAGGTACCAGCTGGTATGTGGTTGGAGGTTGTGCCACCGTCTGAGGCACCGCGGTCACAGGAAGTTGTTGTTGATGTTGCTGTCGGTAGGGTTTATCCGGCCGAGAGGATGGCCTAGGCCTTTTGTCTACTACCTCTTTAACCACTTCATTGGGAAAGAGGTCTTTACCCCAAATACGAGAGGAGATTAATTTCCTTGGTTCGTGCCTCACCGCAACCGAGGTGAACACGAACTCTCTACAGACTCTCCTAGCTTTAATAAAGCTATAAAAAATCCTTCGTAACTGTGGCTAGATGGGTTATGGCCACAACCATGAACATGTCCAGGTTCTTGGGGTCACTTGCCATCATTTCTAGTGTTGTTTGCAACGACATCGATGCCGCAAGTCTTTCCTTTGTCTCTTGCTCTCTACGCAAGTGAGCCTCCGACAGTTTTGGAAGCGCCTCACAGAACTGCCATTCAGCAATATCAGCTTCTAGTTTCCCGACTGAGAAGGTAAGGTGTACGTCCTTCCAGTCTTCTTGGTCCAAGGGCAAGGTCAGAGATAATGGCTTGCATTCCTCCAAGGAAGGGCATGGTTCCCTGCCTCCACGGCATTTTAGGCAGCCTTATATCCCTTTTCCAAGAAGGGAAAGGCTCTGGTAGGAGAGGCCACAAAGGAGGGAAGCTTCTACTCGAAGCGGGCACCTTTGAGTTAGTGAAGCCCCTCTCTTTCATCGGGATCGATAGTAACGTCTGAGCTTTACTATGGTAAAAAACTATGACCTCAGGCTCCGTCTCCTCCTTTAAGGCTGGCTCCTTCCTAAGACAGGCCTAGCAGTCCGGATAAAAATATTTGTTGGGCCAAAATTCCACTTCTTCCAGGGGAATTACTCCCAACTTTTCTGAGATCACGATCTCCCCGGTTGTCATTGGCATGTGTTCGGCATACCTCCAAGGATTGGTATTCGAGCACAAGGGAAGATCCTTCACGGTGATCCGCTTCTGGGGCCCCCGTGATGCTGCAAGTCTACGTAACTTCAGTTTCATTGCAGCTTCCTTCTCATCATTCTTCCTTTGAATTTGTTGGATCAACTCAACAATGGAAGAAAGAGTCCTTCCCAGTTCATCTGGGATAGCAGACGATGTAGAAGGAACCGGTTCTGGGTCCGGAACCGACGTAACCGACATTTCGTCGATTTCTTGCTCTTCTACTTGAGAAGTGTGAAACAGCTCCTCCTCCTGGCCTTCTCCTAGAAGGTCCTTCTCAGTAGAATCCGACACCTCCAACATCCTATGGTCCACTTGGATGTCTTGAAGGGTGGCTGAGACTTCAGAATCTACAGGATTCAGGGCAATTGGTATCTCCACATGAGGCTGGGGGATGATTGCATCAGCCGATGCTTTAGGGAAAAGGCAGGCCCTCATCTTCCCATTTGGAAGGTAGGGACCTGAGGTGTTTTTCTGAAAACCCCTCACTCAGGATCGTAACGTTTCCCTGGCAGCATCCCTTGACTCTGTTGACTTAGGGTCGTCAATAGCCTCGGTAATCAGGTTAGAACAAACTGTACACACCTGAGCGTCCCAATAGCGGAGAACACCTCTGGAGGCTGTGCATGCTGCGTGCCTCGTACAATAATGATGTCCACAGAAGTTCTTACTGCGGACATTACAGAACACACTCCCGCACCTCGGATGGTCCTCCTGTAAAGAGAAGAAAAATACATGAGTATCAAGTGAAGGCTTTTCACTTATAACGAAATATTTAGCTTATATAGAAAAGCTATAAAAGAAAGAAAGAAAGACACATACTTGTATTTCCTGTTTTGTCAATTGTTGTAACCTCCCAAGATATTAAAACTAAGGGTAATTCTATACTAGAATACCTTATGTAATTTCCTAAACGGAAATTTAATGTGTAGTTTTAATATACGGGATTGAAAGAATACAGAAAGAACTCACTTTCTATATAAAGTACGGTCTCAACAAAAGGCTGCACAAGATAACATTAAGTATGATGAAGAACATTAGTGTTATCATAAACTCTACAGCAGTTTCTACTAATGCAGTGTGTACTACACTACGAATATAGCAACTACTGTACATCGCGTGTTATTGTGCAGGCCATCAACTACCCCTTTATAGATCAAAGATATACTATCTTTAACTAATAGGCGGCAGCCCACTGATTCGCAACTGTGTGGCGGCCGGCAATCGTTGCTAGGCGACGGCTGAAAACACTAAAAACCCGGCTGCCGGCCGCTAATCGTAGCGGAAAGCGAATTCGGGCTGTGATTCAATTGCCGGCTGACAAAGGTAATAAAACCATGCCGCTGACAGTAGCCAAGAATCAGAGAAAAAGTATGTATGTAAGGTTATAGGGCGGCATGCCATACGACCTTCAATCCAGAAAGAGTGAACTTATGGAAGGGGAGAATGTAACATTCATGCTTCCAAAGGATCCATAGTCTGCCGGGCTTTACCGACGGACATGGAAGGGAGACCAAGAGAGGTCTGGGGTTCACTCTGCAAAGAATTAAGGGTCTCTGCCGGCAGAGAACTCTGCCTGTCCTCCATCTTAACCTATACTAGGTACGGAAGTAGGACTATGGCTAAAAGAAAATAAAAGAAAGAGAGGTGGGGAAGGGATAAGGGTCCTATAGACTTCGTTCTAGCAGGAGACACACTCAGCCGTTAGGGAAGCTCATCCTAACCAAGAGTTGTCTATTAGGGAGGAAGACTGGCAATACTTGCTAACCTCCCCCCAACAGGAACAAAGTTAGGTGAAGTTATTTCACCGGGCAACAGAGTAAACTCATTCTCCAGCCCGAGAAAAACAACACAGGACAGTCTGCTAGGCCACTAGAGGAAGGAATCATCTAGTACAGAATCCTTCCAACATGGACTAGGGAAGCAAAGCTTCCTGTGTCCGCCCCTAACCTGGCAAAGGAGACTCTTTCTCTATGCTAGGAAGAAGCAGACCACAGACTAAAAACTCTGATGTTTGGCCCTAACCCAAGAAACCAGTCACTCTGGTTATCAGGTCAGGAAAAACATATCTTAGAATAGTTATACCTGAATTATTATACAGATAGAACCACTAGGATTAAGCCGAAGGCTTACAGAGGGAGAGAGGGATTGAACTTGGCCTCCAGAGGAGAAAAAGAACAATCAGGGATGTGCGAAGGTAAACTACTGTACCTAGAATACTACACTAGGTAAGATGAGAATCGATTACCTAAATCACCGAAACTCTCTCGTATACAATCTTGGAAAAAACATTCAACAATATCTTACATGTACAAAATATATGCCTATAGCTTCAATAAAATAACACTCGGAAAAACTTATACCATGCATGAAAGTACCAGTGCCAGACGTCTAGGCTACGAGCTTCACG
>NC_090734.1:32396813-32399313 GCF_036898095.1 Palaemon carinicauda | reverse complement strand
TCATCTAAGGTTGTGTACCTGTGTATACGGCGCATATATCGTCACTATATGGTAAAAAGGAAAATATTTGTAAGTGCATTTCAGAAGAGTTTCAATTCTCGTGCAATATATAGCTAGAACATAAGATTCCTGTTTATGGTTCATATTATCGTATAAAATAAGAATTGTTAATCTGAAACAGAATTTCGTTATCCTTGTGCCCATTCCAATTCTTACTTTCTCGTAGGAAATATCCCGTATAAAAATTTCAGTATCTGTTAGGTGAATCATTGAAAAATATCTATTTAAAGAATCCGAGAGAAATGGAATAGAAATTTAGTAAAGGACTAATCTAATTTGGTTTGTTGTGGATAATTTTTCCGTCTATAAACTATCCTTTTCATATAAACTAAAGACCGGAAAATCAGAAAACATTTGAAATGAAAATATTGAATTATACGAAAGCGAGCCGGAAAAATTAAAGTCCTCTTCACAGATTTTCTTAAACTTTTTATGGATAGAATATTTGACAATTTTCATGGTAAAAAAGATATGGATAAAATCTATACCTTCAAATCAGTAGCTATATTTTCAGAAAATACTGATAGGGATACACATTATATGACATCCAGCAATATGTATTACCAATATTGACCACAATGCATCCCTCCGTCCTAGTAAGTGGATTAACGTTGAAAATAAAGTTCCGAAAGGCTACATGCTTTTTAATATAGCAAATCTGAATGTATATTCATCTTTATACTGCTAAAAAGGTATCATATATGGGTTTGCTTTGCTATTTTGGATCTCAGAATTTTACCAAAGATCTGAAATCACAGTAGGCCAAACAGAATATAATAAGTAAATTTCAGTTACTTTAAAGGTTTTATTCTCTAGCCCTATTCCAGCATAGTACCAGCTAAAGATTAAGAAAAATGAAAATCGATGTACCTACCCTTGGAAAGCTCAAGTACAGTTAAATATATTCGTTGGAAAAATCATCTAACCCGTGAATGCACGGTGGGGTCAAACTGACCCCAAGCAAATTCTAAACTCAAAATACTTTAGTTTCAATTGGTATAGTTAAACATGACTTTGTGACCTGTCCCAAATCATCGAAAGTTATGTTATAGGTTCAGTAGTTTCAAGAATAAATCATAATAGTCTCCAATTTAGTAGTTACAATATCCCTGAACAACTGGGGTCAAAATTACCCTATCTCAATGTAATGTTAAATTGAATCTGCATAAATCCCCCTCTCTATTACAGTAATAAAATCAAATATGAACTATTTTTACAGGCAGTGTACAGTGAATATAATATATAAAGATAAAACCTTTTAATTCATAGCTGAGAAAGTTCTTCATACAAAAAGAAGGGTCCGAGAGTGTCAAACATGTAACTAATATGATCAAGTTCAAATAAGTTTTCACAAAACGTTCTACCCTCACTGTCATAGAAATCAAACCATCAGTCAAGCACGGGTCCTAGTTACAAGAACAACATTCTCTGCAATGGCTCGTAAGAAATCACTGAGTAATGAACGTATTTCAGAAAAATTTCTCCAAAGCGATGTAAATGAAGATGCAGATGACGTAAGTGACGAAGAGTTTATACCTCAAGTTGTTGTGATTGTTCTAATGCTGAAGAGGATATTTCTGAAGATTTAACAGCATCAAGTATTGTGGTCGACACTGGATACCTAGTCTCCTTCTGGCCATCGTTGGTTCTTCAATGAGCCTTCCTCACAAAGTAGAATGAAGAGTTTGAACATATTGACTTCAAAACCGGTGTTGCAACATACCCAGCAAATAAAATAACAGAAGACCCATATACTGCATTATATTTACATTTTGACAGAGATATGATGGGGACCATTCTGGTTGAATCTGATAAAGAAGGGTAGCTGATTTGTCAATATTGGAAACTCATCACGGAAAATGAGCTACGTGCCTATGTTGGTTTCTGCATTGTTCGTGGCGTCAATCATAGCAAAAACCAATCTGTAAGGCAATTATGGAGGCCTGAATTTAACATTAGAATAATTTCAAAGACAATATCAGTGAGAATATTCTAGGACACACAATGAACCTTGCGATTTGATTCAGAACTCATAGCATTGTTACGCCCATAATAAATGTGTTACTGTTGACAAGCAGCTGTATCCATAAAGGGGATGTTATAGATTCATACAATACATGCCTTTAAATCCTGCAAAGATAAGTCGAAAACTGAAAAACTAGGAATGTATGTGGGACTCTCTCTTACTCATCACTGGTATATTTCTTGGAGAAATGTGACTTTTGACAACTTTTTATACCAGCCTGAAGTTGACACGTGAACATGCTCAGTGGGAAATGTCATTGGTTGGATATATTCACAACAAGGGAATAGAAGTTCCCAAAGAATTACGTGAATTAAAACAGAAAAAAATGCACGAAAGAGTTTTTGCCTATTCAGAAGAGGGAACACAGATAGTTTCTTACAAAGCAAATAAATAACAATAATGTTGTACTCTTAT
>NC_090734.1:32379313-32391813 GCF_036898095.1 Palaemon carinicauda | reverse complement strand
TCCTTGCAGCGGGACATCAAAGCTGCTTTGAGGGTGCGATGAAAACGTTCAACCATTCCATTGGCAGCGGGGTTGTAGGCCATTGTCTGATGTAGGGTGATGCCCAGGAGATTCACTAATGATGTCCACAATTGAGAGGTGAAAGTGGTTCCCCTGTCAGAAGTAATATGTTCTGGGATACCAAATCTTGCAATCCATCCAGAGAGTAAGGCAGATGTACATGAGGCGGACGTTGCAGTTTCCATGGATATGGCTTCAGGCCAGCGGGTGGAGAGGTCGATGACGGTAAACAGGTAACGATGGCCTTGTGATGTGGGTACGGGGCCTACAACGTCGACGTGAATGTGTGCGAAACGATGCTGAGGTTGAGGAAAGGTGCCCACTCCTGAATCCGTGTGTCGATGTACTTTGGAAGTTTGGCAAGAAGTACAGGCGCAGACCCAATCCTTAGCATCCTTTGAAATGCCGTGCCAAATGAACTTTGCCTTCCGCAGCTCTGCAGTAGAACGGCACGAGGGATGTGAAAGGCCGTGAATGAAATCAAACACCTGTCGGCGCATGGGAGCAGGAATCCAAGGTCGTGGTCTGCCAGTACTGAAGTCACAAAGGAGGGTGGTGTTGGAGTCGTCGAGGGGGAAGTCTTCCCAACGGAGGGACTTGCAGGATGTCCTACATGCTTGATACTCAGGATCCTGTCGTTGGCCTTCAGCCAGGGCGTTTTAATCCAATCCCAGTTGAATGGCAGCCAATGTGTTTCTTGACAGGGCATCGGCAACGGGATTCGTTTTCCCAGGGACGTATTGAAGGGTGCAATTGTATTCAGCCACGGCAGAGAGATGTCGGCGTTTCCGGACGGACAAGGCATCAGACTGTCGATTAAAAGCATGCACCAGAGGCATGTAGTTTGTGCAAATGATGAAGGGCGTACCTTCTAAGAAATGGTGAAAGTGACGGACAGCCAAGTGCACCGCCAGCAATTCTTGATCGAAGGTAGAATAACCCGATTTTGCCTTGGACAGTTTTCTGCTGAAAAAGGCCAATGGGCGGGGCCAGCCGTTGACCACCTGATTGAGTACTGCACCAATAGCGACGTCGCTGGCATCGGTGGAGAGAAGGAGAGTGGCATGTGGGATAGGAAAAGTGAGAGCCGCAGCAGTTGACAGGGCCATCTTTGCATTGCAGAAGGCTGCTTCTTGAAGGGGACCCCACTTCAGGTCCTTCGGCTTGCCCTTGAGGGAGGCGTAGAGGGGAGCAAGAGTGGCGGCAATGGCTGGCAGAAAACGGTGATAATAGTTGATCATGCCCTAGAATTCAAGCAGAGCTTTGACGGTCGAGAGCACGGGGAAGTTCTGAACGGCTGCTACCTTCTCAGGGAGGGGGTGGACACATTCAGGAGTGATGCGGTGCCCTAAGAACGACACTTGTCGTACCGGACTACAAGGCCGTTTTGTTGCAGGTGGTCGATCACGATGCGCAGGTGACGGAGGTGTCCCTCTTTTGAGGAGGAGAACCCAAGTATATCGTCCACATAACATACACAGGAGTAATTGAAGGTGTATGTACCAAATGGAGTGGTGATGGCGGTCTTGGGATGTCTTCTGGGTTCATAGGCACCTGATAATACCCCTTCAGGAGATTGAGCATAGAGAAAACCCTTGCTTTGTGCAGGTAGGAGCTCATGACGGCAATGTTTGGGAGGGGGTAGTGATCCGGTTCTGTTTGCATGTTCAGGCGCCTGTAATCCCCGCACGGACGGAGGGAGCCGTCTTTCTTCAGAACGATATGTAAGGGTAACGACCATGAGCTGGAGGCCTTTTGGCAAAGGGCCAAATCCTCCATTTCGGCGAACGTCTGTTTGGAGGCTGCCAATCGGTCCTGTGCTAGACGTCTGAATTTTGCGAAGACTTGGGGTCCCGTCATCTTGATATGGTGATAAATACTGTGCTTGGCAGGAACCGTGGGCGTTTGGCGAAGTTCTGGACGGAAAACTTCCGGGCACGACGTGAGGAGTTGGGCGTAGGCGTCCGTGGGCATGCTAACGTGGAGAGCGAGGTTAGAGGGGGCGGGTTGAAGAGGTGTCGACAAGTACGAGTCTGCGTTGACCAATCGTCGGTGGGCGACATCGACCAGAAGGTGGAAATGAGAGAGGAAATCCTCACCGAGGATTGGCATGGTGACGTCAGCAACGAGAAACTTCCAATTGAATTTACCGTTTCCGAACGATGATATGACGTTCTCGTAACCGTAGGTGGGTATCACAGATCCGTTGGCAGCTACCAAGCGGACGTTCGCAGATGTAGACAGACTACGTCGTGTCTTGAAGAGTTTCCTTAGCAAAAGAGAACGACAAGCACCCGTGTCTACCAAAAATCGCAGTCCCGTTCCTGCATCCTGTAAAAAGAAAAGATTAGAATCACGGGAGGCCACCACCACGAGCGATGGCCTACTTACACGTTTTCTGGCCACTGACAATCCTTGGCACATTTCTTCGCAGTTGCCTCGAATCTGAAGTGTTAGTAGCAAAACTGCGGCGGATGGGAGGTAGTAAGTGGCTGTAGAAGTCCTTTGTTTGGGGAGCGAGCGATTGGTGGGTGGTGGCCGGCTTTGTGTCTGCTTCGGCATGTCAGGGTGTGGGCGTGTATGTCCTACGGCATTCATGTTAGCTTCAGCTGACGTTGAATAAGCATCCTCTTCGTCAGGGGTGGAGGCGTTGATTGAGGTTTTGAAGTGACTGTCCATAAGGGCGTCGGCTTCGATCATCAAGTCCTTTATGGGTAAACTAACGACATCGGGTATGGCAGCGCGTATAGGTCCGGGTAAACGGCGTATCTAAAGGGCACGAAGTAGGTTCACCTCATGAGGAGAGCCGTCTGCAGCAGTTTGAACGCTAGCGATCCTAGTCATTTCCTTGAGGGCAAGCGAAGCCCTTTGGTCCCCCAACGGTTGTTGCGAGAGCTGAAAAAGCTTTGCTGCATGGGCGGCTGGCGACGGCGAGTACTGCTGCAGAAGGTATGTTTCGAGGGCGTCATACGCTATTGGCGTGTCTCCTTGTTCACAAAGCCTGTCGGATATTTCCGGGAAGGTGTCCTCGGGTATCGCAGCGAGAACATAATCTGCTTTGGTGGTTGAGCGAGTCCTGCCTTTGATGCAAAACTGGACTCCTGCACGCTGAAACCAAGTAAATGCCTCTCCGCTGGCGAACGGTGAAATTTTTAATGGGGCGGCCGCAGCGCCAACTGCTGTAGTAGAGTCCGTCATAGTACCAACGATGGAGGGCCGAGGGAAGTGTGGGTGGAAGGCAGTGGGAGCGAGTCGACTTCCAGGGTCACCAATGTGACGGTGCCGAGAGAGAGGTTATGACTCAAAGGCAGGATGCAATCAACTGAGTTGCTTATTAAAGAACACTCTCCTTTATATACAAAATCTCAAAGCAACAAGAATTTTCATGTTCAAATATTGACAATGTTACAAAGGAGAAAAGCAGACATGAATTTTCATGTTCGTTTTAGTGCAAGGGAAGAGCGAAGATACAAGCATAATATATACAAAAGGAATTATGTACAATTGTGTGACACACGGTTGGTACAGAACCTTCTAGAGCGGTCATGCATAGGAGATAAGAAGGGAAAAACTTGATTGATATACCTGAAGCTGATGAAAAGCATTAAATGCCCAAGAAGGAATTCATTATGTTTGAAATCGGAACTATCATTAAAAGCACGAAAAATGGAAATCCATTGGACACGATGGAATAAATGTTGAGATGCTTTTGTCCGAAAATGAAGAGACTGCTGGAATACTTACAAGATAATTTTGTAGAATATGGCGTAAAGAGCCAAACCGAAGGAATGAGAGCTAGGGTTGTTGGTGAAAGTGACAAAGAAAAGGACATATGAATAATTATAAGAATTCCATAAACATTACGGTCATATCAGTTGTTATGGATATATGTAGTATACTCATTTTAAAGGGAATAGCAAGTATGATTGATGAAAATCTTAGATGAACAAGCATGATTTAGAAAAAGTAGAAGTTTTTCTGGTCAAATTTTTCTTTAAATCATGTTTTCGAGTAATGTGTAGAATATACATAGCATTTGTGGACTACTAAAATATTATGGAGTTTCTCTTAAATATGAAAGTCTTATCATCCTACTCATGTATTTTGTAATGAAAGAAAACAGTTGGAGGTAGTTGAGATAAATTGGACTGGAGTAATAGGAAATTACAAGTATATCTCCACGTGTATCTGATTTCATAAATTGTGTTTGTGCCAAGGGGTTCAGTTTAAAAAAAAAATAAGTATTCTGTTAGAAGAAAATCTAGAAATTAATGAAATATACATATAACAAAAGGAAAAAAAATAGTAGTTCACCACTATACAAACAAAGTTTATGAAAGAGCTAAGTAAGTCTAATATTAAAAAAAAAAAAAAAAGCCCAAGTAGCTCATCACTATGTATACGAGGTAAATCAAAAAGAAAGCTGAGAGGGAACTGGCTTGGATAAAAGAAAGTTTTTTTTCTGCTTTCAGAGATATCAGGACTTGTTTTCAAAAGGTCTACATATCTACATGAGTAAAATAATAGTTAAGTACAGTAATTCTCAAATTCTGTACTTCGGTAGTTTTATGTCATATATCTTATTTACAGTAATTAGTAGTTCTGTAATCGAGCGATAACAGACATACATACATACGTTCATGCATGCAGACATACAGATAGACAGAGAGTCACTTCCGTACCTTTTAACATATTAGACAGGTCGGAGCCAGGCAAAAACTGCCCTTTTTTGGGGTCAAGGTTTTCTAAACTGATTCTGGTACTTTGAACCATGCTGATTCAAATAAGCTTTTGGGCCATCTGAAATTTTGCCCGAAATCCAAGATGGCAGCCAAAATCCAAAATGGCCGCCAAAAATAACAAAATATTTTTTCACGCCGTTGGGTTTAGCTATCAAGATGTTTTTTTCTCCCAGAATAGCTATTTTTAGGCAGAGGAATATGACCCTCTAGTATAAATTCCGAAAAAATTGATTTATCCTGGCGAAATCAAAGATGGCCGCCGGAGTCGGCCCACAAACTTACAGATTGCTATAACTCCAGTTCTAGATGGGCTATGACAAAAATATTGGTCTCTATCCCTAGGTTTTCAGGGACAAGGAATTCAAATCTGTCATCACTTTGAACCATAAGCTACTCTGTCACGGTGAAAATTCACTATAGCTGCATTGGCCGATATGCATTATCGGTTATTTCCTAATCACTGTGATTTTGTGAATATCTTTACACTGTGCACTACTTAATTTCAATCATTTAAGGTTTATTGTCACGTTGAAGGGTCTGAATGTCCATAATAATGTCTCGTAAACACTAATTTATGACACAAGCAATAACTTCACACTCTCATGAATTTTCTCTTCATGAAAGTTTGAAGAAATTGCACACCATCTGTATCATTCTTATGAAACTAACCAGAAGTTTATTTCAGATTCATTGAAACCGTGGAAAGGATAATAAAATAGCAGCCACTCCATTTCTAACCAAGGGGCCAATTAGAGGACTTTGTAGTCTCTGCAACAAACTGGTCAATGATAATGAAGACATGGCCAAGATTGGACTAGCTGCACTTGAGTCACTGAAAGGATTAGCAGAGAGGTGGGCTTGTATTGACAGCAGGTTAGCTTTGTCCTCACAGTTCCAGTATTCAGAATTTAGATTGGCGACACTTAGGCTAGATTTAGAGAAACATGAGTTCATAATTCATGACAGTTGTCGTATCAACTTTCGAAATAGATTGGCCCGTCTAGAAAGTCAGTCATGCCAACTTCAGCAATCAGGGTCTGCAGAAGAATCAGGTTCAGAATCATCCACTAGCCAACCTGCGCCTCAGCCATACAGAGTTCGGCGGGGATCACTGCAAAAGAAGGTCTGCTTTGTTTGCAATGAAGCATCGGTCGCTGATGAAAATGCTTTTAATGAAGGTAGACTTGGAAGGTGTTGTGAAGATAACGCTTTCACCAATCTCCAGCAGGCAATGGAGAAATAGATCGAGGATTCTACCAATAAATACCACGAAGCTGCTGTCAGATTGAAGATCCTTCTTGGTGGAACATCATATGACGTCTTTGCACAGGACCTCTACTATCATAAGCGATGTTACCGAAGCTTTACCTATATGTACGGTCATGACGCGAAGTCACTTTCACTGGATGCTGAGAAACAAGAAACACTGAGAACATGCATTATGGATCAGTTCTTCCGCCTATTCATCAGAAATGTCCTTGAAAATCATGATGCATACCTGCTGTCAGAGTTGATAAATGATATCAAGGAAATGGGTGAAGAAAAAGGACTTTCGGACCCACCTATCTCAAAGACCTATATACTGAAAAAAAGATTAATTGAGAAGTATGGCGAGTCAGTCTCTTTCCACAAGATAGGCAAACGGCTAATGGTGCACTCCAGTGAAGTGAATCCTGTTGCGTACACTGCGGCTACCATTTAGGGCCATGGTCTACGAGAGATGGATTTGACCAAAGCATTTGCAAGACCTATTCGACGAAAGATTACCCAAAGACAGATAATCAAGTGGCCTCTTGATGCGGAGGAGTTATATAGTCTTGTAGATAGTTATAGACCCCTACAATGTCTATACAACTCCATCAGTTGGTCAATAAACCCACGGAGATCCGTCGATGCTAATGGTTATGCCTGTTCTCCAAGCAAAGCAGAAGCAGAAAAAATTTCAGCTATCAGCCAGAGTTGGGAGAAGGTGTTAACCTTTGAGCATTTGCCTATTGGAACTGCACTGAGTCTAACTGTTCATCGGATAACAGGCAGCAAGGAAGCCACGACACTTCTTCATCACTGCGGGGTTAGAATCTCATACTCTGATGTGCGCCAGTTGAATAGCAATTGGGCAAAGTCAGTTACCATGCAACATAAAAAGATGCTCCTTCCCGGTTTTATTAGCGGCCGCAGTGTTCATGTCACCTTCGATAATTCAGACGGCAAGCAGCAAACTCTTACCGGAGCATACACTACACATCACACAACAGGGACAATCTCCTAAGCCAGACATGATGGTGATCCCTCAGCGGGGTCTACAGTTCCAAGAAAGGAGCATGAGCAAGATATTCAAGACACACAGCCACCACACTATGGATCCTTCAAGATCCCTAAGAAGAATAAGACACCACCTCCATCATTTCCAGACTTCACTGATGATTACAAAGATTCAAAGCTGATAGATGACTCTCTTCAACGTAACATAGCCTGGGTATTAGTAAGTGCTGTCGGAGATACCTGCATGGACCAGTGTCTTCCTGATGTTGACAAAGAACCGCTGGGACCAGTTGGATCTTGGACATTTATGAAGAATGTCACGAAGTGCAAAACTAGCAAGTGCAAGCTGGGGTACCTCCCTGTTGTCCCCCTACCTCCAAGTGACAATGTAATCAAGTGGTACATGGATATGATCCTGCAAATAGCTGATGACCTGCAAGTAGATTACATTTTTGCACATGCAGATGGAGCTATCAACAGTAAAATGTTGATCATTTCTTGGCTTCAGCAAGATAGGTATGACAAAATCATACCACTGATGGGTGGATTTCACACCATCCTGGCGAATCTCAAAGTTCTATACATGAAGTATTGGTGTTTAGGGTTAAGTGACTAGTGGGTCGATGCCAAAGCAATTGCAGATGGATCAGTTGCCCAAGCCATAGAAGGTCGACACTATATGGAAGAAGTGTGAGGCTTCACAAACAGGCATTTGAGGCACTCCTAAGGTACAGGATTACAACTGCGAAAGTTAGTGAGAAGCTAGATGTGCCTACCATGGAGCTGATTGCCAAGCTGAGATGTAGTCCATCTGCTGAAAACCTTGATGCATTGTTGGGTGAATACAAGTTCAGGGACCTCTGTCCATTCACATTTGGTAACATTGGTAGTCTTGTAGGTGTCACCGGTGTTGCTTTGCATCCATCAACTTGCATTATAACCATGATGGAGTAGCCTGTGGTTCAAAATGATTCGGATTCCTTGCCCCTGAAAACCTAGGGGTAGAGACCAATATTATTGTCATAGCCCATCTAGAACTGGAGTTATCGCAATCCGTAAGTTTGTGGGCCGACTCCGGCGGCCATCTTTGATTTCGCCAGGATAAATCAATTTTTTCGGAATTTAAACCAGAGGATCATATTCCTCTGCCTAAAAATAGCTATTCTAGGAGAAAAAAAACATCTTGATAGTTAAACCCAACGCTGTGAAAAAATATTTTGTGATTTTTGGCAGCCATTTTGGATTTTGGCCGCCCTCTTGGATTTCGGGCAAAATTTCAGATGGCCCAAAAGCTTATTTGAATCAGCATGGTTCAAATTACCAGAATCCGATTAGAAAACCTTGACCCCAAAAAAGGGCAGTTTTTGCCTGGCTCCAACCTGTCTATATATTACCTGGTCACTAAAAACAAGTGCTGGTATGCATATTGCCGGGACCAAAAAGTCCGGGGACGCAATTTTCCGGGGACGCAATTGTGCGGGACACAACTGTCCGGGACGCAAATGTCCAGTACCCAATTGTCTAACCACTGTCGTGGAGTATGTTGATGACTGTGTCCACAGTATAGAACACCACAAGAATTGCAATGATTGTATACCAGAATACATAAAATATTACATGCGGTTGGGCTTTAGATAAATAGAAGAAAGACAGATTATGACCATGAAATATGCGATGGAAGATGAAATGTTATTAGAAGGAGAAAGATTTAATTATGCAAAATCCTTTAAATATTTAGGAACTATGGTTTCTAATAGATGGACTTTCTAATTGGAGTTTAATAAAATAAACAGAAAAAGTCAATCAGACAGTTGCTAAGGTAAGTAAAATTTAGAAATTACATAGAAAGAGATAACTTATAAAAAAAAACAGCTTATATATCAGTTTAGTCAGATCAGTGTTACTATAGGGTTTTGAGTCATGGTATAACTTTAAAGCAATATCAAATAGATTTTGTAGCTTTGGGGATAAAACCCTCATAAGAATATTCAGAGTTAGGTGGCATGACAAAAGAGGATATGAAACTATATGAGAGGTTACTCGAGCGTCATATGTGGATGAGATGATGGTGAGGGGTAGATAGGAATAATTGGGATTTACTCTTCGTAATCCCCAAAAGGATTTAGGTCACTGAATTTCTAACTGTGCGCCACAAGGCTCTAGCTGAGCTGGAAGACCACGTTCTGCATAGCTGACGATTACAAAATTTGAAGAGATAATGAATGGAGAAGTATTGATTTCAAAGCTCAAGATGGAGATGACTGGTGAAGTCTAATTAAAGGCATTTGCATTCGTAGCCATAGGGAGATATTATATATATATATATATATATATATATATATATATATATATATATATATATATATATATATATATATATATATATATATATATATATATATATATATATATATATATATATATATATATATATATATATATATGTGTGTGTGTGTGTGTGTGTGTGTGTGTGTGTGTGTGTGTGTGTTTACATATACTGACTAAAATGAATATTAGAACGGAATTTAAAACGATAATCTCACGTAATTTACATACCTCTACATAAGAGGAACACAACTTAAGAACTAGTTATTCACTATTAATGCACGTTTCAAATACATATATAAAATGTAGGAATAAATTATTTACTCTACGCTATACCAGCTTTGTAAAATATCTCCCCGCCAAAGAGATTATTTATTAATGGTCTGAATCCATCTATTTATCCCGAGATAAAATAACCTGCGAGCACATTTTCTTTATTTGATATAGGCAATACATTAATACAATACGGTTGCAAACATAATGAACTAGAAGTTAACCTTTGATTATTATTTTTCTTCTCATTAACAAATTTTAAAGGTTTATGATATGAGTACAATTTAAATTCCTCATTCCATGGTCGATTTATGTAAATTCCAACCTTCCTTGTCAGTGTGACTAACGTTAATAGCTCCTTTTCATCTGTCGAGTAGGCTCGTACCTGCTTATTTAGCCCTCGACGTCATAAAACAAACACGGTCAAGAATTCTTTCCTTGTCTTCTTGCAATAAGACAGGTCAAATCCCATTATCCAACGCATACACTTAAATAAGGATTTTTTTGTAGAAACCAGGTCCTCGCACTATCGGTTTCAAAGTTAATATGGCCTTCCTTAGAGTTTTCCTCTTTCCTGATACCTCGATAATGTAGGTAGGTCACTGCTCTTCTCCAAAATCAAGAATGGTTCTAGAAACTCGTTGGAAAAAGGGTATCTCCTTATTAATAAATAGACCAACACCGGTCCTTCTGTACACTGACTGTTTGTATAGTCTTCATGCTAAATCTTTTCTTCGTTCGTCCGAGACTCATTTTCACGCCTTTTAAGGAATTTTTCCTCACCTTGCAGAGCCTTTTCCTTAAATCCTTGACATAGCCTCCGTCCCTTTCCTCTCGATCATTGCCTTTTCTTTCAACATTTTATTTGGTCCTTTGATGAAGGGTTCTCCCCGTACTTCCATTGGGCGTAAGGAAGCTTTCTTGATGTACTCATCGGGTTTTTCAGCTGTCTGGCAAACGTCACATGCACAGCAAAACTAGCTCATGTCTCTATGTATGACAGGCCCGCCAAAAAAAACTTTTCATATCTTCTCCGTCATCTTCACTATCCCCATATATCCCGTATTGTGCTACGGTGATCATCTGTGTTCTGAACGGTGCTGGAATCAATATCTGACGGCATATCGCCCATTCGGCATTATCAGAGATATCAGTGGGTCTATGCTTCCTTTTAAGCAACCCTTCTTGAAGATAATAAAATGTCAGAGATTTCTGTACCTCTGTCTCGTCTACCAAATGGTACAATAACTCTGTTAACGTTGCATCCTTTCTTTGCATTCCTATCAGCGTTTTCCTAGTTACCTGTCCCACTTTCAACGCTGAGTTTTCTGTTTCTTCCAGGTTCATTTCCTCAATGTCATCTTGTCCATTCGTCTATGATTTCTCTTCACTCTGGCTTACTCTGGAGTTCTCTTCTTGCGTACTATCAATGGAATATTCTTCTTCAGAAAACAAATCCTCCAAGTTCTTTGCTACTTCGATTTTTTTTTCTTCTTTTCCAGCCACTTTCTTCTTCATACTCCTAGTCGTCACACAACTAGGAAACAGATAAGGATAGTCCTTCTCGAGTTCAGCCATAGAACTATACTTCAATGGTTTCTCGGTTGCAATGGGAAAAGATACAAACAGCCTTCCACCAATCTCATTACCAAGCAGGACGTCTACTCCATTGACAGCAAATGAATATCTTACAGCAAAGTCAAAATTACCTGTCAAAAACTTGAGTGATAGTTTCAAATGGAAAGTAGGGGTAACCTCTTCACCTCCTATTTGCTTCAAAATAACAGAGACTCCTGTGAGAGACTTCCACCAACTGGTATACACATCCTATCACCACGCTATGGTCGCAACCTGTGCAGCGCAATATCTTGACGAGGGTTCGCTCACTCCCGTCTATTGCTGATAACATACCTTCATAAATATATGATTTAAGTGTAAACATTGGCTGGTTTATTCTCCTCTTTGACCTTTCGCGATTGTTTCTTCATCTTCACATTCTGTGAAGTCAAATTATCCTTGACCACTTGAGCTTTTGCTTTCAGTTGGTTTGAACAACATAACTTAGTGATATGGCCTCTCTTGCCACACTTAAAAGAGACAATATTAACCTTCTGCACGTCTTTCCTGATACTAGAAGGAGGAGGATTCGAAGATTGTTGCTGTGGTACTATCGCATTCTGCTTTGAAACAGTACCAGTACTACTTCGGCTGTAACTATTGAGATTGTTCACATAGTATTACTGAACTGATTCCCATGGTTCGGCGAATACTTGACACTTGGTTTGAACGATGGTTGAAACTTCATACCAGAGGAGGGATTAAGACTGATAATATAATTTTCACTCAGCTAAGCGGCTTTATAAAATTTCTTCATCTTTCCCCCTCTCAAGTGCGTTCAAATATATTCAGGAATTCCTCGTAGATACTGTTCTAGTACTATGAATTCTTCTAAATCAGCCATCTCCCTCACATTAGCAGCTTCTTTCTATCTCTTAAAACATAGTCGTACCTTCTAAGCGTAATCCAGGAAAGTAATCATCTGGTCCTTCTTCAAACCTCGGAACCTTTCATCAAAATATTCAAGGGTCATCAGATATACTTGCAGCACGCTCCTCTTCACTTATTGATACTCATTTCTTGTGTTCTGAGATGAGGACAGGTAAGCACTGTGTCCTTCCCCAAAGGGTACACTCTGCGATAAGATAGACCATTTATCTTTGGCCCATAGCATTGTCAATGCAACTGTTCCGAAATGACAGAATAATTCATATGGAGCTTCTTCTGTGAACCTTGGAAATAACCCCCTGGTCTTCGTTACATTAAATACGAGATCGTTCA
>NC_090734.1:32364313-32371813 GCF_036898095.1 Palaemon carinicauda | reverse complement strand
CCCGGTCGACTAGACCTAGAGACCTAAGATGTTACCGTTATACATCTTTTCAACTAACTATAAACTATGTTAGAGCTTCCTGCCCCCTACAGGGAAGAGTCCTACTAGACTCTGGAAAAGTCTCGAAGAGTACATATACTTATGTATGAATACCAGGCAAGCTAATATAGTGGTCTCGCCCTATATTAAGTAAAGCATAGTTTGTATAGTACCACTGCGTCAATATATATTGACCAGTAATCCGCACAATACTTGTATTGGACAAAGGTTTATATCCGCATAGGAAGAAACTAATAAAACCGCCCTCGTCCCTTTATGGGACGGAGTCCTCCCATTAGGGGACTACATAAACCAATGCAACATAGCTTGCATAACAGAACAATTCTATCAGAATTATCCCAGATAAGATACATAGAATTAAATGCTCAATTATACCAATAAATTGACACAGGTGAAAGAGACGCAAGGTTCTCAAGAACAAGTTTATTGACAGACAATAAACAGACAGGTTAACAACAAATATATATATATATATATATATATATATATATATATATATATATATATATATATATATATATATATATATGTATATATATATATATATATATATATATATATATATATATATATATATATATATATATATATATATATATATATATATATATATATATATATATATATATATATATATATATATATATATATATATATATATATATAAGAGGATAACCCAAAACTTTAAGCATAAGTATGATAGTAAACAGAACTTGTTTATCTGAAAGAAAAACCATTAAACGCCACTTTAATAAGATACCGAGGTATCAAGTCATAAAAGTCTGTATTACAAATCAATCACATTAGCGTTAGAAACGCTCGGCACATATGTCTGTACTTATGCTAGGTTCACCTTTGAAAGAAGGAACAGTCTACGTAGGCACTTGGTGCCCTCATTTAGTTTGTAGTACAGTATGTACCTACACACTCACCCTGGACTTAATCATCCCAATTAAGACCACTGTTCCTCGCAGAGTTAAACATAGTTAACTACACGACCCACTGCTACCACAGATCTCTTAAGTTCCTCTACTTGCTTCGCATAGTGGCGAAAGAACACCCTGGAAGACTTCCAGCCCGTGTATGAACGGAGATGTTCAAAATCCATACAATTAAAGAAATTTAGGGATGAGGCAACTTTCCTCGGATCGTGACCTGCGGGTGTACTGTCAGGATCCGCTCTGCGAATAAAATATGTGATTTTCGCTCTGAGTTGATTCAGAGATAAATTTGAGCCTGATGTTTCTCCCCTGAATAGTTGACCACCCTTGAAGTCTGAAGTTCTACGAAGATAGACCTTTGGGCATTCTACTGGACATAGAGATGCATCTTCTTTCAGAGGGCAGATTCTCCAGGGACCTCACCTGTTGGTGGGTAACTCATTCTTGGCGAGAAACGTAGGATCCGGAAACAGGTTCAGATCCCCCCCATCCAGGAACTGAACACGACCTGCCTCTCTCGAGAGGGCTACAATCTCACTAACCCTGGCACAGGACGCGAGTGCAAATAGGAAAATAACTTTTTGCGTCAAATCCTTTAACGCACATTCTTCATTGCTCAACAGGGAGGCGAAATGAAGAACTTTGTCTAAAGACCATGAGATGGGCTTTGGAGGTGCTGAAGGTCTGAGCCTAGCGCAGGCTTTCGGAACTTTATTAAAGATCTCGTTACCTAGGTCGATCTGGAAGGCAAATAAAATGGGTCTCATCAAAGCAGATTTACAAACTGAAATCGTGTTAGCTGCCAACCCTTGGCCATGGAGGTGGATGAAGAAAGATAAGCAGAAGTCTGTTGAGATCTCCTGCGGATTCTTTGCCTTTACAAAGGCCACCCATTTTCTCCAAGATGACTCATATTGCCTTCTAGTCTATTTGCACTTATATTCCTCTAGGAAGTCTATGCTGGCTTTCGAAATCCCGAAACGCTTTCTCACCGCAAGGGCAAGAAAATCATGAGCTGCAGGGTCCGGGTTTTCTGTAATGAAGCGCAGACAGTCGACTTCTGGACTCGCTGGGTCAGAACTGGATGTGGTAGCGGCACAAACTTCATCTGTAGTTCCAACGCCAAGGGGAACCACATACTGTTCGGCCACTTGTGGGCCACTATTGCCGCTACCCCCCTTGAAGGATCTCAGTTTGTTGAGGACCCTCAACAGAAGGTTGTGAGGAGGGAACAGATAAATCCTGGACCATATGTTCCAGTCGAGGGACATCGGATCCACTGCTTCCGCTAAGGGGTCCTCGTAAGGGGACACGTACAGGGGCAACTTCTTGTTGTCTTTCGTCGCAAAGAGGTCTATCTGCAGTTCTGGGACTTGATTCAGAATGAAGGAGAATGATCCTGCGTCTAAGGACCATTCCGACTCTATCGGTGTGAACCTGGATAGAGCGTCCGCTGTCACATTGCGGACTCCTTGAAGGTGAAGGTGAACTGCCGACAGGTACCACTTCTTCTTTTCCGCCAATCGGAAAATGGCTAACATCAACTGGTTGAGAGGTGGTGACCTCGACCCTTGTCGATTCAAGCATCTCACAACCACCTCGCTGTCCATCACCAATCTTATGTGGATCGAGTGACGCGGGGAGACTTTCTTTAAGGTAAGGAGCACTGCCCTAGCTTCTAGAAAGTTTATATGAAAGGTCCTGAATAGCTTGGACCAAGTCCCCCGGACTTTTTTCCGATGAGAGTGACCTCCCCATCCCTCCTTTGAGGCGTCTGAGTGAATCGTCATCGACGGGGGAGGTGGCTGAGGAAGAACCGGCTTCTTTAGATGTCTGGCTTGGGACCAAGGCCTGAGAAGAGTACTGTAGCCGAGGCGGCACTGGTCTTCTCAGATCTCTTCGCGCGTTTGATGCATACCTTCTCCAAACTCCGGTTGCAGTCCCTTTAGCTGTGCTCTTAGCACTGGGTCTGTCACTGAAGCAAACTGGAGAGAGCCTAGTACTCTCTCCTGTTCGCGTCTTGATATCCTTTCGGAATCTAGAAGTCTCTTGACAGAGCCCGCTATCTCCTTCCTTTTCTTCGTCGGGATGGAGAAACTGTGTGACAAAAGGTCCCAGTGGATTCCCAGCCACTGGAACTTTTGGGATGGAGAATTTCGAGACTTTTTTCTGTTGATCTTGAAGCCTAGGTACTCTAGTAACTGGATCACCTGACTGAAAGCTTGCAAGCATTCGGTCTCGGATGCTGCCCACACCAGCCAGTCGTCCAGGTAGGCTACTACCTGAATTCCCTTTAGGCGTAATTGTTTGAGAGCTGCGCTCGCAAGCTTCGTGAAAATCCTTGGGGCTATGTTTAGCCCGAATGGCATGGCTCTGAAGGCGTATAGTCTCCGTTGTAGCCTGAACCCTAGGTAGGGGGAGAGTCGACGGCTGATTGGAATGTGCCAATAGGCGTCTGACAAGTCTATAGAGACAGTATGCCCTCTTGGGCAGTAAGGTCCTTATGTGTTTGCAGTAGTGTTAGCATCTTGAATTTGCAATTCACTATGAACTTGTTGAGTGGCGACAAGTCCAGAATGACTCTGAGCTTTTCCGAGTCTTTCTTGGGAACACAAAACAGCCCTCCCTTGGAATTTTGATGGACTTCACCTTTCGGATCACCTTTTTCTCCAACAGTTCTTGAACGTACTCCTCCAGAACGGGGGGTGGAGTGCTGTACCAACTCCAGCCCAGTCCATTCTTGAGTAGGCTTTGGGCCCAGGGATCGAAGGTCCAGCGATCCCAAAATTTCATCAGTCTCCCTCCTACCGGTATCGTTTCACTTGGACTGCCGTCCTGAGGTCCTGCCTCCCTGACCACGACCACTCTGAATCCCCTTCCCCTTAAGGGGCGCCTAGACGAGCCTCTGGCTGCTCCTCTAGGTTTTGCACGAAAGGAAGAAGACTCTCCTTCGAACGTTGGGGTGAATGTGGTTGACTGACCTGGCACAGCCTGGGGTACCCACTGAAAAGTAGTCGGGGTTTGTGCCACCATCTGGGGCACTGGAGGCAATGCAAATAGCAGTTGCTGTTGCTGTCTAAAAGGCTTGGTGGCCGAGACGGTAGCCTAGTCCTCATATTCTTCCTCTTTGGTTGAGGACCCTCATCCGGGGAAGACTTTCTTTTGATAGCCAGGCCCCACTTCTGGAGAGGGTTTCTATTCTCCACGGCGGCCTTATCAACAACTTCTTTGACCACATCGGTAGGGAAAAGGTCTTTTCCCCAAATGTTGGAGGAGATTAACTTCCTTGGCTCGTGTCTCACCGTAGCCCCGGTGAACACGAACTCCCTGCAAGCTCTCCTTGCATTGACGAAGCTATAAAGGTCCTTCGTCACTGTGGCTAGGTGAGACTTAGCCACTACCATGAACATTTCATGGACCTTGGGGTCACTTGCCATCGTCTCAAGAGTAGTCTGATGAGACATTGAGGCAGCCAGTCTTTCTTTTGTCTCGAACTCTCTTCGTAAAAGAGAGTCGGACAGCTTGGGGAGGTCCTCGCCGAATTGCCGTCCGGCAATATCAGCCTCCAACTTTCCCACTGAGAATGTCAGATGGACATCCGTCCAGTCTTTGTGGTCCATAGGCAGGGCCAGCGACAAGGGTTTACACTCCTCCAGGGAGGGGCAAGGCCTGCCGGCCTCGACTGCCTTTAGGACAGCCGCAAACCCTTTCTGTAGAAAGGGGAAGGCTCTAGCAGGAGAGGACACAAAAGAAGGGAGCTTCTTGCTCAATGCAGCTACCTTCGAGTTAGAGAAGCCCCTCTCTTTCATCGAGGATGAAAGTAGGGCTTGAGCCTTAGCGTGGTCCATAATTATGACCTCCTTCGGCTCTGTCTCCTCCCTTGAAGCTGGTTCTTTTCTCAGCCGGACATAGCAGTCCGGATATGATGCCTTGCTGGGCCAGAATTCCACCTCCTCTAGGGGAACTGAACCCAGCTTATCCGAGATGACGATCTTTCCAGTCGTCATCGGCATGTGCTCAGCATACCTCCATGGGTTAGCATCTGAGCATAAGGGAAGGTCTTTCACATTGAGCCTTTTCCGGGGCCCACGTGATTCTGCCAGGGACTGCATACGCAGTTCCATAGCAGCCGCCTTCTCCTGATTCTCCTTCTGCATTTGTTGGATCATTCCAACAATCGAAGAGAGGGCCTGTCCCAGTTCTACTGGGAGACCGGCCGATGTTGAGGGGATAGGCTCCGGAATCTGAACCGGAGTAGCCGACACCTCGTCGACCTCATCCTCTACGACAACCGAGGTTTGAACTTCATCCTGACCTTCTGCCAGGAGGTCTTATTCCAAACGTTCGTCCAGGTCAGACATCCTGTCATCTAACTGGATGTCTTGCATCGCGACTGCGACTTCCACGTCCACCTGGACTTGATCTTGAGGGATCTCATCTTGAGGCTGGGGAATCACTGCATCAGCTGATGCCTGGGGAAAAAGATACGCCCTCATCTTCTCACTTGGAAGATAAGGGCCAGAGGTGTTCTTCTTGAAGCCCCTTACCCAAGTAGGAAGCTTCTCCCTTGCTATATCCCTTGATTCCGCCGTTCTAGGGGAATCAAAAGCCTCAGTAATCAGGTTAGTGCATACAGTACATACCTGAGGGTCCCAATACTGGAGATCATCCTTGGAGACAGCGCATGCTGCGTGTCTCCTACAACACTCATGTCCGCAGAGGTTCTTGCTGCGGACGTTGCAGAAAACATTTCCGCACTTCGGAGGGTCCTCCTGTAAAGAGAAGAAATTTCCATGAGTATCAAGTGAACTATGTATCACTGGATATGCATAGTATAGCATAACAATTCATAAAGGAAAGACACACACTTGTGTTTCCCTCACAACCCATTGTTGCAGCCTTCCAGATAATAAAATCAAAATGGTTTATCTCTTCTAGAGTAACCAATGCAAGGTTTCCAGAGGAAACAGGTGGAACTCACACCTAAGCAATGATTTTAAAATCCTGGATAATATACAGGATAGAACTCAGCTTCCTATCTGAGGGCAACAGCAAAGGGATGTGCAAGAAAACACAATAGTGTTAGAAGACAAAGTGCTGTACCAAAACCCTTACCATAGTTTTCTTCATACTGTATATGTTATACTGAAGAATACTAGTACAGTATAGGGGGATGTGTGCCGGCCTGCCTTTGCCGGCCGGCACACACCACAACTAGCTTTAAAGTATACTACTTAACAGCTATAGGGCGGCAGCACTCTGGTTCAAATGCCTGTGCCGGTCGGCAGCAACTGCTGGCCGGTAACAGCCAATGTTGGCCGGTAATGGCTGCCGGTCAGCAACTACACAAGGTAGTACCCAGCTGCCGGCCACACTCTTGGTGACCGGCAGACAAGGGCTGACATAAGCCGGCCGGCAAAGGTACAAGACCGATGCCAGCCGGCAGCAAAAGAACCAGAGGACTACACCTGCCCGGCTGCCGGCCTCATAGGCCGGCAGACGGGTCGGGTACAGCACTAGAAGAAAAATAGAATGGATGCCGGGATAAGAGTGTACACAACCTCCAAGCCCGGCAACCGAAAGAGTGCATATAAGGAAGGGGAGAAACTAATTCAGGCTTCCTGAACAATGCCGTCTGGCTCTGCCGGCAGGCATGGATGAGGGACCAAGAGAGGTCCGGGCAGCACTCGAAAACATAAGACCCTTGCCGGCCAGCAGCTCTGCCGGCCGGCAAGGGGCTGAGTCAATTCCACATCCTAACCTATACTAGGTCCAAATGTAGAACGACGTACAGTACAGTAATGGCTCGGCCATTACGAAGAAAGAGGGGGAAGGGACAAGAGGGTCCTGCCAACCTTGCTTTAGTGACAGATCACCCGCAGCCAAGAAACTTATCTTAGCCTAAGGGAGATCTAAGGGGGAAGGCCAGCAATACTTGCCAGCTCCCAGAGCACCAAAGCAAGGAAGGCGTTGCTACTCCCAAGGAAAGAACTTATCCTCCCCCAAGAACAGCAACAAGGACTAGTCTGGTAGATCACAAAAGAAGGAATCATATCCACAGAAACCTTCGGTAGTGACCTAAGGGAGCTAAGCTCCCTTTGTCTGTGTTAGGTCAGCGAGGGGGACTCAGCCCCAAGCCAGACAACACAGACTCAGACTAAAAAACTCTGTTGTTCTGTCCCTCTTGAACCATAACTACAGGAACAGGAAGGTACAGTAACACCCTAGTATAGTTTTATCGAAAATAAATTCGGAAAAAACCACTTAGGGATAAGCCCAAGGCTTAAACAGAGGGAAAGGGATTGCATACCTTCTCCGAAGAAAAGAAAGCAACCGGCGAGTATGATAAAGTATACTAAGGCTCCATAAGCAACTAGCCTAGGCACCAAGAGAATCGATTACCTAAATCACCGAAACTCACTCGTATACTATCTTGGAAATATTCCACACAGTCTAAAATGTATAAAATATAGCCTAAAGCTTCAATAAAATTTTAATT
>NC_090734.1:32344313-32349313 GCF_036898095.1 Palaemon carinicauda | reverse complement strand
AAAAAAGAAACCGATTCAACTTCATAATGAATTGGAAAAAGGAAAATTAAATCAAAACCTAATATAATAGATTTACCCGAATATAAATATTCCTCTGTGACTCCATCAACTGAACATAAATAACGCACAAACACAAACACACACACAGACATATATATATATATATATATATATACAGAGAGAGAGAGAGAGAGAGAGAGAGAGAGAGACAGAGTATTTATATACACACACACATATATATATATATATATATGTAATGCCGTGCCGGTCCTAAGCCCGGATAAATGGGGAAGGTTAGGGAGGGGCTAACAACCCTTTTCTGTAAAACCTATATTGTTACAGAAACCGTACAAGAAGCAAATAGACCTAGACAACTTGTTGACGACTTGGGAACGAATAGGATTATGAGCTGGAAAAAACCCATAAAGTTTGCTACTTGGAATGTACGAGGTTTGTATAGAGGGGGATTTGTTGATGTACTCGAAAATGAGCTGGAAAGATATAGTATACAAATAGCTGCCCTACAAGAGATAAGATGGCTGGAAGTTGGGAAGTGTGAAACGCATAAGGGGGTCATATACTATAGTGGCAGAGAAGATGGGAGACATGAGGAGGGAGTTGGGTTTTATATTAGTAAAAATATAAGCACTGCAGTTGTGGAGTTTGAGGGTATAAGCAGCAGAATAGCAAGAATAAGGATGACTGCTAAGTGGTTTAAAATCACAGTAATAACATTACATGCCCCTACAGAAGACAGTGAAGAAGATACTAAAGATCAATGGTATGATGAAGTTCAGGAGGTTTTAAACAAGGTACCGGGACACGATATGCTAATAATATTGGGGGATATGAATGCTAAAGTAGGTAAAGAAGTAGCAGCTTTTGCAGGAACTATAGGCACACATAGCTTGCATGAAAGTAGTAATGACAACGGGATTAGACTAGCAACGCTAGCCACAGCATACAATTTAGTAGTAGGGGGCACTCTGTTCCCACACAAAGAAAAGCATAAGGGCACTTGGCTTTCACCTGATGGAAATACAACCAACCAAATTGATCACATTTTAGTCAAAAGGAAATTTAGATCAGCGCTGATGGATGTGAGAGCATACAGGGGAGCAGATTGTGATTCAGATCATTACATGGTGACAGCAAACATACGTATAAAACTAACAACAAAGAAAAAGAATGGAGGGCAAACATCTAAGATAGCTACTGAGAAACTGAAGGAAGGGGAAACAAGATTACAATATCAGGTTGAAGTAGAGAACAGATTTGCAGCTTTGGAGGTGGATGATGATGTGAGTTGGGACCAAGTAAAGCCTATAGTGCTGGAAGCAGCAGTGAACTGCTGGTAGGGTGGGACGACGAAGGGGAGGACAATGGTTTGATGAGGAATGCAGAGAGGCCGCCCAAAGAAGAAGAGAAACAAGATTAAAATGGATAGAGAATAGAGGAAATGCAGAGAGGAGAAGGATATATACAGAGGCAAGAAATGAGGCATGCAGCACTAACAGAAGGAAGAAAAGAATGCTGATCAATAGAGAGCTGGAAGAGATTGAGAGCAATAGCAGACTGGGAAATGTGAGGGCCGAGTTCCATGGAATAAATAAAATCAGGAAGGGATACCAGGCCAGACAAGGAATGGTGCGCAGTAGAAATGACGATCTTTTAGTAGAGAGTGGGGAAATTGAGGAGAGATGGGTAGAACATTTTAGAACTTTGCTAAATAGAACAGCACCACCTGAACAACCTGCGGAGAATGAAGAAATTTTATTAGGAGAAGATGAAGAGGATCCAACCATAGAGGAAATTCTGGAAATAATAAAACACTTAAAAAATAATAAGTCTGCTGGCCGTGACGAAATTAGTGCAGAACTACTGAAATATGGAGGAAGACAGCTACAAGAAGCAATGGCAAATATAGTGATTGGAATTTGGAGAAGGGAAGAAATGCCTGAGGAGTGGGAGGAGGGACTGTTTGTGCCAATTCACAAGAAAGGTGATAGAACTGAATGTGGGAATTATAGAGGCATTTGTCTCTTAACTGTTGGATATAAGATTGTAGCTAAACTATTATATAATAGACTGAAGAGACATAGTGAGACCATATTAGGAGATTACCAAGCAGGGTTTAGAGCGTCTAGATCAACCATAGACCAAATATTTATTGTAAGGCAGATCCTGGAGAAGTACTGGGGGTAAATTTTTACTATGACTTACCAGGGCCTAGGGGCCAGAAAATATGTTTTACCAGTAGATTTTGATGTGTTTTGCACGAATTTCACCTTCATTTTTGGCGGAAATCACCCGTTTTTATCCCACACCCCAAATGGTGTGTGACAAAAACTGTGTATTTTCGACAAATATGAAGGTGAAATTCCTGCAAAATACATCAAAATCTACTGGTAAAACATATTTTCTGGTGTTGGGGCATTGAATGATATTTGCAATAAATGAATAATTAATGTTCCAGCACCCCTCCCCCATACCCCCTAACTAGGCCTACCGGGGGAGGGGGGGTAGGGGCCCCCAGCGACCCCCCCTTAAAGCCACAGTAATTTTCAGGGCACCACAGAACCTAACAAACCCACCTAACCTAACCTAGGGGCCCTGTACCCCTACCGGGGGGGGGCTTCGCCCCCCCTGCGACCCCCCCTTAAGGCCACAGTAATTTTCAGGGCACCACAGAACCTAACAAACCCACCTAACCTAACCTAGGGGCCCTGTACCCCTACCGGGGGGGGCTTCGCCCCCCTTGCGACCCCCCCTTTAACCAGGGGTACATTTGAATATATATATTTTATTAAATCACTTCTTACCTTAAACGGAAGATGACGATGAAGATGTGGAAGGTTGTGGTTGACCCTCTTCTGAATCATCAAGTACTGGAATACGTTCAGATTTGGTACAATACCACACATGTCAATCCTCACGAAAATGTAAAGGCGAATCACATTTACCACACTGGACACTTAAAGGTAATACGGAATGCTCCCTTAGAAAACGATTCACTACTTCAGGAGTTCCATTATAATTCCCATGAAATCGGCCGATCACATCAAAATAGGAATAACGACATATTTCACACAACCGTACCGGAGGATCCATGACAGTAAAGTGACGTGATGAAAATATAGAAACCGGAACTTTTGAAAACCGAAAACAAACGACAATCACGGGTTTCTCCCATAATGAAATAGGGAAAAAAACAAAATGCTATCGTTTACAATGTTATATTGCACGAAAAACAGATCCTTGAAACAAGACTGAGAGACCAATGAATCGTCCAATAATAACCCTTGAAAAGAACCCAGTTGTATTTAGATTGGAGGAGGGACATTAGTGGGAGGAGCAAATGCGCATTCAAGCAAATATTGTCACATTGCGCAATGGGGAGGAGCCAAGTAAGATGAAAACAGATATACAAACGAACAAGAGCTACCTGTGGAGTCAACATGTCGAATGACTTGTCCATTTTTTAACAAATATTAAAAATAAGATATTGAATAACTCGTTAATTATGCATTTCCGCCGAAAAGTGCATAGAAGAAAAAGTGACTGAAATGTGTAGCTGATGTTGTTTGTAATGGCAAATATCGCCTATGGCCTGGTAAGTGCTTGTAAAATAATACCGTACTGGGAATATGATAAAGAGTCCTGGCATGTCTTTATAGATTTTAAACAGGCATATGACAGTATCCAACGAGAGGCACTATGGAGAATACTTAGAGAGTTCAGAATACCAGAGAAACTTATACGCCTAATAAAAATGTGTTATAGAAATATGAGAGGCAGAGTACGGATTGGAGGGGAAGTAACAGATCCCTTTGAAGTTGATAGTGGTTTAAAGCAAGGATGTGCACTGTCTACGATTCTTTTTAACCTAGTGCTGGAATGGGTCATGAGACAAACACCACAGGGTAATGGAGTACACCTTGGGGGTACTATGTGTGATAGATTAGCTTATGCTGATGATATTGACTTTTGTGGTGAAAGTATCCAAGAAATTGATAGAAAAATAAGAATTTTTAGAGAAGTTGCAGATCGAGTTGGCCTGGAAATAAATGAGTCTAAAACCAAAATCTTGAAAGTTTCAATGCAAGAGAGGATACTGGGTAACATCAGGTGTGGAAACATGGAGTTGGAAGCTGTTGAGAGTTTCAAATACCTTGACTCAACAGTTACAGTTGAAAATAGAGTAGAGGAAGAGGTCAAATTAAGAATAGCAGCGGCAGCCAGATGTGGTTAGGCTTTAGCCAAAGTTCTCAACAGCAATATCTTATCAAGGAGAACAAAGGTGAACACCTATGCAACTATTATTAGACCCGTGTTAACGTATGGCTGGGAAACCTGGAGGCTGACAAGGGATCTGGAACGAAGGTTGGAAGTGTTTGAAAACGGAATCTTGAGAAGGATATGTGGGCCGGTCTTTGATGTGGAGATGGGGCAATGGAGAAGAAGGCATAACAATGAACTGCGAGAAATGACAGAAATACCCCTGATAACAAGCACAATTACGGCACAGAGACTGGGGTGGGCAGGACATGTGGCCAGGACCGATGAGGATAGACTGATAAGCCAGATTACTAGAGGACAACCAGAGGGCAGACGACCTCTAGGAAGACCCCGTATGAGATGGTCTGATAATATAAAAAGGGACATGACAAAGCTTGGAGTGGATGATCCGGGGATTGGTGGGATTTTGCGCAGGACCGTGGTCGTTGGAAGCTTCTTGTAGCGGCAGCAAAGAGCCATGGAGGCCCGCAGCCAGTGGAGTGAGTGATATATATATATATATATATATATATATATATTAACTGAGCATAGCAAGGCGATATTAATGGAGTCCTAGTAAATAAATTACCAGTGAATAGTGGAGTATTCCAAGGAAATGTGTTGTCTCCTATGCTGTTTATCCTAATCATGGATTTTGTAATACGTAGAACAGTCAGAGATGGTGCGTAAGGATTGGGTTGGAATGGTGATAGGAGTTTAGC
>NC_090734.1:32333543-32338813 GCF_036898095.1 Palaemon carinicauda | reverse complement strand
ATAAATATATATATATATATATATAATATATATATATAAATATATATATATATATATATTTTTTTTTTTTCAGCTTAATGCAAAAACGTTTCAGTATCAAATTATACTAAGTTTTACCTGAACATCAGAAGTGTCGTCAATCCAAAAAAAAAAAAATAAATAAATAAAAAAAAACAAAGATAAATATAAATTTTAGTCTCTTTTTTATATAAAATAAGAATTTATAAATAGGATTAATACCGAGAGGCGAATATTACTTATAGCGAAAAGGTTTTATAGTTTATTCAAATATTATTATACATTTTACTCTCATTGCATTCAATATTGCAATATACTGTTAAGTATTCTTTAAAGTACATTTCAAAAGCTAAGGATTAGTTAGTGCATGCGTCGTTTTTAAAAAGAGTACAAATGTTAATAATTTTTATGATAATAATGATAACTTTATCAATTTAATGATTATAGCTCTTTGAGTTGTAACCAGCTTATATTCTAATCATAAGTTTCTTATGCACAAGTTAATTATTTAAGGACTATCAGATTCAATGTTTTTCTTTTTAACGATCTCAGATTTGACTCTCTCACGATCTTGGCTCTCAATGAGGTAACTGTTGATTCAATGGCCTGTTACTATGACTTGTTTTTATTATTATTATTATTATTATTATTATTATTATTATTATTATTATTATTATTATTATTATTATTATTATTATTATTATTATTATTATTATTATTATTATTATTATTATTATTATTATTAAAGAAATAAGAAAATGATGTAGGAGGTAATGAAAATTAAATAAAATATTTTAAAAATATTACCAACATTAAGACAGATATTTGATATATAAACTATAAAAAGACTTGTGTATGCCTATTTTATATATAAATATATATTATATTTTTCATTATTATTTTCATCATAATAATAATAATAAAGATAATATTAATAATAATAATAATAATAATAATAATAAAAATATTAATAATAATAATAATAATAATAATTATAATAATAATAATCATTATAATTATTATTATTATTATTATTATTATTATTATTATTATTATTATTATTATTATTATTATTATTATTATTATTATTATTATTATTATTATTATTATGTTGCTGGTGTTAGCATTTTTTGTTAAAGTTGAGGATAAATATTACAACAGTATACATGAAAGTTGTGAAAAAATACTTATCACGTGAAGAAAGGAAATTAACTTTATTACGTAGAGGGCTGTAGCTTTTCTAATATATATATATATATATATATATATATATATATATATATATATAATATATATATATATATATATATATATATATATATATATATTAGCTAAGCTTCATCCCTAGTTAGACAAGCAGGATACTATAAGCGAAGAGTTCCAAGGAAATAAAAGCCTAATGAGGGAAAAAAAAAGGAAATAAAAAAAAGATAAGAAATTTATCACAAAAAGAATATTTTTAGAGCAGTAACAACATTAGATATATTTTTTTTTATAAAAAAAAACTATAAAAAGAGATATATGCAGCCTATTCAACATAAAAGAAAAAAAAAAGTCAGTGCCAGTTTAAAGTTCTCAAGTTCCATTGATTTGACTGCCTGATTATGAAGATCGTTCCAAAGCTTGTTCACGGCTGAAATAAATCTGGTAGATGCTGTGTAGTATTGATTCTTGTGAGGGAGAAGTCATGATTGATAAAGATATTACAAGCAGAATTTACTAATCAGGCAGATCTGAATGTAAATAATGATCAAATTATGAGAAATCGTAGCCAATATGCATAAAGGACTAACTGTAAGACGGTGACAGAGAATAACATCTAGACCAGGAATAATATATTTACAACAAATGTAAATATGAAAGCATAAATGGGAGTAAAAACAACAGAATGGACTAAGTGTGATCTTCTAAGGTGACATGTTTCAACATTCTGATTGTGAAGTCCATTCAAAAGTTTGGCCACAGGTTAATTCAAACTTCAAGAAAAAATTGGGGCTTAGATTGCTTATAATAAAAATAGTAATAATTTTAAAATATACTGAATATCAAGCTCACCATCAATGATGGTATAGTTTTCTTACTAAGGATCGTTAAAAGTGGGGAATCCCATTAATGCTACGCGTAAAGACCAATTATATAAAAAGGATGAAGAATTCAAAAATATATATTTTTTTTTTTAACAACAGCATAGGGTACGAGCTAGCCGAAGTAATCTTCCCAGAATTAGATTTTCCAAAATATAATACGATTATTAGATATTTCTTCATGATTGTCATGTACCCTATTATCTACAGACAATTTAATCAAAATATGGGTTGGGATAATTGGAGAATACATTCCCGGTATGATTATGAGAACCGAGCCCTTATTTTTCATTAAGTTCAACGTGGTTACAAAATCGCTGTCATTAAAAGCTCTATGAAAGAAATAATCCAGTCATTTAGATACTAAAACTTATACATGAGTAATTTCTTATGAAATTTAAAACAAATAAAATATATTTCTGATATCCTAAGACAGAGTTGATTAACGATAAAAAATTTTCCTTCGATACCCTAAAATATTATGGCTTTATTAGATCAATTAAGTTTTTTTTTTTTAATAAACATTTATTTTACTGAATATTTGGGAAATTAATAATATTTTACAGATCTACTTTTAAAATCCATCATGAGGCACGTCCTTCAAAGTATAAAACTTGCATTTATTATTATTATTATTATTATTATTATTATTATTATTATTATTATTATTATTATTATTATTATTATTATTATTATTATTATTATTATTATTATTATTATCATTATTGTGAAGTTCCATAGATCAGCAATAAGGTGGAAATTTCAATTCTTTTAAAAATTGATAGTTTACATAAGGAGATTTCCATGCATATGCAATCTCTGTCTGGTTACCAAATTTCTTTTGATCAAAAGGTGATAATAGAGCTTATCATTTGAAAACCTCTCACATAGCTACTAGAGCACAACTTCACACCAAAAAGAGACCAAGCCCCAAAGGAGTAAAAGCATCACTAGCTCATGGACAATGCTTGAATAATGCACAAACACACACACACACACACACACACACACACACATATATATATATATATATATATATATATATATATATATATATATATATATATATATATATATATATATATATATATATATATATATAGATATATATATATATATATATATATATATATATATATATATATATATATATCTATATATATATATATATATATATATATATATATATATATATATATATATATATATATATCTATATATATATATATATATATATATATATATATCTATATATATCTATATATATATATATATATATATATATATATATATATATATATATATATATATATATATATATATATATATATATATATATATATATATATATATATATATATATATATATATATATATATATATAAATATCTATATATATATAGGTATATATATATATATATATATATATATATATATATATATATATATATATATGTATATATATATGTATATCTATATATATATATATATATATATATATATATATATATATATATATATATATATATATATAGGCAAGGAAAAGATGGGCGGAATATTTTGAAAGTTTACTGAATGTTGAGGATAATAGGGAGGCAGATATAATTGCTGTTGCAGGTGTTGAGGTGCTAGTGATGGCAGATGAGAATAAGAGAGAGATTACAATAGATGAAGTGAGGAGAGCACTAGATGAAATGAGAGGTGGAAAAGCGTCTGGTATTGATGGTGTGAGAGCTGAGATGTTGAAGGAAGGGGGTGTGACTGTACTTAAATGGTTGGTGAGATTGTTTAATATGTGTTTTGTGTTGTCAATGGTACCAGTAGATTGGGTTTGTGCATGTATTGTACCACTATATAAGGGTAAGGGAGATGTGCATGGGTGTTGTAACTCAAGAGGTATTAGTTTGTTAAGCGTAGTTTGAAAAGCGTATGGTAGAATAATGATTAATAGGATCAGGGATAAAACAGAGAATGCAATCTTAGAAATATAGGCTGGTTTTAGAAGAGGTAGGGGTTGTATGAATCAGATTTTTACAGTAAGGCAGATATGCGAGAAATATTTAGCAAAAGGTAAGGAGGTGTATGTTCCGTTTATGGATCTGGAGAAAGCGTATGATAGAGTTGATAGAGCAGCAATGTGGAATGTGATGAGGTTATATGGAGTTGGTGGAAATTTGTTGTAAGCAGTGAAAAGTTTCTACAAAGGAAGTAAAACATGAGTTACGATAGGAAATAAAGTGAGTGATTGGTTTCCAGTGAGAGTGGGGCTGAAACAGGGATGTGTGATGTCACTGTGGTTGTTCAACTTGTATGTTGATGGAGTGGGGAGAGAGGTGAATGCTCGAGTGCTTGGACGAGGATTAAAATTGGTAGACGAGAATGACCATGAATGGGAGGTAAATCAGTTGTTGTTTGCAGATGATACTGTACTGGTTGCAGACACAGAAGAGAAGCTTGGCTGATTAGTGACATAATTTTGAAGAGTGTGTGAGAGAAGGAAGTTGAGAGTTAATGTGGGTAAGAGTAAGGTTATGAGATTTACGAAAAGGGAAGGTGGTGCAAGGTTGAATGTCATGTTGAATGGAGAGTTACTTTAGGAAGTGGATCAGTTTAAGTACTTAGGGTCTGTTGTTGCAGCAAATGGTGGAGTGGAAGCAGATGTACGTCAGAGAGTAAATGAAGGTTGCAAAGTGTTGGGGGCAGTTAAGGGAGTGGTAAAAAATAGAGGGTTGGGCATGAATGATGTATGGATCGAAGTTGTGGGGAATGAAAGTGACGGAGAGACAGAAATTTAATGTGTTTGAGATGAAGTGTCTAAGGGGTATGGCTGGTGTATCTCGAGTAGATAGGGTTAGGAACGAGGTGGTGAGAGTGAGAACGGGTGTAAGAAATGAGTTAGCAGCTAAAGTGGATATGAATGTGTTGAGGTGGTTTGGCCATGTTGAGAGAATGGAAAATGGCTGTCTGCTAAAGAAGGTGATGAATGCAAGAGTTGATGGGAGAAGTACAAAAGGAAGGCCAAGGTTTGGGTGGATGGATTGAGTGAAGAAAGCTCTGAGTGATAGGAGGATAAATGTGAGAGAGGCAAGAGGGTGTACCAACCGTGTGTCACACAATTGTACATAATTATTCTGTATATATTATGCTTGTATCTGCGCTCTTCCCTCG
>NC_090734.1:32313543-32323543 GCF_036898095.1 Palaemon carinicauda | reverse complement strand
TTATTTATACACAATGAGGAATAATATCTGATGACCAAGCAAATGGTCTTTGGAAGCGCTGAAGGGCTAGTTCATTGAGAACGTCGTTAGAAAGGTCGACCTGTAAGGTATATGGTATCTGATTTGTCAAGGCAGGCTTGAACAATAGAATTGTGTAGGCTGCTAAACCTTGCTCATGAAGGAGAATGAAGAATGATAAATAGGAATCTGTCGGGATTTCTTTCAGTTTCTTCACCTTGACAAAGGATAGCTATTTCTTCCCTGAAGCCTCATAACGTCTTCTGATTTCCTCCAAAAGTCTAAACCGACTTTTAAACACCGTATCTTTTTTTCATCGTTAAGGAGAGAAAATCATGAGATGTAGGTTCTGTGTTTTCTGTGATGGAGCAAAGACAGTTGACTTCTGTACTCGCTGAGATAGGGATGGATCCGGTAGCAGAACGAATTTTAATCGTGTTCCAATGCCAGAGGGAACCACACACTATTTGGCCACTTGTGGGCCACTATTGTTGCTTTCCCTTTGAAGGATCTCAGCATATCGAGGATCTTCAAAAGGAGGTGTACAGAGGGAACAGATAGATACAGGACCATCTGATCTAACCCAGGGACATAGCGTCCACTGCCTCCGCTAACGGATCCTCGTAAGGGGAAACGTAACGAACTAGTTTCTTGTTGTCTTTCGTCGCAAAGAGGCCTACCTGCAGCTCTGGGACTTGACTCGAGATGAAGTAGAACAATCCTGCGTCAAGGGACCATTCTGACTCTATAGGTGTAAACCTAGATAGAGCGTCCGCTGTCTCATTGTGGAACTCTTGAATGTGAACTGCTGACAGGTGCCATTTCTTTGCGTTTGATGCATATTTTCTCCAGCCTCCTGTTGCATCCTTATGCTGTGCTTTTCGCACTGGATCTGTTATCGAAGCAAACTGTAGAGAACCCAGCACTCTCTCCTGTTTGCGTCTTGATATCCGTTTGGATTTCAATAGTCTCTTGACAGATCCTGCTATTTCTTTCCTCTTCTTACTAGGAATGGAAAGCCGATGTGACTCCAAATTCCAGTGGATTCCCAACCACCGAAATTTTTGAGCTGGAGAAAGACCAGACTTTTTTATGTTGATCTTGAATCCCAGATGTTCCAGGAACTGGATCACTATCTTAGAAGCTTGCATGCCTACTGTCCTGAATGCTGCCCACACCAGCCAGTCGTCCGAGTAGGCTACTACTTGGACCCCTTTTAGGCGTAACTGATGGACGGCTGCATTCGCGAGCTTCGTGTAAATCCTTGGGGCTATGTTTTAGCCTGAAAGGCATGGTTCTGAAGGCGTAAAGTTATCAAAGTAACTTGAAGCCTAGGTAGGGGGAAAGGTGACGAATAATTGGAACGTGCCAATAAGCGTCAAACAAGTCTATAGACACAGCATAAGCCCAGAATGACTGAGTTTTTCTGAGTCCTCCTTTGGAACACAAAACAACCTTCCTTGGAATTTGATGGACTTAGACTTCCGGATTACTTTTTTGACTAAGAGCTCTCTGACATATTCTTCCAGAGCGGGGGTTGAGTGTTGGAAGAATTGAGGAAGTTAAGGTGGAGGACTGCTCCAGCTCCAACCTAGTCCATTCTTATTTAGGCTGTGAGCCCAGGGATCGAAGGTCCAGCTATCCCTAAAACGCTGTAATCTCCCTCCTACTGGAAGTATCTACTTCTGCTGTTGTGGACCTGAGGCCTTGCCTCCTTGACCACGTCCTCCCCTGGATCCCCTTCCTCTTGAAGGGCGTCTAGAAGAACCTCTGGCTATTCCTCTGGCTCACAAACGAAAGGAAGAAGTCTGCCTTTCGGAGGCTGGGTTGAGAACTGGCGACAGTGTCGCCGTTTGTTGAGGTACCAGCTGGTACGTGGCTGGAGGTTGTGCCACCGTCTGAGGCACCGCGGTCACAGGAAGTTGTTGTTGATGTTGCTGTCGGTAGGGTTTATCCGGCCGAGAGGATGGCCTAGGCCTTTTGTCTACTACCTCTTTAACCACTTCATTGGGAAAGAGGTCTTTACCCCAAATACGAGAGGAGATCAGTTCCCTCGGTTCGTGCCTCACCGCAACCGAGGTGAACACGAACTCTCTACAGACTCTCCTAGCTTTAATAAAGCTATAGAAATCCTTTGTATCTGTGGCTAGATGGGTTTTGGCCACAACCATAAACATGTCCTGGTTCTTGGGGTCACTTGCCATCGTTTCTAGTGTTGTTTGCAACGACATCGATGCCGCAAGTCTTTCCTTAGTCTCTTGCTCTTTACCCAAGAGAGCCTCCGACAATTTTGGAAGTGCCTCACCGAACTGGCATTCAGCAATATCAGCGTCTAGTTTCCAGGCTGAGAAGGTAAGGTGTACGTCCTTCCAGTCTTCTTGGTCCAAGGGCAAGGTCAGAGATAACGACTTGCATTCCTCCAAGGAGGGGCATGGTTCCCTGCCTCTACCGCATTTAAGGCAGCCTTATATCCCTTTTCCAAAAAGGGAAAGGCTCTGGTAGGAGAGGCCTCAAAGGAGGGAAGCTTCTACTCAAGGCGGGCACCTTTGAGTTAGTGAAGCCCCTCTCTTTCATCGAGCTCGATAGTAAAGCTGAGCTTTACTATGGTCAAAAACTATGACCTCCGGCTCCGTCTCCTCCTTTAAGGCTGGCTCCTTCCTAATACAGGCCTAGCAGCCCGGATAAAAATCTTTGTTGGGCCAAAATTCCACTTCATCCAGGGGAATTGCTCCCAACATTTCTGAGATCACGATCTCCCCGGTTGTCATTGGCATGTGTTCGGCATACCTCCAATGGAAGAAAGAGTCCATCTTAGTTCATCTGGGATAGCAGACGATGTAGAAGGATCCGGTTCTGGGTCCGGAACCGACGTAACCGACATTTCGTCGATTTCTTGCTCTTCTACTTGAGAAGTGTGAAACAGCTCCTCCTCCTGACCTTCTCTTAGAAGGTCCTTCTTAGTAGAATCCGACACCTCCAACATCCTATTGTCCACTTGGATGTCTTGAAGGGCGGCTGAGACTTCAGAATCTACAGGATTCAGGGCAATTGGTATCTCCACATGAGGCTGAGGGATGATTGCATCAGCCGATGCTTTAGGGAAAAGGCAGGCTCTTATCTTCTCATTTGGAAGGTAGGGACCAGAGGTGTTTTTCTGAAAACCCCTCACTCTTGATCGTAACGTTTCCCTGGCAGCATCCCTTGACCCTGTTGACTTAGGGTCGTCAATAGCCTCGGTAATCAGGTTAGAACAAACTGTACAAACCTGAGCGTCCCAATAGCGGAGAACACCTCTGGAGGCTGTGCATGCTGCGTGCCTCGTGCAATAATGATGTCCACAGAAGTTCTTACTGCGGCCATTACAGAACACACTCCCGCATTTTGGATGGTCCTCCTGTAAAGAGAAGAAAAATCCATGAGTATCAAGTGAAGGCTTTTCACTTATAACGAAATATTCAGCTTATATAGAAAAGCTATAAAAGAAAGAAGGAAAGACACATACTTGTATTTCCTGTTCTGTCAATTGCTGTAACCTCCCAAAATATTAAAACTAAGGTTAATTCTATACTAGAATACCTTATGTAATTTCCCAAAAGGAAATTTGATGTGTAGTTTTAATATACGGGATTGAAAGAATACAGAAAGAACTCACTTTCTATATAAAGTACGGTCTCAACAAAAGGCTGCACAAGATAACATTAAGTGTGAATAAGAACATTAGTGTTATCACAAACTCTGTACAGCAGTTTCTACTAATGCAGTGTGTACTACACTACGAATATAGCAACTACTGTACATCGCATGTTATTGTGCCGGCCGTCAACTACCCCTTTATAGATCAAAGATATACTATATTTAACTAATATGCGGCAGCCCACTGATTCGCAACTGTGTGCCGGCCGGCAATCGTTGCCAGCCGACGGCTGAAAACACTAAAAACCCGGCTGCCGGCCGCTAATCGTGGCGGAAAGCGAATTCGGGCTGTGATTCCACTGCCGGCCGGCAAAGGTAATAAAACCATGCCGCTGACAGTAGCCAAGAATCAGAGAACCTCTACCTTCCCGGCTGTCGGCTGTCAAGCCGGCAGCCGGGATAGGGGTGCAACAAAATAGTCAGAGAAAAAGTATGGATGTAAGGTTATAGGGCGGCATGCCATACGACCTTCAATCCAGAAAGAGTGAACTTATGGAAGGGGAGAATGTAACATTCAGGCTTCCAAAGAATCCATAGTCTGCCGGGCTCTACTGACGGACATGGAAGGGAGACCAAGAGAGGTCTGGGGTTCACTCTGCAAAGAATTAAGGGTCTCTGCCAGCAGAAAACTGAGCCAGTCCTCCATCTTAACCTATAATAGGTACGGAAGTAGGACTATGGCTAAAAGAAAAAAAAAAGAAAGAGAGGTGGGAAAGGGATAAGGGTCCTATAGACTTCGTTCTAGCAGGAGACACACTCAGCCGTTAGGGAAGCTCATCCTAACCAAGAGTTGTCTATAAGGGAGGAAGATTGGCAATACTTGCTAACCTCCCCCCAACAGGAACAAAGTTAGGTGAAGTTATTTCACCGGGCAACAGAGTAAACTCATTCTCCAGCCCGAGAAAAACAACACAGGACAGTCTGCTAGGCCACTAGATGAAGGAATCATCTAGTACAGAATCCTTCCAACATGGACTAGGGAAGCAAAGCTTCCTGTGTCCGCCCCTAACCTGGCAAAGGAGACTCTTTCTCTATGCTAGGAAGAAGCAGACCACAGACTAGAAACTCTGATGTTCCGCCCTAACCCAAGAAACCAGTCACTCTGGTTATCAGGTCAGGAAAAACATATCTTTGAATAGTTATACCTGAATTATTATACAGATAGAACCACTAGGATTAAGCAGAAGGATTACAGAGGGAGAGAGGGATTGAAATTGGCCTCCGGAGGAGAAAAAGAACAATCAGGGATGTGCGAAAGTATACTACTGTACCTAGAATACTAGACTAGGTAAGATGAGAATCGATTACCTAAATCACCGAAACTCTCTCGTTTACAATATTGGAAAAAACATTCAACAATATCTTACATGTACAAAATATTTGCCTATAGCTTCAATAAAATAACACTCGGAAAAACTTATACCATGCATGAAAGTACCAGTGCCAGACGTCTAGGCTACGAGCCTCACGAAAGGTAGGATCAGTACCTCGACCCGTGTCGAATTTACCCAGCTAACACTGACCGAACAATATAAGCATTTCTAGAGTAGCTAAATAGCAGAATTATTAAAGCGTAACAAACCGGGAACGTCGCTTTAGCTAACTAACTGACCCGTAAGAGCGAGCAATAGCATCCAGGATGCCTCCGGTAGGCAACAGCTCTTGTTTACGTTAAAATCACTATTGATTTAATTCAAAACGATAAGAGCCTACATTTATACATAGTAAAGATAATACTCAACTTCCTAGAGGCAGAAGAGGCCGGAAAAGTCATCAAAATGTTGAATTAAATCCAAAATAACGAGAGAACACAGGGAAATCACAGAGTAGTTGAGCTACAAGAAAAATGAATGAAGGGGGCGCTACCGCCTTCATCAGATACACACCGGAAACAGAATAGGAGAGATGCCTTATGAGCGGCTCTCTTTTCGTTCTCGTTTCAGATTCTTGTCACAATTCCCCCTCGAAGTGTTAATACTGTTCAGGGCGAAGATAGCTATATGACGTGTCAAGAATACGTCCTCTGATATTATGTGATATCCTTGTGAGATTATTTAGGGATATTCGCTCCAGGAGTTAGAATTCTGGATACCTTACGGTAAAATTCTCTGGGAATATCACTGTAGTCAAATATACCCTAGAAAGCTACCTTATAGGAACTTCCATCAGGATGACATGGCCTGAGCCCCCCCCCAAAAAAAAAAAAAAATATATATATATATATATATATATATATATATATATATATATATATTTATATATGTATATATATATATATATATATATATATATATATATATATATATATATATATATATATATATATATATATATATATATATATATATATATATATATTTGTGTGTGGGCTGTGTATATACATACACACAGACACACAAACACACACACATATATATATATATATATATATATATATATATATATATATATATATATATATATATATATATATATATATATATATATATATATATATATATATATACAGTATGTATATATATATATATATATATATATATATATATATATATATATATATATATATATATATATATATATATATATATGTGGTTGTGTGTGTGTGTGCTATGTATATACATACACACACACACGCACACACACACATATATATATATATATATATATATATATATATATATATATATATATATATATATATATATATATATATATATATACATATATATATATATATATATATATATATATATATATATATATATATATATATCAACACAACATCGTGTTCAAATAGAAATAAATTTCTACCACATACTTGGGATTGAACGCTAGCCCCTTCTAATGAAAGGCCAGGTCGAAACCAGCCATGCCACGAGAGGCCATGAAAAGAAATCGGAACCTGACGCTACCCAGCTGTCCGAGGATTTACCTGGCGAGACATCAGTCTCTTACCAGCGAGTTTTACCGGATTTCCCGGCCCACCACGTGACACAATTGGTAGTAATTCATTCAAATTACCCCTAATGATTCAATATTGATAAATATCAACACAACATCGCGTTCAAATAGAAATAAATTTCTACCTCATACTTGGGATCGAACGCTAGCCCCTTCTAATGAAAGGCCAGGTCGAAACCAACCATACCACGAGAGGCCATGAAAAGTAATCGGAACCTGAATGGCGTTTACAGTTCATTTAAAAACTTTTTAACAAACACTTTGAATTCATGTCCTAGATTTGGACACGCTCTCCATTGTTTAAACACACTGTTCATTCCTTTTAACCCTACACATTATATAAAATTCTTATTTTAATCATGGTTTTACTCTTGTCCTTCGATGGTATATACAATAAAGATTATATCTTTATCATTTCCGTACCAACTTCTGATAGTTAAAATACCATTTACTCTTGGTGCATATACTTAATAACTTTTTTGACTGTGTCTTATCCCGGACAGTAAGTTATACGAGAATTTTCTACAATGTTGTAATCTTTTTCATAGTATGTATCATTCAGCTCTCTTAATTGTCTAATTTCAATATTGAAAAATAAAAGAAAAATATCTCCTTCCATTGACCCATGATTGGGGTAACCTATGTGAAACGTAACTCTATCACATGTATCGAACGGAAATTCGAACCACTCTAAGGCCCGATAGATTCTACTTGTTTGTCTAACCTTATCCGCTCTGTGAGCTATATATGGTAGGTTAAGGGTAAACATTATATCTGCATACAGAGTCATCGGTAGTCTTGTCTTTGCTCATAGCTGGGGAGTGGGAATTGTCTCCGATTATAATGTAAAGAAATTGTTGCTCATTATGCTATTGTATTTACCTTTCTCTCGGCCGCTCATAAATGTTCCATAAATATTTGCTTATTGAAACCCGTTCCTCAGTTAACCCAGTTTCATTTTTCTTATGCTATCTACAATAATTTATTAAACAGTTTTATCATTATATTATTTGCAACATTAATATGTCATTTCATTTTTTTAACTTCGCTTAAACCAAAAAGGGATAAGAATATATGGATCCAGTATTTTTTCTGATATTCCCATTATGAACTTTCTTGATAAATAATTATAAAAATATATGCTAACAAACTCTTATTTTCGAGATTTGGGGTCTTTTCTTAACATATTTATATACTTTTTATATAAAAAAATCACACATTTTGAACTATCAATCTCGTGTGCAAACAGATTTTATGAATCCATTCTTAATTTTGATATGTTCATTGCATTCATATATAAGTAAATGCCCGATATAATTTTACCTTTGCAACATAATATAACATAACCTAACTTTTATATTCTAAGAAATTCAGAAGAAAGATTTCGACATCTTTCTTGTAGATAAAGCTCCACTCTTTATTTTTTGTCCTTATATTCTCGGACTGCAAAATACCTATCACCCAAATTTCACCTGTGCTAAAGTCGATGCCCAACCCTGAAAACTTCGAAGTAACTTATGTTATATGTCCTTTTGTAGTTTTCTTCCTATCAGCAGAATTTATAGCATTTAAATACACAATTCCTCACTTGTTAAATTTGCTGAAAGCAACAATCTTAAAATCCTAAACACCTTCTTTTATAAGGACCATAGAAAATGGACAGGGAGAAGCCCAAATGTAGCTAAGGAAAATGAAGTGGATTTTACTCTCAGAGGAAAAGATTTTATCAAGTCATATATATGTTGATAAGCAAAATTTGTTTAAATATAAGGAAAGAGGGAGAAAATTTACTTCCAAGAAAGAAAAAAGAAAACACTGCTGTAAGATGAAAAAAAAAACTGATGAATTTAGTTTAGCAATACAGCATGAGTAGTATCAGACACATGATGCTATTAAAGCCAATAAAGAAGAAATGAACAGTAATTAAACATAATTTTCATTAGAATCAGCACAAGAGATAGATAGAAAAGTCCCTACAAAAGATCAATAAAATCTACCAACCCCGCCAGAAATATAGAAAGAAGACTGGAAATGATGGTGAAATAAACTTTGCAGGACTATCTAAAACCATGAACAAACTTAAAACTAAAGATATGCGTATACACAAGTAAGTCAAAATCAAAGAAGCACTATAGAAAGGTAGAAGCAACAAATTGATGAAACGAAGACTTGGTACAGGGACTAAAAATTATTTGCATCAAAGACAGAAAATTTAGATATTACCCACAGCAAACATGGAATGATTAAGATTGCAGAGAATTTCTATACAATACTATACAAGAGTTTTATAGGAAATCACTTCATCAACAGAAATAATGAAACACCTGAGCCGGAACTAAACGTAAAACGAGCAGAAGAAAAGAAAGCATTGATAGGCGTGGAAATTAGCGAAGCAGCGGGAAAAGATGGCCTAACTATTGATTTTATAGTAGGTGTAGATTTCACATTAGTAAAATTCTCTGAAGTTCACACAAAAATGTCTGAATGAATGCTCCATACCTAGAACTTCTTAACTTTATCGTTATACTAATTCAGTAAAAGGGAGAAACAAAAGACCTGAAAAATTTCCGCTCTATAAGTTTACAAAAATAATATTAGGCCGAATAGGAAGTCAGCTAGACTTTCATCAACCAAGAGAGAAGGCAAGCTTTAGAACTACGGATTCAACAACTGACCATATTCATATCCAGGTAATGGAAAAATAGAAAATAAAAATATTGAAAACCACTATATATGGTAATAATAGACTGTGAAAAAGCGTTTGATTCTTTCATAACCTCATCAGTAATAAAAGCCTTTCTAAAATAAGGAATAAAGAATCATTTGTAAGTGAGATTGAACATATCTATGCAGGAAGTACAACAATCGTAAAACTACAGAAAGTTTTTTTTAACTCTGGATGACTTTTAAATTTTTTATAGTGATTCTTGATAACAACCTAAGTTTTAGTTTATTGAGAAAGCCTTTTAACATTTTTTTTATCAGTCTACTCAGAAAATTTTTCTTAATCCTTTCTTTTACCTTATAATACTTGTTGTTTTGTCTAGTCTTTAGTTGCTGAATCTCATCTTAATTTTATGAACATGATCTTACACTCTATTGAATTTCTTATTCCTGATTTAGGTCTTAATTTCTGGCACCATTGTTTAGTAAGTTCGCTATACATGCTGCATAAACTTTTTCAATATTCTTACCATTCTTTGTATTCAGATCTTCTCAGACAATAATATTCGTTTCGTTTTACTAGGTATACCTTCAATTCTAAAAGACATTCCTTCCCCATTGCGAGGCCTAACTAAACAGCATATTCTCAAAGTTTTATTCCAGA
>NC_090734.1:32301043-32311043 GCF_036898095.1 Palaemon carinicauda | reverse complement strand
TCTGGCAAAACGTCTTAATAGGTTTGCTGAAGGTAATCATCTACTCCATAGTTTGCAACTTGGTTTTCGTAAAGGCCTTGGAGCATGTGATGCCCTTCTTACAATTTCCAATACTGTGGAGATATCCCTTGATTGTGGTCAGGAAGTTCGTATGATTGGCCTTAATTTTAGTGTTGTCTTTGACCGTGTTAATCATGAGGCCCTTGTTTTCAAACTGAAACAGTTGGGAGTGGGTGGGTCGTTTCTTAGCATTATTATTGAATTCTTAAGTAATAGATCTCAAACAGTTGTTGTTGAAGGGCACCAAAGTGAGTATAGGAATGTGATAGCCGGTGTTCCACAGGGTAGTGTTCTTGGCCCATTACTTTTCATAATATATACATATGACATGTGGTTTGGCCTAGAAAACAAGCTGGTTGCATATGCAGATGATGCTACTCTTTTGCATCAATTCCATCCCCTGAATGTAGATCTGGGATTGGTGAATCCCTTAATAGAGATTTGGCTAAAATTAATGCATGGTGCAAATTATGGGGTATGAAGTTGAATCCTAACAAAACTCAAATAATGATTGTAAGTACGTCAAGGACGGTTGTTCCCCAACATCCGGATTTAAGTATTGATAATGTTTCTTTAAATTTGTATGACTCTTTTAGAATTTTAGGTGTCGTTCTCGACAGCAAATTTACTTTTGAAAAACACATTAGGTCTGTGTCATCTTAAATTGCACAAAAAATTGGCCTATTTAGAAAGTCTTACAAGTTTTTCGGTGATCAATCTATTCTGAAGAAGTGTTTTAATTCTTTCATTCTACCTTGTTTTGAGTATTGTTCTCCTGTATGGTGTTCAGCTGCTGATTCTCATCCTAATTTGTTGGACAGAAACTTAGGTCTATTAAATTTCTTATTCCTGATCTAGATATTAATCTTTGGCAACGTCGTTCAATTAGTTCATTATCCATGTTGCATAAGATTTTTCATAACTGTGACCATACTTTACATTCAGATCTCCCAGGACAATTCTATCCTGTTCGTAATACTAGGCAGGCAGATAATTCTAATAGCCAGGCCTTCTCTATCATGACGCTCAATACTACATAGTATTCCAGAAGTTTTATTCCAGCCGCTACCAAGATGTGTAATGATCTTCCTAATCGGGTAGTTGAATCAGTAGAACTTCAAAAGTTCAAAGTTGGAGCAAATGTTTTTATGTTGACCAGGCTGACATAAGTCTCTTATTGTTTATACGTGACATTTCTATTTTTGACGTTGTTCATAGTTTATATAGGACATATCTGTTTTGACGCTGTTACTGTTTTAAGAATGATATATTGTTAATTTATTCTCATCATTTATTTATTTCCTTTCCTCACTGGGCTATTTTTCCCTGTTGGAGCCCCTGGGCTTATAGCATCTTGATTTTCCAACTAGGGTTGTAGCTTGGCTAATAATAATAATAATAATAATAATAATAATAATAAAAATAATAATAATAACAATGGAGTAAATTTGTCGTGTAATATTTAGTAACATTACAGTTTTGAAAACATATTCATTGATTCCGTGAGTTTACCTAACCCCTAAGTATATTTCAAAGTGTTTCAGAAATGTTGAACTCTTTCTTTGAAGAATATATCTCATTTTAACGCATTGCTATTCCTTTCCAATTTGTATACAAAATTTCATAAATTTGCTTGATCCTGCAGCATGGAAACATCATCTCCTTCATGTCTAAATAGATTAGATCTCTCTTTGGAGGATGTCAGAACAAATTACGCTTAATTGCATTTGGGAAATTTTTCGGGTAAGGGAAATCTTCATGTCGCTCGAGAATTTCTAACTATGAAAGTCAGACTGATACTATTGAGTATGGAAACTGTTTTGAATCTCTATCGCCATGACAGTGGCAGAGATAAAAAAAAATCATTACGTATAATTCACATAAAAAGAATTTTGGATATAGTCTTTCATAAGATAACATTACAATCACATGATCTCAACAATTATGAGTCTATAGTAGTAACATCGAAACAAAAGATCGGGATTTATGTAAATATTTATAAGTTTTAAAATACGTGTTATACTAGTGGAATCAATCAACATATTAATGCTTCTAAAATTCTAATATTATTTCACATAATTACTAAACAAAATACGCATATCATGACCAATAAAGTTTTTCTCCACTCAAACTAGGACTTACATCAAACACGCAATCCAGGATAGTCTGGCAAATTAGATTCATGGTGGCAGGGGAAGCATGTTTTATTTGACGACTGCTTGATATATGTTGTTGTTATTATTATTATTATTATTATTATTATTATTATTATTATTTTTATTATTATTATTATTATTAGCTAAGCTACAACCCAACTCGGAAAAGCAGGTTGCTTTAAGCCCAGAGGCTCCAACAGGGAAAATAGCCCAGTGAGGAAAGGAAAAAAAAGGAAAATAGAATAAATTTTGAAGAGGAACAACATTAAAATAAATATTTCCTATATAAACAATAAAAATTTTAACAAAAAAAGAGGAAGAAAAATAGGATAGAATAGTGTGCTCAAGTGTACCCTCAAGCAAGAGAACTCTAAACCCAAGACAGTGGAAGACCATGGTACAGAGGCTATGGCCCTACCCAAGACTAGAGAACAATGCTTTAATTTTGGAGTGTCCTTCTCCTGGAAGAAATGCTTACCATAGCTAAAGTCTCTCTTCTACCCTTACCAAGAGTGAAGAAGAATTGTTTAGTATATTGTGTTGCCCGGTGTATGAGGACAGAGGGTGTATGTAAAGAATAGGCCAGACTATTCAGTGGTGATGTGTGTAGGCAAAGGGAAAATAAACAGTAACCAGAGAGAAGGATTCAATTTAGTACTGGCAAGTCAAAAGACCCCATAACTCTCTAGCGGTAATATCTTTAGATGAAATTAAACGTACACATGTCCATGATATAAAACATATTGAAGGGTTAAAGAGAAAATAAGTGAGTTTACAAACTGATAACACCTTGAACTAAATAGGGGTATTGAAGGAAATTTTCTTAAGCTAAACGAATTTTGAATCATACTGTAGTGCCCTATTTGAAAGAAACATATCGTTAATCCAAAGAGCAGAAGTTTTTTAATTCTTCCATTCTACGTTGTTAAGTTATTATTATTATTATTATTATTATTATTATTATTATTATTATTATTATTATTATTATTATTATTATTATTATTATTATTATTATTTGCTTAGCTACAACCCTAGTTGAAAGAGCAGGATACTATAAGCCCAAGGGATCCAACAGGGAAAAAGCCCAGTGAGCAAAGTAAATCGGTTAATGAACTGCAAGGGAAGTTCAAAAACAACAAAATCTTTAAAAAATCGTTCATAAATGAACTATAAAAGTATCAAAATAACTAGAAGAAAAGAAATGATATAAAAGAGTGTAACCAAGTTTACCCTCAAGCAAGAGAACTTTACCATAAGTCAGTGGCTATCGCACTACCCAAGACCAAAGAACAATGGTTTGATTTTGGAGTTTCCTCAAATAAAAACAGCTTACCATACCCAAAGAGTCTTTTTTACCCTTACCAAAAGGAATATAGCCAGTGAACTATTATAGTGCAGCAGTTAACCCTTTATGAGAGAAGAAATGTTTGCTAATTTAAGTGTAGGTAGGGGTATGAGGGCAGAGGAGAATTTGTATAAAATAGGCAAGACTATTCTAGGTATATCTAGTTAAAAGGAAAAATGAGACGTAACCGGAGAGAACCAATTTTAGTACTAACTGGAAAGTCAAAGGAGCAAATAACAGTCTGGTGGTAAAATTTATTATCCTAAAGGGGGGATGGTGCCCTGTTCTCCTGTCTAGTGACCATCTACTGATTCTCTTCTTTATTTGTTGGATAGCAACCTAAGGTCTATTCAATTTATTTTTCCCAATAGAGATATTGATCTATGGCACTGTCTCTCAATAAGTTCGTTATGCATATTGCAAAAAATATTTCATAATCATGGCCAACCTTTACATTCAGATCTTTCTGGACAGTACCGTCCTGTTCGTAATATTAAGTATGCAGTTAATTCTAATAGTCATATCATCGCCATCATTACGCTCTATACTACACAGACTTTTAAAAGCTCTATTTTAGCTGCGACCAAGTTGTGGAATGATATTGTTAACAGGGATATGAATCGGTGGAACTTCCAAAGTTCAAACTTGCAGTAACTGGTTTCCTGTTCAGTAGGCTAACATATCTCTTTTTAAAGTTTATATTCAAGATCTCTGTTTAAATTTGGGTACTGATTATGAAATCTATTTTCTAAATTGTTCATTGTATATCTATAGTATATTTTCTTTCTTATTTTCTTTCCTAACTGAGGTCGTAACTCAGTTAATAATAATAATAAAAATAAAAATAATAATAATAATAATAATAAGAGTCACACACACTCACAAAGACGAACATAAACACACACACATACATACACACACACACACACACACACACATATATATATATATATATATATATATATATATATATATATATATCACCAAAGACTACGCCTGCTAATTCATATATATATATATATATATATATATATATATATATATATATATATATATATATATATGTATATATATATATATATATATATATATATATATATATATATATATATATATATATATATATATATATATATATATATATATATATATATATATGTTTATATATATATATATATATATATATATATATATATATATATATATATATATATATATATGTGTATGTATATATATATATATATATATATATATATATATATATATATTTATGTATATATATATATATATATATATATATATATATATATATATATATATATATATATATATATATATATATATATATATATATGAGAGAGAGAGAGAGAGAGAGAGAAGAGAGAGAGAGAGAGAGAGAGAGAGAGAGAGCGAGAGAGAGAGAGAGAGAGAGAGAGAGAGAGAGAGAGAGAGAGAGTTTTCACTTCATGATCGGTAATATATCCACTCAAAGAGATTAAATTGTAAAACAAGAGTTGTTGGAACATATCTCCTTACTACACTTCCTATATTCACGGATAACAAGTTTATCTCTAATCTGATAGACTCGATACCTGGGTTCTGTAAAAATACTGGCTGCTGATACCATGGATGTGATCAAATCAATTGAGCTTCCAGGAAGTAATATTTAGCATCATATTTTTTGTAAAGGATTTCATTGAAGAAATTCTTCTTTGTTTGTATCGGACTTAGTTTCTTTCCCCCTTTATTGCAGTTGGAAAGTTATGGGAACAATATAACTAGTTATGCTTAATACCTAAATAAGTGGGTTTTTCCTTTCCATTTCCTATTTCTCCTCCATCTAAAATCCCGTAAACGGCAAAAATGTGATATGTTTATTTTTTATCTAAGGTTGTGTACCTGTGTATACGGCGCATATATCGTCACTATATAGTAAAAAGGAAAATATTTTTAAGTGTATTTCATAAGAATTTCAATTCTCGTTCAATATATAACTAGAACATAGGATTCCTGTTCATGATTCATATTACCGTATAAAGTAAGAATTGATAATCAGAAACAGAATTTCGTTATCCTTGTGCCCATTCCAATTCTTTACTTTCTCGTAGGAAATATCCCGTATAAAAATTTCAGTATCTGTTAGGTGAATAGTTGAAAAATATCTATTTAAAGAGTCCGAAAGAAATGGAGTAGAGATTTAATAAAGGACTAATCTCATTTGGTTTGTTGTGGATAATTTTTCCGTCTATAAACCATCCTTTTCATATAAACTAAAGACCAGAAAATCAGAAAACATCTCAAATGAAAATATATAATTATGCGAAAGCGAGCCAGAAAAATAAAAGTCATCTTCTTCACAGATTTTCTTAAACTTTTTATGGATAGAATATTTGACAATTTTCATGGTAAAAAAGATATAGATAAAATCTACACCTTCAAAACAGTAGCTATATTTTCAGATAATACTGATAGGGATACACATTATATGACATCCAGCAATATGTATTACCAATATTGACCACAATGCATCCCTTAGTCCTAGTTAATGGATTAACGTTGAAAATAAAGTTCTAAAGGCTGCATGCTTTTTAATATAGCAAATCTGAATGTATATTCATCTTTATACTGCTAAAAAGGTATCATATATGGGTTTGCTTTGCTATTTTGGATCTCAGAATTTTACCAAGGATCTGAAATCACAATAGGCCAAACAGAATATAATAAATAAATTTCAGTTACTTTAAAGGTTTTATTCACTAGCCCTATTCCAGCATAGTACCAGCTAAAGATTAAGAAAAATGAAAATCGATGTACCTACTCTTTGAGAGCTCAAGTACAGTTAAATATATTCGTTGGAAAAATCATCTAACCCGTGATTGCACGGTGGGGTCAAACTGACCCCAAGCAAATTCTAAACTCAAAATACTTTAGTTTCAATTGGTATAGTTAAACATGACTTTGTGACCTGTCCCAAATAATCGAAAGTTATGTTATAGGTTCAGTAATTTCAAGAATAAATCATAATAGTCTCCAATTTAATAGATACAATATCCCTGCACAACTGGGGTCAAAATTATCCCATCTCAATGTAATGTTAAATTGAATCTGCATAAATCCCCCTCTCTATTACAGTTATCAAATTAAATAAGAACTATTTTTACAGGCAGTGTACAGTGGGTTTAATATGTAAATGTAAAACCTTTTAATTCATAGCTGAGAAAGTTCTTCATAGAAAAAGAAGGGTGTGAGAGTGTCAAACATGTAACTGCTGTAATATGATCAAGTTCAAATAAGTTTTCACACAACGTTCTGCCCTCACTGTCATAGAAATCAAACCATCATTCAAGCACGGGTCCTAGTTACAAGAACAACATTCTCTGCAATGGCTCGTGGGAAATCACTGAGTAATGAACGTATTTCAGAAAAACTTCTCCAAAGCAATGTAGATGAAGATACAGATGACGTAAGTGACGAAGAGTTTATACCTCAAGTTGGTGATGATTCTAGTGATTGTTCTAATGCTGAAGAGGATATTTCTGAAGATGAAACAGCATCAAGTATTGCGGTCGACACTGGATACCTAGTCTCCTTCTGGCCATCGTTGGTTCTTCAATGTGCCTTCCTCACAAAGTAGTATGAAGAGTTTGAACATATTGACTTCAAAACCGGTGTTGCAGCATACGCAGCAAATCGAATAACAGAAGACCCATATACTGCATTATATTTACATTTTGACAGAGATATGATGGGGACCATTCTGGTTGAATCTGATAAACAAGGGTAGCTGATTTGTCAATATTGGAAACTCATCACGGAAAATGAGCTACGTTCCTATGTTGGTTTCTGCATTCTTCGTGGCGTCTATCATAGCAAAAACCAATCTGTAAAGCAATTATCGAGGCCTGAATTTAACCTTCCAATAATTTCAAAGACAATATCAGTGAGAATATTCGAGGACACACAATGAGCCTTGCGATTTGACTCGTAATAGCAAGTTGGCAAGAGACGTTTGGTAGATTCATTCAGAACTCATAGCATTGTTACGCCCATACTAAATGTGTTACTGTTGACAAGCAGTTGTATCCATAAAGGGGACGTTATAGATTCATACAATACATGCCTTTAAAGCCTGCAAAGATAAGTCGAGAACTGAAGAACTAGGAATGTATGTGGAACTCTCTCTTACTCATCACTGGTATATTTCTTGGGGAAATGTGACTTTAGACAACTTTTTATACCAGCCTGAAGTTGGCACGTGAACATACTCAGTGGGAAATGTCATTGGTTGGATCTATTCACAACAAGGGAATAGAAGTTCCTAAAGAATTACGTGAATCAAAACAGAAAAAAAAATGCATGAAAGGGTTTTTGCCTATTTAGAAGATGGAACACAGAGTTTTTTACAAAGCAAATAAATAACAATAATGTTGTACTCTTATCAAGGAAGCACGCATCAAATAAATTGGATGAATCCAATAAGAGAAAACCAGAAACTATCCTCTACTACAATGGAACCAAGGGAGCTGTTGATTGTGTAGAAGAGAGAGTCGGTACATATATTGTCAAATATACGAGTGAAAGGTGGTATGTTCCCTTTTGGTGTAATATTATTGATTTGACTTGTTACAGCAGTTATGTTTTGTACTGTGTTGTATTTCCTATCGATCATTAAAATAAAAGCCACAAAAGAAGGTTGTGTTAGTCTGACATTGGTATTTTATTAAGTCGAAGTTATAAAGAAAAGTGATTTCCGGCTATGTCTTCATGCTTCTCACAGAATCAGAAAGCAACATCTATCCAGAGTAGAAGGCATTCGAAGTGAGAATTACGCCAAAGAGCTGATGACAAGAATACGAGTACAAAATGTGAACTGTGTATGCAGTTCATATGCCCTGTAACATGTGTGCTAATGAGGTGGCAAAAACTATCCATTTTTTCCGGTTTATTAGTTCTAACTTTATTTTGATGTGATATTAGAGAAAATATTTTCTTTCACTATCTACATAGTTTACATTCAGGCGCATATATTTGTTCATTGGTTCATAATATATTATTGGTTTTCATTTAGTGATATCAAGAAGCTTGTGAAGTTTCTCTTTATATTACGGATGTTAGATATGTATGTTGATTCCTGTTCACTAATTCGAACTTTATTTTCTATGAGACGATAGAGGAAATATTTTTCACCAACTACAGTTTACTTACCTTCAAACGCACCTATTTGTACATTGGTTCATAACATATTTGTTTTGCTTTTGTTATATCAAGAAGCTTGTGATGTTTGACTTTATATTCCGAATGTTAAATATATATGGTGATTTCTGTTCACTAGTTCTAACTTTGCTTTGATGTGATATTATAGAAAATATTTTCGTTCACTTTCTATCAAGTTTACTTTGAAGCACGTATATATATACATTGGTTCATAGTATATTATATGTTTTACTTTTATGGCATCAAGAAGCGTCTCTTTTTATATATCGGATAATAAATATATATATTAATGCTTTAAATATTTTTATACTATACATAACTCTGCCTATTTTTTTTTATCCCAATGCACTTTGAATTATTTCTCCTAGTAAAAATTCATTCGTGCAGTACTACTTAAACCTGTTATCTTTGTTACGACGTTTATGTCTAAGTTATTTTTCACATATATCTAATGCTGGAAATAGATTTCCTTCTCTAAATCCCAGTCTGTATAATGTTAAAAAATAATCCTTTATGTTTACAAAGTTTACAAGAAATACTCTCAATGCTTTTACTTTTTTTTTATTTTGTATTTTTCTTTTTTTTTGAGTTCTGAAATATTTAAATTAACAATGTGAAGTGATGAACAGTTATGGTTATGAATGAAGCAGCGGTGCTGACACAGGCTTGAGAAGAAAACTTGTTTCCAGGCTTACAGTATTTTCCTTTTTTTTCTTTTTTTTTATACAGGCTATCCTATTCCTAGCTCCTAAGTTTTCTGTTATTGAATTATAAAGTGATTGATGCCAAAAGGCTATTGCATTTGGTGTGACCTGGAAAACAATATCATTGCATATGCAGAGGTTGCTACTCTCGCGTGGCCTCAATTTCATCTCTTAAATATAGAGATTTAGCTAAAAATAGTGCATGGTGCAAATTTTGTGGCGTAAAGCTGAATCCAAAACCAATCAAAGTATGATTGTAAGTAGGTTCAGGATAGTGTCCCCTCAATATCCGGATATCAGCATCGATCATTATTATTATTATTATTATTATTATTATTATTATTATTATTATTATTATTTTTATTATCATTATTATTATATATAAATATATATATATATATATATATATATATATATATATATATATATATATATATATATATATATATATATATATATATATATATATTGAAATAAGCCATATATATTTTTGATACATTAATGTCTGGATTCTCTTAACG
>NC_090734.1:32286043-32288543 GCF_036898095.1 Palaemon carinicauda | reverse complement strand
TCTCTCTCTCTCTCTCTCTCTCTCTCTCTCTCTCTCTCTCTCTCTCTTCTTCTTCTTCTTCTTCTTCTTCTTTTTCTTCTTCTTCTTCATCGAATACACTGGAAGGTGGTAGTATCTGAGCGTTACCGAATAATTTCTTTTCTAAAACATAATAAATCATTACTTTTTAATATTGAGTATTAGTTGAAAGTGTTCAGACTTTCAATATAGTATATTTATAGTTGTCCTTGAGCTGACAAATTCTACATTTCAAAGGTGCTCTAACAAAGCGGTGTTGTAACAAACGAAATTCCGCTAAATCATTTCCAAAGTTAAACCAAGATTTATACATTGAACATATTTGATCCTCGAAAAAGAAAAAAAATGCTTTTTTTCATAACATATTGATAATGATTAGCTAAAAAAAATCTTAACATAAAATATCTTAAATTATTTTCTGCAAATGCACTTTACGTGATTACACAAACTTGTGTGTATTTCATAGACTTTCTAATAAATATAACAGATATCAAATTTGAAGCCTTTTTACTTCAAACTAATTTCTACATGTAATTACAAAACACGGAAAACGTAAAAAATACAAACACTGCTTCATTTGATATTGGTTCCATGACGTATTATCATGTGTTTCAAATTATTTCTTATAACGATTAATTTCCTAAATTGGTCGGTTTGGCATTTTGGTCCTTTCACTTAAACTTTAGCTTCTAGAATTTATCGTAAGAGAGTGTTCATAACCGAGTGAAACAAGAAAATACGCCTGAAATACCATATTTCTCTAGGATTGCTTTACAAACACAGGGTTTTATCTAAACCTACAGTTCCCTCCCTAACCTAGCCTAGAAACCCTTGGTGGACTTGCACCCTACACAGCATACCGAGTTCTTACTTCATCAAAGTGTTTTGCCTTATCGTTTAAATGTGTTAAAATTTGTTTAGTGGTCGAACTTTGGTAGTTACTGAGTGTTAAAGTAAAACCATCATGTTTGTCTGTGTGATAGAAATCTTCTATTTCTTTGAGCAAGAAATTTATGTTCTATTCTGACTATTTTTGACTAGAAAGACACTTATCACTAGAAACAAAATCCTCCACACAACTGTAACAATCGGATGGTTTTGTATAACTAAGGAATAGAAGTATTTAGTGACCACGAAACATCATATCAGAAGCATCTGTTAAAACAATGGGAAATGACCATGTAATAAGAATGATGGAAACAGAAACATCCTACATAAATAAAATAATCGAAAGAACGGTTTCAAGAAAGAGGAGTTACAGTCAGCCCGAAATTATATTTAGGTCATTGTCCATAAAATGTCAATTTTGATGCTTTAAAGCTCCTCATGAATGGCAGAGGCAAGGAACAGGCCAATTCACGGTATGCTGACCATGTAAACATATGATCAGCGTCCAAAGCCCCTTTCCATTAACCTGGGCAGAGATCGGCAGAATATTACTACTCATGATTCATCATGTAGAGCTATAGACTTCACAAAGATATCCATACCTAAATCACAATAATAGTGAGCTTGCAGACACAAACAGGAGCTGTTGAGCTTTAGCGGATCAAGAAAATATGTCTAGCAGATTATCAGAAACTTAAATCTGTTAGTAATGATTTATTCTTTTGGTTAAGAATGCACATGACACCCGTGGTATAATACCATAGAAAATATATTTTGAATTACATCGTTGGTTTCCTACTGAATTTGCATAATAGGTAGTAGGTTGGCCAGGGCACCAGCCGCCCGTTGAGATACTACCCCTAGAGTGTTATTGGATTCTTTGACTGGTCAGAGAGTAATGCATTGGATCCCTCTCTCTCGTTACGGCTTATTTTTTCTTTGCATACATATACACAGAATAGCCTGGCCTATTCTTTACAGATTCTTGTCTTTCCTTATAACCTGACAACAATGAGACTACTAAACACTTCTTCACCCAAGGGATTATTTACTGTACTGCAATTTTTCAGTGTACTTTCCTCTTAGTAAGGGTAGAAGACACTCTTTAGCTATGGTAAGCAGCTCTTGTAGGAGAAGGATATTCCAAAATTAAACATTTATTCTCTAGTGTTTGGTAGTGCCATAGCCTCTGTACTATGGTCTTCCACTGTCTTGGGTTAGAGTTCTCTTGCTAGAGGGTACACTTGGTCACACTATTCTATATTATTTTTTTCTTCCTCTTGTTTTTTTTTTTTTTTTTTTTTTTTTTTAAATGGTGTGTTGGAGAGGGTTCATAGATGGGTCATGGATGCCTGGTGGTTAATCAAGAGGTTGTCTCTTCCTTATCTGATTCTTTTTCTTCTTCAAACCATCATTACTGTCCTCCTTTCAGTTAAAGTGGCTATCCTGGAGAGTGTATCGTCTCCGACATGTTGGTCAGTTTTTCTGACTTTTTACCATAGTCTTTGGGTTTCATCAATCACTTTATTCATAATCTGTATATACTCTTTTTGTTATAATTCTTGTTAATCTGATTTTTAAGCATGATGTCTCT
>NC_090734.1:32263543-32278543 GCF_036898095.1 Palaemon carinicauda | reverse complement strand
GATGCTTATTCAGCTTAAACGATATAAGACAAATAGGGTGGAGAATTCCTTCCTTGTCTTCTTGTAATAGTACAGCTTCAATCCCAGTATCCGATGCATCCATTTGGATAAGAAATTTGTTGTTGTGCTTGCTAGTGCTTGCAGTATTGGTTTCAAAGTTATCATGGCCTTCCTTTGACTTTCCCTTCTTTCTGGTATTTCCATAACGTAGGTCAGGTCACTGATCTTCTCCAGAATCCAGTATGGTTCTTGAAAATGGTTGGTGAGAGGGAATCTTCTTATTGGTAAGTTAACTAACACCTGTTGTCCTACCGCAAGCTGTCTGTTCTTACTTTTCATGCCAAACCTTTTCTTTGTTTTTCCTTGACTCATTTTCATGCTTTCTATGGAAAATTTCCTTATCTCGCCGATCCTTTTCCTGAAATTCCTGGCATATTTTCCATCCGTTTCCTCTCGATCTTTCTCTTTTTCTGCCAACATTTTAATCGGTCCTTTGCTTATCGGTTATCCTCGTACTTCAATTGGATGTAAGGGAGCCTTCTTGATGTACTGATGAGGCTTTCCAGCCTTCTGACAAACGTGACATGCACGGCAAAACTGGCTGACATCCTTATGCATGCCAGGCCAGAAAAAGTTTTTCATAATCTACTCCTGCGTCTTCCTTACTCCCACGTGGGTCATCTCATGCACTGCGGCGACCACCTGTCTTCTCAACTGTAAGGTAATCAATATGTAATGATATATCACCCATTCGGCATTCCCAGAGACATCTGTGGATCTATGCTTCCTTATAAGCAACCCATCCTTAAGATAATAGAAGGGGGGAGACTGCATCACCTCCGTCTCATCCACCACACGCTAAAATAATTCTATTACCGTCATATCCTTCCATTGCAATCCTATCAGCTTTTTCCAACTCACTTTTCATATTTCTAATGCTGAGTTTTTTATTTCCTCCGGGTCCATTGCTTCTTTGTCTTCCTGTTTACTTGTCTATTGTTCCTCTTCTCTCGGGCTCCCTCAGGAGCTCTCCTCTTGCGTACCCTCAATGGAATCCTCTTCTGAAAAAAAAATCCTCCAATTCATCACTCCTTTGGTTTCTCTGTTCTCTTCTGCAGCCACTTTCTTTTTCATACTCCTAGTCATCAAAACTAGGAAACATACGGAAAGTCCTTCTCGAGTTAGGTCATAGGTCTATACTTCAACGGTTTCTCCCTTACAATGCGACAAGGCAGAAACGGTGTTTCACCAACCTTATTACCCAACAGGACTTCTACTCCTTCTGCAGCCAATTAATCCTTTACCTCCAAATCAAAATGACCTGTCACCAGCTCACATGGCAGTTTCAAAAAGCAAATAGGAGTACCTCTCTCACCTCCTATTCCCTTCAAAATGACTTAATCTCCTGAGAGACAATGTTCCACTGACCGGTGTACACCTCATGTCACTATACTATGGTTACAACCTGTGTCATGCAATATCTTGACCGGGATCTGCTTATTCCAATCAAGAGCGGCTAACATTCATTCATAAATATACAGTTTAAAGGCATCCGCGCTGTTTTGGGGTTGTCCTGTTTGTAATGTAAACGGTAGGTGGTTTATTTTCCTCAGCGTCTTTGCCCATTTGTTTCTTTGTCTTTGCATTCTGTGAAGAGTGAAATGTAATTAACCACTTAGGCGACTGCTTTTGCTTGGTTCGACCAACATTCCCTACTGATATGGCCTCTCTTGTCACACTTTTAACACATGATATTAGTCTTCTGCACGTCTTTCACGATACCTGAAGGAGGATTACTCAATGATTGCTGTAGTCGTACTATTGCATTCTTCTTTGGAACAGTACCAGTGGTAATTCCACTGTGACTATTGACCTTGTTCACATAGTTATTACTAAACTGGTTTCCATGGTTCGGTGAATACTTGACACTTGAATGGAATGATGGTTGAGACTTCACACCTGAGGAGGGTAAACGACCAAATATTATAATCTTCACTCAGCGAAGCAGATCTATCGGGTTTCTTCATCTATCTCAAGTACGTTTGAATATGTTCAAAAATTCCTAATAAACATTGTTCCAGCACTATCAATTCTTCTAAATCAGCCTTCTCCAGTAGTCTGGCAGCCTCTATCCATCTCCTAAAACTTTGTCGTAACCTATAAGCGTAATCCAGAAAAGTCATTTATTTGATCTTCCACAAACTTTGAAATCTTTCATTATAGTATTTGGGGGTCATCTGATACACTTGCAATACGATCCTTTCAATCTTTTGATACTCCTTCCTCTGGTCCTGAGATAAGGCAATATACACACTGCGTTCTTCTGCAGTGAGGACACCCAGCAATGACACAGGCCATTTATCCTCTGGCAATTCCATCGTCAACATGATTGTTTCAAAGTGATCAAAGAATTCGTCAGGAGTTTCTGTTAATTTTGGAATTAACCTCTGGGCGTTCGTCACATTAAACACAGGATCGTGTAAAGCCGAGGTCACCTCTGTCTACATTTTCGACCTTGTAAAAGCATTCAACAGTTACAATTCACTCGCATGTCTAGCAATTTCTTTTGCCTTTTATCTCTCTCTTTCTTTCCGTCAAGCCTATTCTCTCTCTCTTTCTTCCATCTTGCAATTTCTCTTACTTCCATTTCTCTCATATGTCTGGCAATTTCTTTAGCTTCTTCTCTCTCTATTTCTTTCCTTTCGACCATCATCTTCAACTTGATCAAATTCTCTTCTGCTGCAATTCATAAAATTTCCGCCTCTACATTCTTTTCTGCTTTCATTCCTTCAGTTCCTTATTCAACTGATGGTTTCTTTGCTACAAATTCTACTTCAGCCTTCTCCAAAAGTTTGTGAGCTTCCACAACAACTTCTTTTGACAATTGCCCGAAGTCTCACAACTCTTTTAAGGCTAGACACTTGATTTAGGCCTAAATTATTTCACTCGTGGCATGGCTAACAAATGACATTAAGATAAAGAGCCACTGAGTTTTATTTACATTAGCTTCTGACAATTACTGACCAATTGGGGTTACCAACAACTCTTGCACATTTAGTTGTGCCATCTTGTACTTTAAAAAAGTTATACATCTCCAGAAAAAGTATCCTAACATTACACAGAATCCTATTTAAACTAAATTAGTCAAACTTTAAATCAAATCCTGGCCTTGTTATCACCAATACTTGAAACACATTCTCTCGACCCCAAGGGTCTATGCACCAACAATATATATAACGGTTGCAGAATTGCTTAAATTTCCGAGCTCAAGAACTAAACTGCTTTATTTTACTTGAATCTGTTATACTTGAAAAATAATACCTGATGTCTGAGAATATCAAGCAACTCCCAGACGGCAAAATATGTGAACACTAAATATACAAAGGTCTCTTACGTTCCAATTAAAAAAAAACTGGGTGACTATATATGTGAACTATTAATAAAACCCAACTCATACTTCGGTTCTTAGTCAGAAAATACGTGTAAACACTGAGAAAAAATGCTCTGTGATTGAAGTAGCAGAGGTCTTACAAAAATAAATAAATTCTATAAAAAGATAACAGCAATTCACAATAAATAACACTAAAGAAGATTCACTCTAAATATTAAATTTGAACTAAACTTTAGACTGACAAAAAAGAAATAAAGTTTAAAAAATTAGACAGTGTCTTGTTTCACGGGAAATTAATTTGTAAAAAAATATTTATTTTTGACAATTAATGAAAAGATTAAACACTTTAAAACTAATGAATAAACCCTTGAGAAATTTATATATGCGTAATTGTTACACCTTCGTTTTTTGATTCACACAAGGTTACAGAACAGTTAAACAAAATTTTTAATGCACTTCACTGTTTAACCTAAATCTCACAGGGCCATATTAAAAAAATTATGTTAAAATTTATTTCCATTAAATCACCACACGAATTATCATCCAATAATTTCACTATCATTATAACAACACTATACACGATATACGTTACGTGAAAATCTCTTACCTACATTTGAGAGGACTCACACTTGAGGCTTGAGAGGACAGGCGAACTTTGGTGCTTTCAAACGGATACGCTGGATGTCTTCTGCCTATGTATTCCTGAGGGCTATATATATTGACCTAATAATTACAAAACTTTGCAATGAGCTCTACTGAAAAAGTGGGGGTCATGGTCTAGCGGCGTAATGTTGCCAACGTAGTAAATTGGAGAAAGGGTACTTATCTTGCTTTTGAGGCAACCCTCTCTCAGCTAACTCCACCCACCTACCTCTTGTGAACAGAAAAAAAAATTTAAATTTCATTCGAGAATTTTCATGCACTTTTTACCCATGTGGAAATATAAAAAGGAATCAATCCCGCATGTTCATACTTCAGGTGTTTCATACAGCATAACTGAATGAGTTTACAAAAAACTTTGTAACAAAACTAGATGAAATAAAAAGTTAATTCTTAAAAGTAACATGAATTTATATATACTAAATAGAATGAAAATATAATTGAATGAATGAAAAAACTCTTAAGTAAATTAAATATATTTTAACCTATGAGATCGGAATACACCTTACGAAGTGGCTATACATCATTTAAATTCAAGAATCAAATACATGAATAAAACATTTACTCTAATGGTAGATTACCTTCGTATATATATATATATATATATATATATATATATATATATATATATATATATATATATATATATATGTATATACATATATATATATATATATATATATATATATATATATATATATATATATATATATATATATATATATATATCTATCTATATATATATATATATATATATATATATATATATATATATATATATATATATATGTATATATATATATATATATATATATATATATATATATATATATATATATATATACATATATATATATATATATATATATATATATATATATTCATATATATATATATATATATATATATATATATATATATATATATATATATATATATATATATATATATATATATATATATATATATATATGTATATATATTCCTATATATATATATATATATATATATATATATATATATATATATATATATATATATATATATATATATATATATATAGGAATATATATATAGGAATATATATATATATATATATATAAATATATATATATATATATATATATATATATATATATATATATATATATATATATATATATATATATATATATATATATATATTTATATATTCCGGATCCCGGGATGTCCAGAATCATTATTATTTGCCTTTTTTACTAATGGTTTTTAATGCCGCTCTGGTTTTCAGCCATATAACCATCGTTTTCACGCATAAGGTAGTGTCATAACTAATATAATATGTTATTCCATTACACTTTTACTCGAGTTATCTGTATGATATGATTGATTAACTGATTGATTGATTTATTGAGAGTATTTTGGCTTCCTGCCATTTAATGTAATTGACTCTAATATCATATGTTATATATAAAGAATAAAAGGTAATGCCATTTAAAACAATAAAGGTAACGTTGTCCTTATGCAAATTAAATATGTTTCAGAGGATGTGCTTCTAAAATAGACCTAAAAATACTGCAAGATTGGTACGGCACCCTTTTTTCAAGAATCTTGGCAGAAATGAACCTGCCATCCTCACCTCGAGCCTCAAACTGATGTCTATTTCTTAAGGTAATAAAAGTGGGACATTTTGTAGAGGGTACCAAATAGTTATCGTAATATGGCTGATGTTGCCCAGTCATCAGAAACTCGTGTGTCAACCGAGAATGACCAATAAGAAGACTATAAAGTAGTCTTCCACTTTAGGGCCATCATATTATACCTGCAAGGTGATATTCAGTTCTTTATTTTTCTCATTTTATTTCCGTTTAAATTATCCCAATTCTAATGTCTGATATTTTAAAATTGATTTTCAATGCTTGGTAAAAAAAAAAAAAAAAAATTGTTAGGGAGGATGGCATACCTTCCCGGTAACAACTCAGCGGCACCATTCTATGCTAGGAAAACTGCCTTTTCATTCCACAAAAAAACTTATTATAACTTTCAGACCCACTCTAAAATCTTCCAAGTTAAAGGGATACTGGAATCAACAATTTCTAAATCTGGAATCACACTTCTTGACTCACTTAAAATGGTTAGTTGGAATAAATTTGTCATTTAATGATAAATTATTATATATAATTGTAAAAACATAATATTGTTTAATATTGCTCACAATATACAATATAATATAACCAGTTCTTCAAAAATTATGATTTTTATAGACATAGTCCTTTCACTAAGGCGTTTCTTTCATGAATCAGCTCTTAATTGTCCGTAAAATATATGTACAACTTGACTATTACTACGTATAATATTGTGTATGCTTATTGGTATTTTCTTTTATTACTTCTTACTGAAATGTTAACAGAAATTAAGAAACTACCATACACAGTGACACACACACACACGCAAACACACACACACACACACACACACACACACACACACACATATATATATATATATATATATATATATATATATATATATATATATATATATATATATATATATATATATATATATATATATATATATATATATATATATATATATATATATATATATATATATATATATATATATATATATATAACGGATTTTGAGCGAAGCGAAAAATCTATTTTTGGGTGAGATGGCCATGTCGTCCTGATGGAAGTTCCTATAGGGTAGCTTCCTAGGGTATATTACAACTACGGTGATATTCCCAGAGAATTTACCTTAAGGTACCAGAATTCTAACTCCTGGAGCGAATATCCCTCCTAAAAGGGATATCGCGACATATCAGAGGACGTATTCTTGACACGCCACATGGCAATCTGCATCCCGAACAGAGATTTCGTCTCGTAGGAGGCGATTGGCAAGAAATGAATTCGGGAAAGAAAAAGGGGGAGCCGCTCCCAAGGCTCCCTATCTTCCGATTCGTATGCGTGCCTGGCGCCAATCCTGGCGCCATCTGTATTCCTTTTTGCGTAGCTTAACAACTCGGTGTTTTTTCCTGTGTTTCTCGCAAATCTTGGATTTATTCTACTTTTCATGGCTTCTCCGTCTTCGTCGGCCTCTGATAAGTTGAGTATAATGTCTTTTATGTATAAATGTAGGCTCTTGGTAAATTTTTGAGTGATTAATAGGTTTAATCTTTAATACAAGAGCCGTAGCCTACCGGAGGCGTCATGGACGGTGTCGCTCGCTAGGTATAAATTTAGTTAGTCAGAGCGACATTCCCGGTTGTTTTGCTTTAATAAATTTTAGCTATTTAGCATTACATAGGATTTCCTTCGTGCTTAGTATTATTTTGGCGAAGTATTCGCCATTCTGGCCTACGCTAGGCCATGTAGCCTAGTCGTTTGGTCCTAGTACTTCATGCATGATTTTGGTTTTTCCGAGTGTAATAAAAATTTCATTGAAGCTTTAGGCTATGTTTTATACATTTAAGATTGTGTGGAATATTTCCAAGATAGTATACGAGTGAGTTTCGGTGATTTAGGTAATCGATTCTCTTGGTGCCTAGGCTAAGTTGCTTATGGAGCCTTAGTATACTTTCTCATTCTCCCCGGTTGCTTTCTTTTCTTCGGAGAAGGTATGCAATCCCCTTCCCTCTGTTTAAGCCTTGGGCTTATCCCTAAGTGGTTTTTTCCGAATTTATTTTCGATAAAACTATACTGGGGTGTTACTGTACCTTCCTGTTCCAGTAAGTCTGGTTCAAAGAGGGACAGAACAACAGAGTTTTTTAGTCTGATTCTGTGTTTGTCTGGCTTGGGGTAGAGTCTCCCTCGCTGGCCTGACACAGACAAAGGTGGCTTAGCCTCCTTAGGTCACTACCGAAGGTTTCTGTGGATATGATTCCTTCTTTTGTGATCTACCAGACTAGTCCTTGTTGCTGTTCTCGGGGGAGGATAAGTTTCTTTCCCTTGGAGTAGCAACACCTTCCTTGCTTTGGTGCTCTGGGAGCTGGCAAGTATTGCTGGCCTTCCCCCTTAGATCTCCCTTAGGCTAAGATAAGTTTCTTGGCTGCAGGTGATCCGTCACTAAAGCAAGGTTGGTAGGACCCTCTTGTCCCTTCCCCCTCTATCTCCGTAATGGCCTAGCCATTACAGTACTGTACGTCGTTCTACATCTGGACCTAGTATAGGTTAGGATGTGGAATTGACTCAGTCCCTTGCCGGCCGGCAGAGCTGCCGGCCGGTAAGGGTCTTATATTTTGAGTGCTACCCGGACCTCCCTTGGTCCCTCATCCATGCCTGCCTGTAGAGCCAGACGGCATTGGTCAGGAAGCCTGAATTAGATTCTCCCCTTCCTTATATGCACTCTTTCGGATAGCCGGGCTTGGAGGTAGTGTACACTCTTATCCCGGCATCCATTCTATTTTTCTTCTAGTGCTGTACCTGACCCGGCTGCCGGCCTATGAGGCCGGCAGCCGGGCAGGTGTTGTCCTCTGGTTCTTTTGCTGCCGGCTGGCATCGGTCTTTTACCTTTGCCGGCCGGCTAATGTCAGCCCTTGTCTGCCGGTCACCAAGAGTGTGGCCGGCAGCTGGGTACTACCTTGTGTAGTTGCCGGCCGGCAGCCATTGCCGGCCGACATTGGCTGTTGCCGGCCGGCAGTCGCTGCCGACCGGCACATGCATTTGAACCAGAGTTCTGCCGCCTTATAGCTAGTTATGGTGTGTGCCGGCCGGCACGTATCCTCCCATACTGTACTAGTATTCTTCAGTATAACATATACAGTAAGAAGAAAACTATGGTATGGGTTTTGGTACAGCACTGTGTGTTTTAACACTTTTGTGTTTTCTTGCACATTCCTTTGCTGTTGCGCTACAGATAGGAAAGTGAGTTCTCTCCTGTCTATTATCCAGGATTTTAAAATCATTGCTTAGGTGTGAGCTTCACCTGTTTCCTCTGGAAACCTTGCATTGGTTACTCTAGAAGAGATTAACCATTTGATTTTGTTATCTGGAAGGCTGCAACAATGGGTTGTGAGGGAAACACAAGTGTGTGTCTTTCCTTTATGAATTGTTAGGCTATACTATGCATATCCAGTGATACATAGTTCACTTGATACTCATGGAAATTTCTTCTCTTTACAGGAGGACCCTCTGAAGTGCGGAAATGTTTTCTGCAACGTCCGCAGCAAGTACCTCTGCGGACATGAGTTTTGTAGGAGACACGCAGCATGCGCTGTCTCCAACGATGATCTCCAGTATTGGGACCCTCAGGTATGTACTGTATGCACTAACCTGATTACTGAGGCTTTTGATTCCCCTAGGACGGTGGAATCAAGGGATATAGCAAGGGAGAAGCTTCGTACCTGGGTAAGGGGCTTCCAAAAGAACACCTCTGGCCCTTATCTTCCAAGTGAGAAGATGAGGGCGTATCTTTTCCCTAAGGCATCAGCTGATGCAGTGATTCCCCAGCCTCAAGAGGAGATCCCCCAAGATCAGATCCAGGTGAATGTTGAAGTCGCGGTCGCGATGCAAGACATCCAGTTAGATGACAGGATGTCTGACGTGGATGAGCGTTTGGAAGAAGACCTCCTGGCAGAAGGTCAGGATGAAGTTCAAGCCCCGGACGTCGTAGAGGAAGAGGTCGACGAGGTGTCGGCTACTCTGGTTCAGATTCCGGAACCTATTCCCTCAACATCGGCCGGTCTCCCAGTAGAGCTGGGACAGTCCCTCTCTTCGATTGTTGGAATGATCCAACAAATGCAGAAGGAGAATCAGGAGAAGGCGGCTGCTATGGAACTGTGGATGCAGTGCCTTGCAGAATCACATGGGCCCCGGAAAAGGCTCAATGTGAAAGACCTTCCCTTGTGCTCAGATGCTAATCCATGGAGGTATGCTGAGCACATGCCGATGACGACTGGAAAGATCGTCATCTCGGATAAGCTGGGTTCAGTTCCCCTAGAGGAGGTGGAATTCTGGCCCAGCAAGGCATCATATCCGGACTGCTATGTCCGGCTGAGAAAAGAACCAGCTTCAAGGGAGGAGACAGAGCCGAAGGAGGTTATACTCATGGACCACGCTAAGGCTCAAGCTTTACTTTCATCCTCGATGAAGGAGAGGGGCTTCTCTAACTCAAAGGTAGCTGCATTGAGCAAGAAGCTCCCTTCCTTTATGTCCTCTCCTGCTAGAGCCATTCCCTTTTTACAGAAAGGGTTTGAGGCTGTCCTAAAGGCAGTCGAGGCCGGCAAGCCTTGCCCCTCCCTGGAGGAGTGTAAACCCCTGTCGCAGGCCCTGCCTATGGACCACAAAGATTGGAAGGACGTCCATCTGATGTTCTCAGTGGGAAAGTTGGAAGCTGATATTGCCGGACGGCAATTCGGCGAGGACCTCCCCAAGCTGTCTGACTTTCTTTTACGAAGAGAGTTCGAGACAAAAGAAAGACTGGCCGCCTCAATGTCTCTTCAGACTACTCTTGAGACGATGGCAAGTGACCCCAAGGTCCATGAAATTTTCATGGTGGTGGCTAAGACTCACCTAGCCACAGTGACGAAGGACCTTTATGGCTTCGTCAAGGCGAGGAGAGCTTGTAGGGAGTTCGTGTTCACCGGGGCTACAGTGAGGCACGAGCCAAGGAAGTTAATCTCCTCCAACATTTGGGGAAAAGACCTTTTCCCTACCGATGTGGTCAAAGAAGTTGTTGATAAGGCCGCCGTGGAGAATAGAAACCTTCTCCAGAAGTGGGGCCTGACTATCAAAAGAAAGTCTTCCCCGGATGAGGGTCCTCAACCAAAGAGGAAGAATATGAGGACTAGGCTACCGTCTTGGCCAGCCAAGCCCTCTAGACAGCAACAGCAACTGCAATTGCCATTGACTCCAGTGCCCCAGATGGTGGCACAAACCCCGACCACTTTTCAGTGGGTACCCAAGGCTGTGCCGGGTCAGTCCACGGCATTCACCCCAACGTTCGAAGGACAGTCTTCTTCCTTTCGAGCAAAGCCTAGAGGAGCAGCCAGAGGCTCGTCTAGGCGCCCCTCAAGGGGAAGGGGATTCAGGGGTGGTCGTGGTCAGGGAGGCAAGACCTCAGGACAGCAGTCTAAGTGAAATGATACTGGTAGGAGGGAGACTGATGAAATTTTGGGATCGTTGGACCTTCGATCCCTGGGCCCAAAGCCTACTCAAGAATGGACTGGGCTGGAGCTGGTACAGCACTCCACCCCCGTGCCTTCGGTTTTTCCAACACTCCACCCCCGTTCTGGAGGAGTATGTTCAAGAACTGTTGGAGAAAAAGGTGATCCGAAAGGTGAAGTCCATCAAATTCCAAGGGAGGCTGTTTTGTGTTCCCAAGAAAGACTCGGAAAAGCTCAGAGTCATTCTGGACTTGTCGCCACTCAACAAGTTCATAGTGAATTGCAAATTCAAAATGCTAACACTGCAACACATAAGGACCTTACTGCCCAAGAGGGCATACTCAGTCTCTATAGACTTGTCAGACGCCTATTGGCACATTCAAATCAGCCGTCGACTCTCCCCTTACCTAGGGTTCAGGCTACAACGGAGACTATACGCCTTCAGAGCCATGCCATTCGGGCTAAACATAGCCCCAAGGATTTTCACGAAGCTTGCGAGCGCAGCTCTCAAACAATTACGCCTAAAGGGAATTCAGGTAGTAGCCTACCTGGACGACTGGCTGGTGTGGGCAACATCCGAGACAGAATACTTGCAAGCTTCCAGTCAGGTGATCCAGTTCCTAGAGTACCTAGGCTTCAAGATCAACAGAAAAAAGTCTCGACTTTCTCCATCTCAAAAGTTCCAGTGGCTGGGAATCCACTGGGACCTTTTGTCACACTGTTTCTCCATCCCGGCGAAGAAAAGGAAGGAGATAGCGGGTTCTGTCAAGAGACTTCTAGATTCCGAAAGGATATCAAGACGCGAACAGGAGAGGTTACTAGGCTCTCTCCAGTTTGCTTCGGTGACAGACCCAGTGCTAAGAGCACAGCTAAAGGATGCAACCGGAGTTTGGAGAAGGTATGCATCAAACGCGCGAAGAGATCTGAGAAGACCAGTGCCGCCTCGGCTACGTACTCTTCTCAGGCCTTGGTCCCAAGCCAGACATCTAAAGAAGTCGGTTCTTCTTCAGCCACCTCCCCCGTCGATGACGATTCACTCAGACGCCTCAAAGGAGGGATGGGGAGGTCACTCTCATCGGAAAAAAGTCCAGGGGACTTGGTCCAAGCTATTCAGGACCTTTCACATAAACTTTCTAGAAGCTATGGCAGTGCTCCTTACCTTAAAGAAAGTCTCCCCGCGTCACTCGATCCACATAAGATTGGTGATGGACAGCGAGGTAGTTGTGAGATGCTTGAATCGACAAGGATCGAGGTCACCACCTCTCAACCAGGTGATGTTGGCCATCTTCCGATTGGCGGAAAAGAAGAAGTGGTACCTGTCGGCAGTTCACCTTCAAGGAATCCGCAACGTGACAGCGGACGCTCTATCCAGGTTCACACTGATAGAGTCAGAATGGTCCTTAGATGCAGGATCGTTCTCCTTCATTCTGAATCAAGTCCCAGAACTGCAGATAGACCTCTTTGCGATGAAATACAACAAGAAGTTGCCCCTGTACGTGTCCCCGTACGAGGACCCCTTAGCGGAAGCAGTGGACGCGATGTCCCTCGACTGGAACAGATGGTCCAGGATTTATCTGTTCCCCCCTCACAACCTTCTGTTGAGGGTCCTCAACTGAGATCCTTCAAGGGGGTAGCGGCAATAGTGGCCCACAAGTGGCCGAACAGCATGTGGTTCCCCTTGGCGTTGGAACTACAGCTGAAGTTTGTGCCGCTACCACATCCAGTTCTGACCCAGATAGTCCAGAAGTCGACTGTCTGCGCTTAATTACAGAAAACCCGGACCCTGCAGCTCATGATTATCTCTCCCTATTGGTGAGAAAGCGTTTTGGGATTTCGAAAGCCAGCATAGACTTCCTAGAGGAATATAAGTGCAAATCGACTAGAAGGCCATATGAGTCATCTTTGAGAAAATGGGTGGCCTTTGTAAAGGCGAAGAATCCGCAGGAGATCTCAACAGACTTCTGCTTATCTTTCTTCATCCACCTCCATGGTCGAGGGTTGGCAGCTAACACGATTTCAGTGTGTAAATCTGCTTTGATGAGACCCATTTTATATGCCTTCCAGATCGACCTAGGTAACGAGATCTTTAATAAAGTTCCGAAAGCCTGCACTAGGCTCAGACCTTCAGCACCTCCAAAGCCCATCTCATGGTCTTTAGACAAAGTTCTTCATTTCGCCTCCCTGTTGAGCAATGAAGAATGTGCGTTAAAGTATTTGACACAAAAAGTTATTTTCCTATTTGCACTCGCGTCCGGGGCCAGGGTTAGTGAGATCGTAGCCCTCTCGAGAGAGGCAGGTCTTGTTCAGTTCCTGGATGGGGGGGAACTGAACCTGTTTCCGGATCCTATGTTTCTCGTCAAGAATGAGTTACCCACCTACAGGTGGGGTCCCTGGAGAATCTGCCCTCTGAAAGAAGATGCATCTCTATGTCCAGTAGAATGCCTAAAGGTCTATATTCGTAGAACTTCAGACTTCAAGGGTGGTCAACTATTCAGGGGAGAAACATCAGGCTCAAATTTATCTCTGAATCAACTCAGAGCGAAAATCACATATTTTATTCGCAGAGCGGATCCTGACAGTACACCCGCAGGTCACGATCCGAGGGAAGTTGCCTCATCCCTAAATTTCTTTGATTGTATGGATTTTGAACATCTCCGTTCATACACAGGCTGGAAGTCTTCCAGAGTGTTCTTTCGCCACTATGTGAAGCAAGTAGAGGAACTAAAGAGATCTGTGGTAGCAGTGGGTCGTGTAGTTAACCCTACTGTTTAACTCTGCGAGGAACAGTGGTCTTAATTGGGACGATTAAGTCCAGGGTGAGTGTGTAGGTACATACTGTACTACAAACTAAATGAGGGCACCGAGTGCCCAAATAGACTGATCCATTTTCAAAGGTGAACCTAGCATAAGTGCAGACATGTGTGCCGAGAGTTTCTAACGCTAATGTGATCGATTTGAAATACAGACTTTTATGACTTTATACATCAGTATCTTGAAAAAGTGGCATTTAATTTTTTTTCTTTCAGATAAACAAGTTCTGTTTACTATCATACTTATGCTTAAAGTTTTGGGTTATCCTCTTTTTATATATACATATAATTGTTGTTAACCTGTCTATTTATTGTCTGTCAATAAACTTGTTCTTGAGAACCTTGCGTCTCTTTCACCTGTGTCAATTTATTGGTATAATTGAGCATTTATTCTATGTACCTTATCTGGGATAATTCTAATAGAATTGTTCTTTTATGCAAGCTATGTTGCATTGGTTTATGTAGTCCCCTAATGGGAGGACTCCGTCCCATAAAGGGACAAGGGCGGTTTTATTAGTTTCTTCCTATGCAGATATAAACCTTTGTCCAATACAAGTATTGTGCGGATTACTGGTCAATATTTCATATTGACGCAGTGGTTCTTTACAAACTATGCTTTACTTAATATAGGGCGAGACCACTATATTAGCTTGCCTGGTATTCATACATAGGTATAAGTACTCTTCGAGACTTTTCCAGAGTCTAGTAGGACTCTTCCCTGTAGGGGGCAGGAAGCTCTAACATAGTTAATAGTTAGTTGAAAAGATGTATAACGGTAACATCTTAGGTCTCTAGGTCTAGTCGACCGGGGAAAAATTACCTCTGGGGAGTACGGCACGTTCGGAGAATCCACAGATACAGTAATGCTCTGGTATATTTCCATCAGGACGACATGGCTTGAGCCCAAAAAACGGAATTGAGCGAAGCGAAAAATCAATTTTTTGGTGAGATGGCCATGTCGTCCTGATGGACCCGCCCTTGCCTTTCTAAGAAAGGGCTGTAGGACCCCTCCCTACATACAGTATCTGTAGCACCTCGTGTACGCTACAAGG
>NC_090734.1:32251043-32258543 GCF_036898095.1 Palaemon carinicauda | reverse complement strand
GCTGTTCTCGGGGGAGGATAAGTTCTTCCCTTGGGAGTAGCAACGCCTTCCTTGCTTTGGTGCTCTGGAAGCTGGCAAGTATTGCTGGCCTTTTCCCTTAGATCTCCCGTAGGCTAAGATAAGTTTCTTGGCTGCGGGTGATATGTCACTAAAGCAAGGTTGGCAGGACACTCTTGTCCCTTCCCCCCTCTATCTCCGTAATGGCCTAGCCATTACTGTACTGTACCTTGCCGGCCGGCAGAGCTGGCCGGCAGGGGTCTTACTGTACTGTACGTCGTTCTACTTCTGGACCTAGTATAGGTTGGGATGTGGAATTGACTCAGCCCATTGCCGGCCGGCAGAGCTGCTGGCCGGCAAGGTTCTTATGTTTTCGAGGTGCTGGCCCGGACCTCTCTTGGTCCCTCATCCATTCCTGCCGGCAGAGCCGGACGGCATTGGTCGAGGAAGCCTGAATTAGTTTCTCCCCTTCCTTATATGCACTCTTTCCGTTGCCGGGCTTGGAGGTAGTGTACACTCTTATCCCGGCATCCATTCTATTTTCTTCTAGTGCTGTACCTGTCCCGGCTGCCGTCCTATGAGGCCGGCAGCCAGGCAGGTGTAGTTCTCTGGTTCTTTTGCTGCCCGGCTGGCATCGGTCTTGTACCTTGGCCGGCCGGCTTATGTCAGTCCTTGTCTGCCGGTCACCAATAGTGTGGCCTGCAGCTGGGTACTACCTTGTGTAGTTGCTGTCCGGCAGCTATTGCCGGCCAACACTGGCTGTTACCGGCCGGCAGTTGCTGCCGACCGGCACAGGCATTTGAACCAGAGTGCTGCCGCCCTATAGCTGTTAAGTAGTATACTTTAAAGCTAGTTGCGGTGTGTGCCGGCCGGCAAAGGCAGGCCGGCACACATCCCCCTATACTGTACTAGTATTCTTCTGTATAGCATATACAGTAAGAAGGAAACTATAGTAAAGGTTTTGGTACAGCACTGTATCTTCTAACACTATTGTGTTTTCTTGCACATCCCTTTGCTGTTGCCCTCAGATAGGAAGCTGAGTTCTTCCCTGTCTATTATCCAGGATTTTAAAATCATTGCTTAGGTGTGAGCTCCACCTGTTTCCTCTGGAAACCTTGCATTGGTTACTCTAGAAGAGATAAACCATTTTTGATTTTATTATCTGGAAGGCTGCAACAATGGGTTGTGAGGAAAACACAAGTGTGTGTCTTTCCTTTCTGAATTGTAATGCTATACTATGCATATCCAGTGATACATAGTTCACTTGATACTCATGGAAATTTCTTCTCTTTACAGAAGGACACTCCGAAGTGGGGAAGTGCTTTCTGCAATGTCAGCAGCAAGAACCTCTGCGGACATGAGTTTTATAGGAGACACGCAGCATACACTGTTTCCAAGGATGATCTCCGGTATTGGGACCCTCAGGTATGTACTGTGTGCACTAACCTGATTAATGAGACATTTAAATAGCTAGGAAGAAGCTTCGTACCTGGGTAAGGGGCTTCCAAAAGAACACTTCTGGCCCTTATCTTCCAAGTGAGAAGATGAGGGCGTATCTTTTCCCTAAGGCATCAGCTGATGCAGTGATTCCCCAGCCTCAAGAGGAGATCCCCTAAGTTCAGATCCAGGTGGATGCTGAAGTCGCGGTCGCGATGCAAGACATCTAGCTAAATGACAGGATATCTGATGTGGACGGGTGTCAGGAGGAAGACCTCCTGGCAGAAGCTCAGGATGAAGTTCAAGCCCCTCTACATCGGCCGGTCTCCCAGTAGAGCTGGGACAGGCCCTCTCTTCTATTGTTGGAATGATCCAACAAATGCAGAAGGAGAATCAGGAGAAGGCGGCTGCAATGGAACTGCGAATGCAGTGCCTTGCAGAATCACATGGGCCCCAGAAAAAGCTCAATGTGAAAGACCTTCCCTTGTGCTCAGATGCTAACCCATGGAGGTATGCTGAGCACATGCCGATGACGACTGGAAAGATCGTCATCTCGGATAAGCTGGGCTCAGTTCCCCTGGAGGGTGGAATTCTGGCCCAGCAAGGCATCATATCCGGACTGTTATGTCCGGCTGAGGAAGGAACCAGCTTCAAAGGAGGAGACAGAGCCGAAGGAGGTCATAGTGATGGACCATGCTAAGGCTCAAGCTCTCCTTTCATCCTCGATGAAAGAGAGGGGGTTCTCTAACTCAAAGGTAGCTGCATTGAATAGGAAGCTCCCTTCCTTTGTGTCCTCGCCTACTAGAGCCTTCCCCCTTTTACAGAAAGGGTTTCTGGCTGTACTAAAAGCAATCGAGGCCGGCAAGTCTTGCCCCTCCCTAGAGGAGTGTAAACCCTTGTCGCTGGCCCTGCCTATGGACCACAAAGACTGGAAGGACGTCCATCTTACGTTCTCAGTGGGAAAGTTGGAGGCTGATATTGCCGGACGTCAGTTCGGCAAGGACCTCCCTAAGCTGTCTGACTTTCTTTTGCGAAGTGAGTTCGATACAAAAGAAAGACTGACTGCCTCAATGTCTCTTCAGACTACTCTCGAGACGATGGCAAGTGACCCCAAGGTCCATGAAATGTTCATGGTAGTGGCCAAGCCTCATCTGGCCACAGTGACGAAGGACCTTTATGGCTTCGTCAAGGCAAGGAGAGCTTGTAGGGAGTTCGTGTTTACCTCGGCTACGGTGAGGCACGAGCTAAAGAAACTAATCTCCTCCAACATTTGGGGAAAAGACCTTTTTACCTACCGACTTGGTCAAAGAAGTTTTTGATAAAGCCGCCTTGGAGAATAGAAACCTTCTCCAGAAGTGGGGCCTGGCTATCAAAAGAAAGTCTTCCCAGGATGAGGGTCCTCAACCAAAGAGGAAGACTATGAGGACTAGGCTACCGTCTCGGCCAGCCAAGCCTCTTAGACAGCAACAGCAACTGCAATTGCCATTGCCATCAGTGCCCCAGATCGTGGCACAAACCCCGACCACCTTTCAGTGGGTACCCGAGGCCGTGTCGACACAGTTCACGGCATTCACCCCAGCGTTCGAAGGGCAGTCTACTTCCTTTCGAGCAAAGCCTAGAGGAGCAGCCAGAGGCTCGTCTAGACGCCCCTCAAGGGGAAGGGGATTCAGGGGTGGTCGTGGTCAGGAAGGCAAGACCTCAGGACGGCAGTCCAAGTGAGGTGATACCGATAGGAGGGAGACTTCTGAAATTTCGGGATCGGTGGACCTTCGATCCCTGGGCCCACAGCCTACTGAAGAATGGACTGGGCGGGAGCTGGTACAGCACTCTACCCCCGTACATTCGGTTTTTCCAACACTCCACCCCCGTTATGGAGGAGTACGTTCAAGAACGGTTGGAGAAAAAGGGTGAAGCCCATCAATTTCTAAGGGAGGCTGTTTTGTGTTCCCAAGAAAGACTCGGAAAAGCTCAGAGTCATTCTGGACTTGTCGCCACTTAACAAGTTCATAGTGAATTGCAAATTCAAAATGCTAACACTGCAACACATTAGGACCTTACTGCCCAAGAGGGCATATTCCGTCTCTATAGACTTGTCAGACGCCTACTGGCACATTCCAATTAGCCATCGACTCTCCCCCTACCTAGGGTTCAGGCTACAACGAAGACTATACGCCTTCGGAGCCATGCCATTCGGGCTAAACATAGCCCCAAGAATTTTTACGAAGCTTGCGAGCGTAGCTCTCAAACAATTTCGCCTAAAGGGAATTCAGGTAGTAGCCTACCTGGACGACTGGCTGGTGTGGGCAGCATCCGAGACAGAATGCTTGCAAGCTTCCAGTCAAGTGATCCAGTTCCTAGAGTACCTAGGTTTCAAGATCAACAGAAAAAGTCTCGACTTTCTCCATCTCAAAAGTTCCAGTGGCTAAGATCCACTGGGACCTTTTGTCACACCGTTTCTCCACCCCGGCGAAGAAAAGGAAGGAGATAGCGGGTTCTGTCAAGAGACTTCAAGATTCCGAAAGGATATCAAGACACGAGCAGGAGAGAGTACTGCGCTCTCTCCAGTTTGCTTCGGTGACAGACCCAGTGCTAAGAGCACAGCTAAAGGATGCAATCGGAGTTTGGAGAAGTTATGCATCAAACGCGTGAAGAGATCTGAGAAGACTAGCCGCTTCGGCTAAGTACTCATCTCAGGCCTTGGTCCCAAGCCAGACATCTAAAGAAGTCAGGTTCTTCTTCAGCCACCTCCCCCGTCGGTGACGATTCACTCAGACGCCTCAAAGGAGGGATGGGGAGGTCACTCTCATCGGAAAAAAGTCCAGGGGACTTGGTCCAGGCTATTCAAGACCTTTCTCATAAAACTTTCTAGAAGCTAGGGCAGTGCTCCTTACCTTAAAGAAAGTCTCCCCGCGTCATTCGTTCCACATAAATTGGTAATAGACAGCGAGGTAGTTGTAAGATACTTGAATCGACAAGGATCGAGGTCACCACCTCTCAACCAGGTGATGTTGGCCGTCTTCCGATTGGCGGAAAAGAAGAAGTGGTACCTGTCGGCAGTTCACCTTCAAGGAGTCCGCAATGTGACAGCGGACGCTCTATCCAGGTTCACACCGATAGAGTCGGAATGGTCCTTAGACGCAGGATCATTCTCCTTCATTCTGAATCAGTCCCAGAACTGCAGATAGACCTCTTTGCGACGAAAGACAACAAGAAGTTGCCCCTGTACGTGCCCCGTACGAGGACCCCTTAGCGGAAGCAGTGGACGCGATGTCCCTCGACTGGAACAGATGGTCCAAGATTTATCTGTTCCCTCCTCACAACCTTCTGTTGAGGGTCCTCAACAAACTGAGATCCTTCAAAGGGTAGCGGCAATAGTGGCCCACAAGTGGCCGAACGGCGTGTGGTTCCTCCTGGCATTGGAACTGTAGCTGAAGTTTGTACCACTACCAGATCCAGTTCTGACCCAGCGAGTCCAGAAGTCAACTGTCTGCGCTTCATTACAGAAAACCCGGACCCTGCAGTTCATGATTTTCTCTCCCTAGCGGTGAGAAAGCGTTTCGGGATTTCGAAAGCCAGTATAGACTTCCTTGAGGAATATAAATGCAAATCTACTAGAAGGCAATATGAGTCATCTTGGAGAAAATGGGTGGCCTTTTGTCAAGGCGAAGATTCCGCAGCAGATCTTGACAGACTTCTGCTTATCTTTTTTCCCCACCTCCATGGTCAAGGGTTGGCAGCGAACACGATTTCAGCGTGTAAGTCTGCTTTGACAAGACCCATTCTATATGCCTTCCAGGTCGACCTAGGTAACGAGATCTTTAATAAAGTCCCGAAAGCCTGTGCTAGGCTCAGACCCTCAGCACCTCCAAAGCCCATTTCATGGTCTTTAGACAAGTTCTTCATTTCGCTTCTCTGTTGAGCAATGAAGAGTGTGCGTTAAAGGATTTGACACAAAAAGTTATTTTCCTATTTTGCACTCGCGTCCGGGGCCAGGGTTAGTGAGATTGTAGCCTCTCGAGAGAGGCAGGTCATGTTCAGTTCCTGGATGGGGAAGAACTGAAACCTGTTTCCTGATCCTACGTTTCTCGCCAAGAATGAGTTTCCCACCAACAGGTGGGGTCCCTGGAGAATCTGCCCTCTGAAAGAAGATGCATCTCTATGTCCAGTAGAATGCCTAAAGGTCTATCTTCATAGAACTTCAGACTTCAAGGGTGGTCAACTATTCAGGGGAGAAACATCAGAGCTCAAATTTATCTCTGAATCAACTCAGAGCGAAAATCACATATTTTATTCGCAGAGCGGATCCTGACAATACACCCGCAGGTCACGATCCGAGGAAAGTTGCCTCATTCTTAAATTTCTTTAATTGTATGGATTTTGAACATCTCCGTTCATACACTGGCTGGAAGTCTTCCAGAGTGTTCTTTCGCCACTATGCGAAGCAAGTAGAGGAACTAAAAGAGATCTGTGGTAGCAGTGGGTCGCGGTGTTAACCCTACTGTTTAACTCTGCGAGGAACAGTGGTCGATTAATTCCAGGGTGAGTGTGTAGTTACATACTGTACTACAAACTAAGTGAGGGCACTGTGTTGCCCATCCAGACTGTTCCATTTCCGAAGGTGAACCTAGCATAAGTGCAGACATGTGTGCCGAGCGTTTCTAACGCTAATGTCATTGATTTGTAATACAGGCTTTTATGACTTTGATACCTTGGTATCTTAAAAGTGGCAATAATGTTTTTTCTTTCAGACAAACAAGCTCTGTTTACTATCATACTCATGCTTAAAGTTTTGGGTTATCCTCTTCTTATATATATATATATATATATAATTGTGGTTAACCTGTCTATTTATTGCCTGTCAATAATCTGGTTCTTGAGAACCTTGCGTCTCCTTCACCTGTGTCAATTTATTGGTATAATTGAGCATTCATTCTATGTACCTTATCTGGGATAATTCTAATACAATTGTTCCTTTATGCAAGCTATGTTGCATTGGTTTTCCTCCTATGCGGATATAAAACCTTTGTCCAATACAAGTATTGTGTGGAAAACTGGTCGATATTTCATATTGACGCAGTGGTCCTTTACAAACTATGCTTTACTTAATATAGGGCGAGACCACTATATTAGCTTGCCTGGTATTCATACATAGATATATGTACTCTTCGAGACTTTTCCAGAGTCTAGTAGGACTCTTCCCTGTAGGGGGCAGGAAGCTCTAACATAGTTTATAGTTAGTTGAAAAGATGTATAACGGTAACATCTTAGGTCTCTAGGTCTAGTCGACCAGGAAAAAATTACCTCCGGGGAGTACGGCACGTTCTGAGAATCCACAGATACAGTAATGCTCTGGTACACTTCCATCAGGACGACATGGCTTGAGCCCAAAAAACGGATTTTGAGCGAAGCGAAAAATCTATTTTTGGGTGAGATGGCCATGTCGTCCTGATGGACCCGCCCTTGCCTTTCTAAGAAAGGGCTGTAGGACCCCTCCCTACATACAGTATCTGTAGCACCTCGTGTATGCTACAAGGAATACAGATGGCGCCAGGATTGGCGCCAGGCACGCATACGAATCGGGGGATAGGGAAGCCTTGGGAGCGGCTCCCCTTTTTCTTTCCCGAATTCGTATCTCGTCAATCACCTCCTACGAGACGAAATCTCTGTCCAGGTTGTAGATTGCCATGTGACGTGTCTAGAATACGTCCTCTGATATGTCGCGATATCCCCTTTCACGAGGGATACTCGCTCCAGGAGTTAGAATTCTGGTACCTTAAGGTAAATTCCCTGGGAATATCGCCGTAGTTGTAATATACCCTAGGAAGCTACCCTATAGGAACTTCCATCAGGACGACATGGCCATCTCACCCAAAAATAGATTTTTCGCTTCGCTCAAAATCCGTTATATATATATATATATATATATATATATATATATATATATATATATATATATATATATATATATATTTATATATATATATATATATATATATATATATATATATATATATATATATATATATATATATATATATATATATACAGGGAGTTTCGGTGATTTAG
>NC_090734.1:32221043-32233543 GCF_036898095.1 Palaemon carinicauda | reverse complement strand
CAACTGCAATTGCCATTGCCTTCAGTGCCCCAGATGGTGGCACAAACCCCGACCACATTCCAGTGGGTACCCCAGGCCGTATCGACACAGTCCACGGCATTCACCCCAATGTTGGAAGGGCAGTCTACTTCCTTTCGAACAAAGCCTAGAGGAGCAGCCAGAGGCTCGTCTAGGTGCCCCTCAAGGGGAAGGGGATTCAGGGGTGGTCGCGGTCAGGGAGGCAAGACCTCAGGACGGCAGTCCAAGTGAGATGATGCCGGTAGGAGGGAGACTTCAGAATTTTCGGGAACGGTGGACCTTCGATCCCTGGGCCCAAAGCCTATTCAAGAACGGACTGGGCTGGAGCTGGTACAGCACTCCACCCCCGTGCCCTCGGTTTTTCCAACACTCCACCCCCGTTCTGGAGGAGTATGTTCAAGAACTGTTGGAGAAAAAAGTGATCCGAAGAGTGAAGTCCATCAAATTCCAAGGGAGGCTGTTTTGTGTTCCCAAGAAAGACTCGGAAAGGCTCAGAGTCATTCTGGACTTGTCGCCACTCAACAAGTTCATAGTGAATTGCAAATTCAAGATGCTAACACTGCAACACATAAGGACCTTACTGCCCTGCCCAAGAGAGCATATTCCGTCTCCATAGACTTGTCAGACGCCTATTGGCACGTTCCAATCAACCGTCGACTCTCCCCATACCTAGGGTTCAAGCTACAACGAAGACTATACGCCTTCAGAGCCATGCCATTCGGGCTAAATATAGCCCCAAGGATTTTCACGAAGCTTGCGAGCGTAGCTCTCAAACAATTACGCCTAAAGGGAATTCAGGTAGTAGCCTACCTGGACGACTGGCTGGTGTGGGCAGCATCCGAGACAGAATGCTTGCAAGCTTCCAGGCAAGTTATCCAGTTCCTAGAGTATCTAAGCTTCAAGATCAACAGAAAAAAGTCTCGACTTTCTCCATCTCAAAAGTTCCAGTGGCTGGGAATCCACTGGGACCTAATGTCACACCGTTTCTCCATCCCGGCGAAGAAAAGGAAGGAGATAGCGGGTTCTGTCAAGAGACTTCTAGATTCCGAAAGGATATCAAGACGCGAACAGGAGAGGGTACTGGGCTCTCTCCAGTTTGCTTCGGTGACAGACCCAGTGCTAAGAGCACAGCTAAAAGAAGCAACCGGAGTTTGGAGAAGTTATGCATCAAACGCGCGAAGAGATCTGAGAAGACCAGTTCCGCTTCGGCTACGTACTCTTCTCAGGCCTTGGTCCCAAGCCAGACATCTAAAGAAGTCAGTTCTTCTTCAGCCACCTCCCCCGTCGGTGACGATTCACTCAGAAGCCTCGAAGGAGGGATGGGGAGGTCACTCTCATCGGAAAAAAAGTCCAGGGGACTTGGTCCAAGCTATTCAAGACCTTTCACATAAACTTTCTAGAAGCTATGGCAGTGCTCCTTAACTTAAAGAAAGTCTCCCCGCGTCACTCGATCCACATAAGGTTGGTGATGGACAGCGAGGTAGTTGTGAGATGCTTGAATCGACAAGGATCGAGGTCACCACCTCTCAACTAGGTGATGTTGGCCATCTTCCGATTGGCGGAAAAGAAGAAGTGGTACCTGTCGGCAGTTCACCTTCAAGGAGTCCGCAATGTGACAGCGGACGCTCTATCCAGGTTCACACCGATAGAGTCGGAATGGTCCTTAGACGCAGGATCATTCTCCTTCATTCTGAATCACGTCCCAGAACTGCAGATAGACCTCTTTGCGACGAAAGACAACAAGAAGTTGCCCCTGTACGTGTCTTGTACGAGGACCCCTTAGCGGAAGCAGTGGACGCGATGTCCCTCGACTGGAACAGATGGTCCAGGATTTATCTGTTCCCTCCTCACAACCTTCTGTTGAGGGTCCTCAACAAACTGAGATCCTTCAAGGGGGGTAGCGGCAATAGTGGCCCAAAAGTGGCCGAACAGCGTGTGGTTCCCCCTGTCATTGGAACTACGGCTGAAGTTTGTACCGCTACCAGATCCAGTTCTGACCCAGCGAGTCCAGAAGTCGACTGTCTGCGCTTCATTACACAAATCCGGACCCTGCAGCTCATGATTTTCTCTCCCTATTGGTGAGAAAGCGTTTCGGGATTTCGAAAGCCAGCATAGACTTCCTAGAGGAATATAAGTGCAAATCTACTAGAAGGCAATAGGAGTCATCTTGGAGAAAATGGGTGGCCTTTGTCAAGGCGAAGAATCCGCAGGAGATCTCGACAGACTTCTGCTTATCTTTCTTCATCCACCTCCATGGTCAAGGGTTGGCAGCTAACACGATTTCGGCGTGTAAGTCTGCTTAGACAAGACCCATTCTATATGCCTTCCAGGTCGACCTCGGTAACGAGATCTTTAATAAAGTTCCGAAAGCCTGCGCTAGGCTCAGACCTTCAGCACCTCCAAAGCCCATTTCATGGTCTTTAGACAAAGTTCTTTATTTCGCTTCTCTGTTGAGCAATGAGAAGTGTGCGTTAAAGGATTTGACACAAAAAGTTATTTTCCTATTTGCACTCGCGTCCAGGGCCAGGGTTAGTGAGATTGTAGCCCTCTCGAGAGAGGCAGGTCGTATTCAGTTCCTGGATGGGGGAGAACTGAACCTGTTTCCGGATCCTACGTTTCTCGCCAAGAATGAGTTACCCACCAACAGGTGGGGTTCCTGGAGAATCTGCCCTCTGAAAGAAGATGCATCTCTATGTCCAGTAGAATGCCTAAAGGTCTATCTTCGTAGAACTTCAGACTTCAAGGGTGATCAACTATTCAGGGGAGAAACATCAGGCTCAAATTTATCTCTGAATCAACTCAGAGCGAAAATCACATATTTTATTCGCAGAGCGGATCCTGACAGTACACCCGCAGGTCACGATCCGAGGAAAGTTGCCTCATCCTTAAATTTCTTTAATTGTATGGATTTTGAACATCTCCGTTCATACACTGGCTGGAAGTCTTCCAGAGTGTTCTTTCGCCACTATGCGAAGCAAGTAGAGGAACTAAAGAGATCTGTGGTAGCAGTGGGTTGCGTCGTTAACCCTACTGTTTCACTCTGGGAGGAACAGTGGTTTAATTGGGACGATTAATTCCAGGGTGAGTGTGTAGTTACATTCGGTACTACAAACTAAGTGAGGGCACTGAGTTGCCAATGTAGACTGTTCCATTTCCAAAGGTGAACCTAGCATAAGTGCAGACATATGTGCCGAGCGTTTTCTAACGCTAATGTGATTGATTTGTAATACAGACTTTTATGACTTTGATACCTCGGTATCTTAAAAGTGGCAATAAGGTTTTTTCTTTCAGATAAACAAGTTCTGTTTACTATCATACTTATGCTTAAAGTTTTGGGTTATCCTCTTCTTATATATATATATATATATATATATAATTGTTGTTAATCTGTCTATTTATTGTTTGTCAATAAACTTGTTCTTGAAAACCTTGCGTCTCCTTCACCTGTGTCAATTTATTGGTATAATTGAGCATTCATTCTATGTACTTTATCTGGGATAATTCTAATAGAATTGTTCCTTTATGCAAGCTATGTTGCATTGGTTTATGCTTTCCCTTAACGGGAGGACTCCGTCCCAGAAGGGGACGGTGGCGGTTTTACAAGTTTCCTCCTATGTGGATATAAACCTTTCTCCAATACAAGTATTGTGCGGAGAATTGGTCGATATTTCATATTGACGCAGTGGTTCTTTACAAACTATGCTTTACTTAACCCTGGATAGGTACGATGGGTCGTTCGCGACCCCGAGCGTCAAAAAAAAACAGGTTTTTCTCACGTGACTCACCCCCGTGACTGAATTTGTGGGTGATCGACCTGCAAGAGGTGTCTCCCCTACACGCTCTAGTAGTGTCCAGATGTGCATTGCTGTAGCTGTACTCCTTCCCCGATTTCTGAGACGTGTCGGGGTCGAGCGCGACCGAGTTTACCCTTCTAAGGTAATTTGCATAATTATCAAAGTTATTACGTATTATGAAATTGTCGTAGAATGGTGCAACTTGTACAGGTTATCAGTTGTGGAAAGTCTTGGTGGATTGTTTGGCTACCATGTGCATGAATTTTTTTTTACTTAAAATGTCGTTCATCACCACGAGGACCATTTTACCGCGAGTGCCCCTTTTTTATTTTTTTCATTTTTTTGCCAAGTCATTTTTCCGTAAGATATTGCCAAATAGAGTCGTAAAACTTTTGCTTGTTTAGTGTTGGAAAGTGTGTCTAGATGATCTGGCTACCCATGCGTGACTTTGTTTTTGTCAGATACGACGTAGTTATTGGTATATTGGGTATTTAAATGCTGTTACCAATTTCTGTTTTTTTTTCAATATTTGTAAAAATTACTACGTAGTAAGGAATTGCCGTATATTATTCATTTTTTTTTCATGTTTATGTGTTAGAAAGTGTGCCTTGATGGTTGGGCTAACACGTGCATGTCTTCTTTTTTTATCTGAGATGCCGTATATTAGAATGTCGGGCATTTTACCGCGAGTGCCCCTTTTTCATTTTTTTTCATTTTTTTGCCAAGTCATTTTTCCGTAAGATATTGCCAAATAGTGTCGTAAAACTTTTGCTTTTTTAGTGTTGGAAAGTGTGTCTAGATGATCTGGCTACCCATGCGTGATTTTGTTTTTGTCAGATACGACGTAGTTATTGGTATATTGGGTATTTAACTGCGGTTGCCAATTTCTGTTTTTTTTCAATATTTGTAAAAATTTACTACGTAGTAAGGAATTGCCGTATATTATTGATTTTTTTTTCATGTTTATGTGTTAGAAAGTGTGCCTTGATGGTTGGGCTAACACGTGCATGTCTTTTTTTTTATCTGAGATGCCGTATATTAGAATGTGGGGCCTTTTTCCGCGAGTGCCCTTTTTTATTTGTTTTGCATTTTTTTGCTTAGTCATGTTACCGTAAGGAATTGGAAAGTAGTGTCGCAAAACTTATATTTTTATAGTGTTGGAAAGTGTTTCTAGATGATCTGGCTACCCATGCCTATTTTTTTTTAGCCAGATATGGCGTATATATAAGTATGTGTTCGATTTTCCTGTGATTGCCATTTTTTCGTTTTTTCCCATTTCTTTCAAAATTACTACGTACTAAGAAACTATCACAGAGTAATGATTCATTTATATGTTTATTTGTCGGAAAATGTGCCTTGATGGTTTGCCTAGCACGTGGCTGAAATTTTTTTTTCTGAAATGTCGTATATTAGAATGGCCATTTTTCCCCGAGTGCCCCTTTTTATTTGTTTTGCATTTTTTTGCTTATTCATGTTACCGTAAGGAATTGGAAAGTAGTGTCGCAAAACTTATATTTTTATAGTGTTGGAAAGTGTTTCTAGATGATCTGGCTACCCATGCCTATTTTTTTTTAGCCAGATATGGCGTATATATAAGTATGTGTTCGATTTTCCTGTGATTGCCATTTTTTCGTTTTTTCCCAATTCTTTCAAAATTACTACGTACTAAGGAACTATCACAGAGTAATGATTCCTCTAGATGTTTATTTGTCGGAAAATTTTGTTTACTTCTTCTTTGATTGAATATCATCAAATTTTTTTAGCTAAAATATTATATTTTACATTTTTTTTTCTATTTTATTTCCCTTCAAAAAAATTTTTTTGCGTCAGAATTTTAATTTTATAGTCGTAAAATAATCGACAATTATCCAGCAACCCACCATACAATTTTTATGCATATCCAATAATAATTAGATTAGTAAATAACACCTTGAAATTGACATACCCTTCCTACATTTCAAGTGGCAGATTAGGGAGTCTGAGTCAGTGTGGTTGGCGGCCATTTTGTGGACATATCCGAAGCGTAAGTTGCCCTATCTATATATATTCTTGTCCCCTATTGAATTTGTGATATTTTGGTATATTTTTACCTGCATAAATATCATATTATATATTAAATATATGTATTTTTTTTACGAAATTTCTAAGTACTCAAAAAATTACCTTTAGATATGGCCCCTGATATAAATGTAATTTACAAAATAATGAAGATTTTTTTACATATTTCTATTTTAGTCTAACATATGTTTATGCCCTAAAAAAATTAGCGACTTCCTATTTCATTTGGGTACCCAAAAAAATTTGGACAAATTTTTTTGGCCAAAAAAAGTTACCCTTTTTTTCTCATTTCAGATCTTCACCTCCATGGGTCTGACTTCATCCAAAATACATCAAGATGTGTCCTAAACATTCAAGAATCAATTCCTAAAAGGATTTGTGTATATATGTATAAACTTTTTTTTATGAATTTTTATGTCAGGTCTTTTTTTTTCTACTTAATTTTTTAAAATATTTATAATAAATAATTTTTCTGGAGATGAGTAGTATTTATCTTTACAGTTGTTTTAAGCATTCATTGAAGTTTTTTTTGGCAAAAGAAAAAAGGAGGTTACTGCAAAAACTGATTTTTCAAGAATTTTTTTTGGCGTCGGGGTCGTTCGCGTCCGAGTATACCCTTAAAGGGGTGTCCGAGGAGCGTACCTATCCAGGGTTAATATAGGGTGAGACCACTATATTGGCTTGCCTGGTATTCATACATAGGTATATGTACTCTTCGAGACTTTTCCAGAGTCTAGTAGGACTCTTCCCTGTAGGGGGCAGGAAGCTCTAACATGGTTTATGGTTAGTTGAAAATATGTATAATGGTAACATCTTAGGTCTCTAGGTCTAGTCGACCGGGAAAAATTACCTCCGGGGAGTACGGCACATTCTGAGAATCCACAGATACAGTAATGCTCTGGTATACTTCCATTAGGACGATATGGCTTGAGCCCAAAAAACGGATTTTGAGCGAAGCGAAAAATCTAATTTTGGGTGAGATGGCCATGTCGTCCTGATGGACCCGCCCTTCCCTTTCTATGAAGTAGGACCCCTCCCTACATACAGTATCTGTAGCACCTCGTGTACGCTACAAGGAATACAGATGGCGCCAGGATTGGCGCCAGGCACGCTTACGAAACTGGAGAAGAGGGAACCTTGGGAACGGCTCCCCCTTTTTCTTTCCCGTTTTCGTTTCCTGCCAATTGACCCCTCGATGTGTTATCTCTGTTTGGGGTGCAGATTGCCATGTGGCGTGTCAAGAATACGTCCTCTGATATGTCGCGATATCCCTTTCATTAGGGATATTCGCTCCAGGAGTTAGAATTCTGGGTACCTTAAGGTAAATTCTCTGGTAATATCGCCGTAGTTGTAATATACCCTAGGAAGCTACCCTATAGGAACTTCCATCAGGACGACATTGCCATCTCACCCAAAAATAGATTTTTCGCTTCGCTCAAAATCCAATATATATATATATATATATATATATATATATATATATATATATATATATATATATATATATATATATATATATATGTATATATATATATATATATATTCATAATGTATATTTATACGCAATCACACTCATATATATATATATATATATATATATATATATATATATATATATATATATATATATATATATATATATATACATATATATATATATATATATATATATATATATATATATATATATATATATATATATATATATATATATATATATATATATACACACGCACAAAAACATATATATATATATATATATATATATATATATATATATATATATATATATATATATATATATATATATAATATATATATATATATATATATATATATATATATATATATATATATATATATATATATATATATATATATATACATACATATATATATATATATATATATATATATATATATATATATATATATATATATATATATATATATATATATATATATATATATATACATATATGTGTGTATGTATGTGTGCTTGTGTTTGTGTGGTTGGAATAGAAAAGGCCAAAATTAAAATCTCGCAAGGTACAATGTCAGGACCCTAACTCTGGAAGAACACCTCGTTGTGTTACTTAAGATGGAATAAATAAATTGATATATTAGGTGATATAGAACAATTGGGAATTTTATATATAGTTAACATATGGTCATATGCTTTGATTTAGATGACATGAAAGGAACAAAGAAAATCGGTTAAGTTTTCTTATTAATAAAAATCGTTGACATAAAAGAAGAATTATGTGGTATCAATGATAAAATTTCAGGATTCATTATAAAACTCAATAAAAAGAAATAAATGAAGATCATTCAAACGTATGCAGCAACAGCATCCCATACATAGTAAGAAAGAAAATCTTTTTTATGAAGATCTGGAGATATCTTAAAAAAATACAAGACATTGTTTGGATTCCTTTTGGGGGATTTTTATGTAAAGTAGGTCAAAAGAAGAGAGGAGATTCAGATTTAAGCAAATTTTCAATTTGCACAAGAAACCTTATATGAGACATGATTGTAAGATTTTATTACAAAACAATCTTAACATTATGACAATTTCTCTTATAGAAAATAACATAAAAAAGAACATGGAGAATCACAATTATAGAAAACTAAAACGAAATAGATTTTATCGTCATTGAAAAAAATTTAGTTAGAGATATAACTTTCTTAAATGGAATTAAACTTGACTGACCATAGAAGTTTGATAAATAAGAAAAAACAGTTTTAATAAAGAAAATAAACACTCTTGTGAGAAGAGAAATGTATGATGAGATCAGCTAGGCAAACAAAATAGACACTCCTAACTACACGACGAAATGGAAGAAAATAGAGAAGAAATGGGCCGTAATTTATTAATATTTGTTTTAGATTGAGTACAAAAAAATTGGCAGAAAAGTTCCAAAACAATAACAAGGAAAACTATCTGAAAACACCAAAAATATAATGAAGAAAACATAGGAGATGAGGGTGAAGTCCAAGTGAAATAAAATGGAATTAGCTTACCTATCCAAACACAGGAAATTTCTAAACAGATTTAACCGCATAGTATATATATATATATATATATATATATATATATATATATATATATATATATATATATATATATATATATATTTATATATATATATATATATATGTATATATATATATATATATATATATATATATATATATATATATATATATATATGTATATATATATATATATATATATATATATATATATATATATATATATATATATATATATATATATATATATATATATATATATATATATATATATATATATAAACATATCTATATATATATATATATATATATATATATATATATATATATATATATATATATATATATGTATATATATATATATATATATATATATATATATATTTATTTATATATATATATATATATATATATATATATATATATATATATATATATATATATATATATATATATATATATATATATATATATATATATATATATCTCAAAACATTTTGCAGGGTAATTCGTCTTTTTAAAAATTGTTAAGGATTCGGTATCCATTTCTCTAACGTCAATCAAATGCTCTTTGATAAGATCTAGATGTTCAAATTTGTCATCAAAGTGAAACTTCCTTCTCAAAAAAATATCATTTTCTGCCTATGTCATTATCGGGAAATTTATAGAGAAGACTTTATTAAATGTTTTTTTTTTCTCCCATGTCTTTTGTCAGTAATGATTCACGAAAAAAAAAAAATTCACGGAGTAAAAGGCAATTTTTTATATACCTACTATCATAGTACATTCAAGAGAAAAAAAAATAATTAATTAATTATGTGAGGCAACTCTCTCTCTCTCTCTCTCTCTCTCTCTCTCTCTCTCTCTCTCTCTCTCTCTCTCTCTCTCTCTAAATTGATACAAAACAGTTCTATTTTTATGGATCATTTCTATCATGCAACCCAACCACATAGTATTACTATGATTGACTAATTTATATTTGTGAAAAAATAAAACGAAAACAAGTCTTATATGAGAAAAAAAAAACAGCAGAACAAAATTATTTCCCATAGTTAGATTAAGGAATAAATTGACTTGGCTTAACTGAAACTTTATTTTAATATTGTATAAAAGATGTGTCCAACGTGTTCAAATGGAAAGCATTTTTTTTCTTTTTTCTTTTTTACATATGTAAGAAATTGAAACAAAGTATTCATACTGTTTGAAATCATAAATTCAAGTGTAACATTAAAGCGATGTTGACCAAAAGAGAACATAAAATGCTGGCGTGGTAGACAGTTTTTTTTTTTCTTCCTTTTGTAACTGAAGTTTTGGTGTTGTTTGTGAAATCCTTCAGTGAGAAACACATTTTAACAATTGTTTATATAGGGGAAAACTGTTGGTATAACTGATGGTAGTTTATTTATTTTTTTTTTTTTGAGCGAATGGCTTTAGCCATGGAATTTTTATTTATTTTACCTCCTTGCATCAGGAGAAAAAAGTTATTTTGAAAGCGGGATTATTTATCAACTACCATATATTTTTCAATTTATTTAACAGTAAGGTATTACAGTTTTGATATTGGTGTGTTTATGACTCATAGAATCTAATAATTATTATTCATTTTGATTCTAGCGTTATACCTAGGAGTTTGCCAAGGTCTTTTTTCTTCTCTTCATGTTTGCAAGACCGGATTTCCTCCTTTCCCTTTTCCCTCTTCGTCTTTTGGAATACAGCTCATCCTCTATTTAAAGTTTTGAGTATAGTGACTGAGATTAGGACGTGATGATTTGAACTGCATATAGTATATTCTTTAACATACAGATTTAGAAACTGACGGCAAGTGATGTATAAAGAATTGGCTTGAAATACTCTTTTGGTGAAGATAATCATGATAATGAAGATGATGATAACCTTGACCCCGAACAAATAAGGCAGCTCTGTGACATTGACATAAGCTATTTCATTGTACAGTTAAGACTCTTCGATACTGTGTGGAAGACGGTGTCCGTCCCATAGAAGAATATATAACTATACTGTATAACTACCTATATATAACTATACCTCCGCCCACAGAGTTGGAAGAAGGTTATGTCTTAGCACCTTTCAGTTCGTTTGTCTGTTTGCTTGTGAACAATTCCTGACTCTGATTTTACCCTTAAAGTAGTGAAACATTCGAGGATTTATTGTTATGTTAAGACGTGGAAGTGATTCAATTCTGAGAGTCCTATGTCAAAGGTCAAAGTCAAGGTGAAGCACAAGTTTGATCGAAATAAACTGATGTGGTGGAGTTAATTACTAGTTGTCTTTTGGTAACTTGTATAATATCTATATTATATTAACGATGGGATTTTTTAACGTTTTTCAAGTTTTCAGGATTATTGATTAAAAGACTATCTGTGTTTTTCTATAGCCTTGGAAGAGTATAATTTACGTTAAAAAGAGTATAGTTAGATTAGTGGCAGGCATTTTTTTTTTCCATCTAATGAAACTACAGAGGGAAAAGTGTTTAATTGAAGGATAAGCTTTGAAATCCGGAAGGAATAGTAGGAAATGAGAAATTGTCGTAAATTTGACTAAGTTTTTACGAACGACGACGCATTGCAGATAGCCTGTCTATATGGCTGCAAAAAAATGCATCATACTGTAAAATATTCCTGCCTCGATTCTTAAGTCACGAATCAATGGTTTATTTATCATTGTTATGTAAGGTATTGTTACGTCGGGCAGCTACATAACACTGCAGGGGATGATAAATGTATTGGCTAGAAAAGGCCAACTTGGGAAACTGAACATGGTGACATACAATGTTTTGGCCCTGTTTAGGGAAGTGAATCTAGTTTTGTTACTAAAAGAGATGAAAAAAATAAGTTGGGATATAATAGGATAGTGAGATATTTGAAGAACTATAGTGAATCTAATATAGATATAATAGATGGTCATATGTTTAGCTTCAGAGAACATAAAAGGAACCAAAAAATTAGAGTGTCATTCCAATTAATAAAATTATTTCATGTAATATAGAAGTATTCCTTAGCACTATTGATAAAATTGCTTAGTTAATCATCAATACCAAATATGAACTATACACTGAAGACCATCAAACGTATGCACCAACAACATCCTATAAGAAGGACGATATAAAAACTTTCCATGAAGATCTGGAGAGTACTACATATAAATATATATATATATATATATATATATATATATATATATATATATATTTATATATAATATATATATATATATATATATATATATATATATATATATATATATATATATATATATATATGTTTATATATATATATATATATATATATATATATATATATATATATATATATACATATATATATATGTATATATATATGTATATATATATATATATATATATATATATATATATATATATATATATATATATATATATATATATATATATATAAATATATATATATATATATATGTATACATATATATATATATATATATATATATATATATATATATATACATATATATATATATATATATATATATATTTATATATATATATATATATATATATATATATATATATATATATATATATATATATATATATATATA
>NC_090734.1:32211043-32216043 GCF_036898095.1 Palaemon carinicauda | reverse complement strand
TATATATATGTATCAAAAATATATATGACTAACCCACTTGGCAAAGTGGGTTAGTCACTGTCTGTACAAGCTTGCCGACCAGGGTTCGATTCCCGGCCGGAGCCAAGCTCTTGTCTTTGTATGATTTCGCTTGGGGCTCTGATCCCGAGGTCGTTAAGAGAATCCAGACATTAAAGTATCAAAAATATATATGGCTTATTTGAATATGAAAAACACGTAAAAATGTGCAAAATTTATCATATATATATATATATATATATATATATATATATATATATATATATATATATATATATATATATATATATATATATATATATATATATATATATATATATATATATATTCGATAGATAAATTAACTTTCTTTGTAATAACTCTTCTTCAGCTCACTTCGCATTGACTACCTTCCGAGTGCCTAAGACATGTGACGGTGCTGAGAGAGGGTTGTGAACTCAAAGGCAGGAAGCAATCAACCGAGTTGTTTAATAAGGAACACTCTCCCTTATATACAAAACCTCAAGGCAACAGGACATAACATGTTCGAGACACAGACAATGCTACAGAGCAAAACCGGAGACCTGATCATTCAGGTTCTTTTTAGTGCGAGGGAAGAGCACAGATACAAGCATAATATATACAAAATAATTATGTACAATTGTGTGACACACGGTTGGTACATGGCTCCCCCCCCCCTAAAAATGACATACTGTACAAGTTGAATAGGGCGCCTTGATCTAGACAGGCGAACTGTAGGCGGGTCATCTGACAGGAGATAAGCAGGTTTTAGACCAAGTCTTCTTTGCCACGAATGTTTAGTAGGAATGCTTTCGGACTGCGTCGGATCACAAGGAAAGGGCCCGTGTAAGGGGGCGTTAGTGGTGGCTTGGTAGTGTCGTTGCGTAGGAAGACGTGCATTGCAGAGTGCAAGTCTGTTGGTATGTGATACTTCGCTGGGGGCTTGTAAGTCATGCGGCATGGAGTAAATTTTCCCACGACGTGACGTATGCGCTGGAGATCGTCGGAGGAGGTTGTAGAAGGAAAAAATTCGGCAGGGACGACCAACGGGTCGCCATACACCATTTCAGCTGCCGAGACGTCGAGGGCATCTTTAGAAGTGGTCCTTAGTCCCAGGAGGACCAAGGGAAGCTGAGTAAACCTATTTGAATCCTTGCAGCGGGACATCAAAGCTCCTTTGAGGGTGCGATGAAAACGTTCAACCATTACATTGGCAGCGGGGTTGTAGGCCGTTGTTAGACGTAGGGTGATGCCCAGGAGATTCGCTAATGATATCCACAATTGAGAGGTGAAAGTGGTTCCCCTGTCAGAAGTAATATGTTCAGGGATACCAAATCTTGCAATCCATCCAGATAGTAAGGCAGATGTACATGAGGCAGACGTTGCAGTTTCCATGGGAATGGCTTCAGGCCAACGGGTGGAGCGTTCGATGATGGTAAACAGGTAACGATGTCCTTGTGATGTGGGTAGGGGGCCTACAACGTCGACGTGAATATGTGGGAAACGACGCTGAGGTTGAGGAAAGGTGCCCACTCCTGAATTTGTGTGTTGATGTACTTTGGAAGTTTGGCAAGAAGTACAGGCGCGGACCCAATCCTTAGCATCCTTAGAAATGCCGTACCAAATGAACTATGCCTTCAGCAGCTGTGCTGTAGAACGGCACGAGGGATGTGAAAGGCCGTGGATGAAATCAAACACCTGTCGTCGCATGGGAGCAGGAATCCAAGGTCGCGGTCTGTCAGTACTGACGTCACAGAGGAGGGTGGTGTTGGAGTCTTCGAGGGGAAAGTCTTCCCAACGGAGGGACGTGCAGGATGTCCTATATGCTTGATACTCTGGATCCTGTCGTTGGGCTTCAGCCAGGGCGTTGTAATCCAATCCCAGTTGAACGGCAGCCAACGTGTTTCTTGACAGGGCATTGGCAACGGGATTCCTTTTCCCAGGGACGTATTGAAGGGTGCAATTGTATTCAGCCACGGCGGAGAGATGTCGGCGTTGCCGGGCGGACCAGGCATCAGACTGTCGAGTAAAGGAGTGCACCAGAGGCATGTGGTCTGTGCGAATGACGAAGGGCATACCTTCTAAGAAATGGCGAAAGTGACGGACAGCCAAGTGCATCGCCAGCAATTCTCGATCGAAAGTAGAATAACCCGATTCTGCCTTGGATAGTTTTCTGCTGAAGAAGGCCAATGGGCGGGGCGAGCCGTTGACCACCTGCTCGAGTACTGCACCAAAAGCGACGTCGCTGGCATCGGTGGAGAGAAGGAGAGGGGCATGTGGGATAGGAAAAGTGAGAGCCGCAGCAGTTGATAGAGCCTTCGTTGCATTACAGAAGGGTGTATCTTGAAGGGGACCCCACTTCAGGTCCTTCGGCTTGCCCTTGAGGGAGGCATAGAGGGGAGCAAGAGTGGCGGCAATGGCTGGCAGAAAACGGAGATAATAGTTGATCATGCCCAAGAATACCTGCAGAACTTTGACGGTCGAGGGCATGGGAAGTTCTGAATGGCTGCTACCTTCTCAGGGAGGGGGTGGACACCTTCAGAAGTGATGCGGTGCCCTAAGAACGACACTTCGTTGGCGCCAAAGGTACACTTGTCATACCGGACTACAAGGCCGTTTTGTTGCAGGCGGTCTAGTACGATGCGCAGGTGATGGAGGTGTTCCTCTTTTGAGGAAGAGAACACAAGTATGTCGTCCACATAACATACACAGAAAGGGAGGTCCCCTAAGATGCCATCCATGAGACGTTGAAACGTGGCCCCAGCATTACGAAGGCCAAAACAGGAGTAATTGAAGGTGTATGTACCAAACGGAGTGGTGATGGCAGTCTTGGGGATGTCTTCTGGGTTCATAGGCACCAGATAATACCCCTTCAGGAGATCGAGCGTAGAGAAAACCTTTGCTTTGTGCTCGTAGAAGGTCACGTTGGCAATGTTTGGGAGGGGGTAGTGATCCGGTTCTGTTTGCATGTTCAGGCGCCTGTAATCCCCGCACGGACGGAGGGAGCCGTCTTTCTTCAGAACGATGTGTAAGGGTGACGACCATGGGCTGGAGGCCTTTTGGCAAAGGCCCATTTCCTCCATTTCGGTGAACGTCTGTTTGGCGGCAGCCAATCGTTCCGGGGCCAGACTTCTGAATTTTGCGAAGACTGGGGGTCCCGTCGTCTTGACATCGTGATAAATACCGTGCTTGGCAGGAACCGTTGGCGTTTGGCGAACTTCTGGACGGAAAACTTCCGGGTACGACGTAAGGATGTGGGCGTAGACATCCGTGGGTGCGCTAAGGTGGAGAGCGAGGTTAGAGGGGGCGGGTTGAAGAGGTGTCGACAAGTACAAGTCTGCGTTGACCAATCGTCAGTGGGCGACATCGACCAGAAGGTGGAAATGAGAGAGGAAATCCGCAACGAGGATTGGCATGGTGACGTTAGCAACGAGAAACTTCCAATTGAATTTACCGTTTCCAAACGATAATGTGAGGTTCTCGTAACCGTAGATGGGTATTGTAGATCCGTTGGCAGCTACCAAGCGGACGTCGGCAGATGTAGACAGACTACGTTGTGCCTTGAAGAGTTTCCTTGGCAAAAGAGAACGACAAGCACCAGTGTCTACCAAAAATCGCACGCCCGTTCCAGCATCCTGTGAAAAGAAAAGATTAGAAACACGGGATGCCACCGCCACGAGTGATGGCCTACTTACACGTTTTTTGGCCACTGACAATCCTCGGCATATCTCTTCGCAGTTGCCCCGAATCTGAAGTGGTAGTAGCAAAACTGCGGCGGATGGGAGGTAGTAAGTGGCTGTAGAAGTCGTTTGTTGGGGCGCGAGCGATTGGTGGGTGGTGGGCGGCTTTGTCACTGCTTCGGCACATCACGGTGTGGGCGTGTATGTCCTACGGCATTCATGTCAGCTTCAGTTGACGTTGAATAGGCATCCTCTTCGTTAGGGGTAGAGGCGTTGATGGAGGTCTTGAAGTGGCTGTCCATAAGGGCGTCGGCTTTGGTCATCAAGTCCTTCATGGGTAAACTATTGACATCGGGTATGGCAGCACATATAGGTCCGGGTAAACGGCGTATCCAAAGGGCACGAAGTAGGTTCACCTCACGAGGATAGCCGTCTGCGGCAGGTTGAAGGCGAGCGATACTGGTCATTTCCCAGAGGGCAAGCGAAGCCCTTTGGTCCCCCAACGGTTGTTGCGAGAGCTGAAAAAGCTTTGCTACACGGGCGGCTGGCAACGGCGAGTACTGCTGCAGAAGGAATGTTTTGAGGGCGTCATACGCTATTGGCGTGTCTCCATGTTCAAAAGCCAGTCGGATATTTCCGGGAAGGTGTCCTCGGGTATCGCCGCAAGAACATAATCTGCTTTGGTGGTTGAGCAAGTCACGCCGTTGATGCGAAACTGGACTTCTGCGCGCTGAAAACTAGCAAATGCCTCTCCGCTGGCGAACGGTGAAAGTTTCATTGGGGCGGCTGTAGCGCCAAACTGCTGTAGTAGAGTCCGTCATAGTACCAACGATGGAGGGGCGAGTGAGGTGGGGTGGAAGGCAGTGGGAGCGAGTCAACTTCCGGGGTCACCAATGTGACGGTGCCGAAAAAGGGTTGTGAACTCAAAGGCAGAAAGCAATCAACTGAGTTGTTTTGTAAGGAACACTCTCCTTTATATACAAAACTTCAAGGCAAAAGGACATATCATGTTCGAGAGACAGACAAAGTTACAGAGCAAAACTGGAGACATGATCATTCAGATTCTTTTTAGTGCGAGGGAAGACCACAGATACAAGCATAATATATACAAAATAATTATGTACAATGTATATATATATATATATATATATACATATATATATATATATATATATATATATATATATATATATATATATATATATATATATATATATATATATATATATGCATATATATATATATATATATATATATATATATATATATATATATATATATATATATATATATATATATATA
>NC_090734.1:32176043-32206043 GCF_036898095.1 Palaemon carinicauda | reverse complement strand
TAACTTGTAAGTAACCTCTCTCTTATCTTACCTTTACCCTGGTCATATATTTTCACATATCTGCAAATAATACTGTATGCCTGAAGCATAGTACGATAGATATGCTAATTATGGATGTTCAGATTGCTAATGGAAACTGATATGCCTTCATTATTCATCTGCATATGTGCAATACATTTAATTTATACGAACCTTGTTAGGAATACGCTCACTGCAATATATTTCTAATAAAAAAAAAAATCTAAGACTACATCTTTCCGCAGTTAGGCTGTAAATATATAAGTATATTTCATCCATGAAATGTTTCACTCATGAGTTGTAAGATACTAATGAAAAAGAGGAATTACTATTATCATAATTAAAAACTAAGCAACAAAACTTTTTTGTAAAATTAGAAGGCGAATAGCCCAAAAGCTCCAACAAGGAAGCATATCCCTGTGAGGAAAGGAACCAAGAATATAAATAAACTACATGAGAAGCAATGAACTAGGAAAATATATTCTACAAATATTAACATTAAATCAGAGCTATCATATATAAACTATTAAAAGAATAAAAAAAGAGAAGGAGAATTAAGATATAACAGTGTGCATTAGTGTACCCTCAAGCAAGAGAATATCAATCCAAGATAGTTGAAGACCATGGAAGAGAAGCTATTGTATTACCTAAAAATAGAGAACAGTGGTTTCATTTAAGAGTGTACTTCTCCCAGAAGAGCTGCTTGCCATAGCAAGAGTGTCTTTTTCCCTTACCAAGATGACAGTAGCCACTGAACAATTACATGGCATTATGTAACTCCTTGTGAGCGATGATGAATTGTATGATAACATCAGTGTTGTCAGGTGGTTAAAAACAGAGGAAAATGGAACAATTAATTCGTAACAGGAGATAGGGATGCAATGTAGTGTCTATGAAAGAGTTTATCTGTCCCTTTTAATAATGTTTCAGGAAAAATTGAAAATTTTTCAGTCTTTTACTTAAAAAGTAACTGACTATATTATAGAACATATCTTACTGTTCGTAAGCGCACTAAATACTTACAGACGAAATGCCTACAGACAAAATGACCAATTGACATAATGTATAATGTGAAAAAATGCCTTTCTTACTGAATGTTTAATTGGCATTTTACATTTGTGTTATAAATGACCTCATTGATGGCAAGCAGATACGTTTGCAACTTTGTCATTAAGGACCATATTTTTATACCTTATACCTAAACAAGGGAGAGAAGATTTATTGCGTTACATACTATACATTATCAGCCTTAGAGAAACTATACCTATACCTTTATCATAAATAGCATGAACTTTCTTTATTGCTTGATGTATTCGCATATATATATCTAATTAATTCCTTAAAAATTCTCATCCAAAGACATGTTCAAAGATCAAACCCCTATTAGCTTTTTCCATCATGATTTTTCTTTTCAATAAATTTTCGACAGCTTGGCGAGTTACACCAACTTTGTTATTAAAAGCGGAATCCATCCTTCCAGGAAATTATTTTTCCTTCGGAGATTCTGACTCGATTACGTTGTAAGAATCCTACTTTTAGATATCGAGTACTGGAGGGTTCAACACCCTTTCAGAACAATGCCAAGGTAGGTAACTTCAAAACATTCTAAGAACGCTCCTAAAACTTGTTATATTTTTTGGTCTAGGGATTCAATAGATCAATAACATTATGTTGTGGAACAAAGAATAATGTGTGTAGGAAAGCAGTTAGGTTGCAACTGAGAGTCTCTCCCGAATGCTCCTGACTTTTATAACAAAAGACAAGTTTCAGAAAAAGAAGCTCACAAAAAGTCAAACAAATCGATATAAGTATATACACGCCAGACATAAACAGGCTATCAGTGTGAAAGGAGCCCTCCCCCCACCCCACAAAAAAAAAAAAAAAAAATACCGATACAGTGTACAAGCGTATCTGATACACGTGTACATTATGTTTCTATTTTTTTTTTATTTTTTTTTGTGAAATAATTTTCAGGATATCTGCAACTACCTTGAAGACTAAGGTTTTGGATTTTCCACCAAACACTAGCTAAAGAGAAATAAGCAGCCTCGGACAGATGCATTTGGGAAACATTTAGTCTGATGAATAAAACTTCCAGCAAATGCTGTTGCCTCGGTTTTTAAATAAATTCTTCTGTTCCAATGAATAGAAATAAGGAAATACTTTTGCAAGTAGCAAATGCTTAGAGCAGTTGCTTAAGCAGAAAAAAATGCTTAAACGTTATCAGCAATTACCTCATGTCGTATGAACTGGACCTGATGGCCGCGTTTCTCAAGATAATTCGCTGGTAAGGCCTATATATTGAAAAAAATACGCAATTTTGATAATGGAATAAGATAAAAGGCTCAAGAGAAATGAGCAATTAATTGAACTCGTACCTGGATTCTAAAATTTCAAAATCATGATAATGGATATGTAAATACCTGTAGGAAAGTAGTTAAAAACAGTAATGTCCAGTCCCCTTACAATTTTGATGTGTTCACTAGCAATCAATGTTCTGTGACCAGGGAGTGTACTCAAAATGAGCAGCATTTTTAATAGCTCTGGCATCCATAACATGATTTTGAATCTCAATGGTGATTAGCAATAACATTCTTTCGCGTGTGGGCGACTGGTATTGTTTACGAAGTAGGTTAATGACTAAAATGAAAAGTATAAACATTCAAGAGAAAGAGTATCAACAATAAGATATTCTGAAGAGAAAGCGTGATTTATAAAAAGGTATTCTGGGCAGCTAGATTTTCAATTTTGTAATGTAAAGTAAAAATAAATATTAGAAAATTTCTAAGAATTATATTGCATATGGTATCTTCCCCGATATAGCCAGGTTGTGGATGATGAAGAGTTTTCGTTTGAAAAAGAAAATAAATAATCAATAGAATATCTTAGGGAACTTGCGCAAAGAACTAATTGAACGAAAGTGCAATTGAATGATATGAAAAAAAAAGAAAGAAAGAAAAAAAATTGAAAAATCAATAGACCGTAAATTTTTCTCAACAACTAAAGATGTAAATCCGCCGATGAAGACCAGAAAGGAAAACAACAATAGAAAGATGGTTGAATGAATGAATGGAAATATTTCTTCATAATAGATTAATCACCGAAAATCTCAGTAAGACTGTTTTATTTGAAATTTAAGAAAAACCCCGGCCGAAAGTGTTTCTTAAACAAATATATTTACATTACAGGCTTTGTTCTCAAATTCTATGCCAGATATCACATACGCCGCACGTGGCTCCGTCAAGCAAAAGGTAACAAATGGTGATAACTAATATTCATAGGATGTTAGCCAATTACTTTTTGACTAAGCATTTATTACGTTTTGCTACTTGAGATTGTCTTTTACTTACGAGCTTTTGCTCAAAGCAAAAGCTTTGTTTTTTTTCTTCAAGCTAATTATCATCTTAAAGATTCTATCGCTGCTTCTTTGAGGAACTCAGATATTTCCTTATAGATTTCCTCATCTTTGTTCAATGCAAGACAATTGAGTAGCGGGAACGTTTTACTTATGGTAACGTGAATTGTAAGTAACTGTTTTCTAAAATGATCACAGTTACATGTGCCATCACTTAATCATTTATCTTCAATTCCTATAATTCCTAAAAAACTTTGTATTTTAGTAAATACCCAAAATTTCTGATACGTAAAGTTGAAAATTTTCGCCTCTTTTATCCACAGATGAATCTTAATTTGTATTTTCCCGCATTCTTCCACACCTCACATTATGTGCAATTGATTCCTTCTTAGGAAAAGTGACACAAACTGTAGGCTTCATGATAAATCCCCTTACTAAAAAAAAAAAAAAAAAAAAAAAAAACCCTAGAAGCTAGTTAAGACAAAAAGTCAAATATCGCTCTACAATCTCGTTCCTCCCATCCAAGTCAGTCATGAGTAATCCTCTGATACCGTTAACGGTTTTCAGCTTTGATTTATTGCAACAGTACTTTTCGCAATGTATATAACATTCTAGCTTTACTTCTTCTGTTATATTCTTTCACTAAAATAAACATTTTAAAGTAATTTCACATTCCTTTCACTTAATCATAATTGTAAGCTACCTTTTAAAATATCGAATATACGGTTCCTCGTTGCATGACAAATGTACTTTTTCCTTTATGACATAATTTTCAGATTAGGCAACCGGAAGTTTGCAGACTACAGTGTACTTCAAATGAAAATATAGGTATTTTCCACTGACTGTTTCACAAAATACTTGCTAAAAATCCAAACCATAGAGTTTAATGAAAAGAGATTCTGTTCATTTTGTTATTCACAAATTTAATTGATGAATCCTAGTCGATTACTCTGTGCTGAAATATTCCGCAGAATCAATTACTTCGAACATCCACACAGAATATTTTTGAGTAAAATGTCAATACCGATTACAAAAATGGCATCGTAACCTGTATAAAAAAGAATGAGAGGCTTCCAGTAGTTAACATTTATTAATTGTAAATGCTATCAAGTCTTCCTCTATAAGATTTTAGATATATATATATATATATATATGTATATATATATATATATATATATATATATATATATAAATATATATATATATATATATATATATATATATATATATATATATATATATATATATATATATTATGTATGTATATATATATATATATATATATATATATATATATATATATATATATATATATATATATATATATATATATATGTATATATATATATATATATATATATATATATATATATATATATATATATATATATATATATATATACACATATATATACGTATATATACATATATATATATATATGTATATATATATATATATATATATATATATATATATATATATATATATATATATATATATATATATATATATATACACACACATATATATATATATATATATATATATATATATATATATATATATACATATATATATATATACACATATATATGTATATATATATATATATATATATATATATATATATATATATATATATATATATATATATATATATATATATATATATATATATATATATATGTGTGTGTGTGTGTATGTGTGTGTGTATAAATATACATACACACACACACACACACATATATATATATATATATATATATATATATATATATATATATATATATATATATATATATATATATACTATATATTTATATATAAACTTCTTGCAAACTGTGAAAGGCTCTTTTTCAGATTCGGTAACCAAGGTTTCCTAATCGAAAGTTTCATAATTGAAAACCTTATCTGAATAACAGTATCTTCATAACTTTCCTTGAATCATATAATATGAGACTAGGCTTACTATCAACAGGGACATTTTTTTCCAAATCAATACACGAATCTTATATGAAAAGCTAAGCATCAAGGATTTAACAGATATGCCTACTCGTAATTCAGTTGTAATTTCTATAAATTTTATTAAGAGTTGAATATCAGCAGTGGAATTTTATTCATGGAAATAGTTTCAGATATTAATTTTTTTTTTTTTTCAAAATGGTCATGGGAATAAATATTTGATATGTTCGACATAATATTTGTGCCATAACTATTCCGTTACATGAAAATCTGAAAGGTTTTCAGTCCTTCACTTTGATAGCTTTTGATATTTCTTCTTTATTTCTATTTTTTTAACATAGAAAGACAACTGTTTCACTGCTAGGTAAATAAGTAGTATATCTCCTTTAGATTACTTAATAAATAACATTTCTGAGATATGTAACAATATGTTTAGTCCTAATCTTCGAGGGTCTCATATAACATTTAGGAACAGCATAAACATAACTACTCAGAGCACCATAGTAAAAAACAGCACCAAAGAGAAAACGACATAAACCTAGAATCGAGTGATGCCATCATATCAAATATCACTATAAAATTGCGTTCTTCCTGTCCAGGCCAATCGTGAGTAATCCTCTAATACCGTTAACGGCTTTCAGCTTTGATTTATTGCAACGGTAGTTTTCCAAATGGAGTTATTATCACAACTTCCATTTATCTCCTCAATCTTTTATTTACCAACTGAGATCTTTTAGGCAGTATCATAGTTTAGTGAAAATATTTCAATGTAAACTTTTTAATCTAAAAACTTATATACTCTATTCAATACTAGTTTTATTTAAAATGGAGAGCCACTGATAGCCAATACTAAAATGTAGCGTTCCAGTATATTTATAAAACATATTATTTTCTTTGCTAGATATGGAGTAAATTATGATTTATAAACACATATATGAAAGTTTTCTGAGATATAAGACTATGTTGGTATAGGAAAAGTATGTTTTTTTTATCCAAAATACAAATAACAATTAGCAATTACCAAATTTTTATTTTGTTTTTGATATATAGCAATATGAATTTTCCAATTATGTATATCCCGCCTTTTGCTCATCAAGAAAAATGTCTTGCATCCATAATGATAGACCATGCAAAAATCCAGTGACCAAAGTTTTCATACTGATTTCTTAGATTGGCCATATAGAGAATTAATATGTTGGCCCTTCAAAATATTTTGCACAGTATTTTAGAGCAAGTGTTTCACAAATGCCGGTACACTATAACGCTGTTTTTATTTTGTTTATTGCTTGTTCTCCCCTTAAGTATAACAGAAACTGTTGTAGATTGCCTTTTCACGCATAAGTCTTTTATGGTTTTTGTGACATTCTTGCTCCTAACTTCTTGTATTTAAACTCGTAATCTGTTGAAATAACGTCAGTTGCATTCATCTCGTCTCACAGTCATAATGTAGAGGCACACTCACACACTATTGAATGTAATAATACGACAATCGTATTTCTGGAAAAATAAGAAGCTTCTTCCATTTTATTAGAGTAGCTCATATAAGCTTTGTAAACAAATATATGTCCAGAGCTAAACTGATCAGAAATACACTGAATGGAGACGAGGGAAAAATTATTTGTTAGTAATACATTTCCATTATGACAACAAAATAGCCGATATGCCCATGGACCTTTTGGTCATCGGAGGTTACCTAATCACTAAGAATGTGCAAAATGGCCAAATTATGGGCGTCAGTAATATATATTTTTCATTTTATCCTAAAATTTCTATCGAAATATTTAGATATATAAAATTTACTAAGTAAAAAAAAAAAAAAAAAAAAAAAAAAAAAAAAAAAAAACAGTATAGGCAAAATTAATTATTTGAGTTTTTACTGGGTTAAGGACCCAAAGAAGTTTCCAGATGTTGAACAAATATTTCATTACATGTCACGCCTTTAAATGGTCTAGATGCAATTTTACTTTTGTATATGCAGGACTTTTATTTATGGTATTGTTTTTTCACATGGGACTTGGTCTTGACGTATATATATATATATACACACACACACACACACATATATATATATATATATATATATATATATATATATATATATATATATATATATATATATATATATATATATATATATATATAACTTTGGTGCGGGGGAGGTGAAAATTACTTGGATAACTACAACTTTTGGTTTTGCGGGAGCCACAATACTTCTTGATTTCATGCTCCTTTCCCTGCAACTCATACATGATATTGGGAATTTTCTTGGAGAGGGCATGTGTTAATGTCTGCATCATATGTAGTTACTTCCCCATATTGAGTATATCTGGTTTGGTGACTGCAGGGGATATGACATGCAACCTCAGCTTAGCCTGTGGATAAGCTCGTTTGATATGTTCTTGTTGATAAACAGCATGCAACCTGATTAAATTACAGTTTTTTTTTATAGGAATTGTGGTACTGCTTCCTTCGATATTCTTTGAAAATAAAACAGTCACTCTTCTTAAATCCAGATACGAGGAATTTCTTATCCTTTCTTGTCATCTGGGGTGTGAGTACTTATACAACTAATTCTTCCACGGAGAAAGATCCATGGATGCTTTCGAACAGACGCCTTTGAAGTCGAATAGCTATTGCAGTCACAACTACTGAAATTACTGATGGCTGGGAGACACAATACAAAAGTATCATCCAGTTGATTAGGAAACTATTGAAATTGTATAATTTTCTTGGTCTTTGGTTACCATTTTTCACGGACAGCATTCGTTATTGGCAGGTGTTTTAGAAGCGAAAGATGATGATGAAAAATACATGTGTCAGGTTCACCAACAGGTTCTACTTGGCTGTTTTGGAGCTTTGTGATCTATATTCAAGTACTTGCTAAAAATCCTATGAATTCATCCTAGTATACTGATACTCATCTCAAGATTTCATAGCCCCAATTTATATTCTGCAGCTTTTACTTGAAGAAATACAGTTACAACTGAACTTTATTTAATATAGAGCTTCAGAACATTGAAACAGTTTCTGGTTTTCAGACACAAACGACATAGTGATTTCTTCTGAATAAACTTTTCTTTGTTTCAAATAATTGATTTATAATCTTTATAAACATATGGAGTCATGTCTCTTCATCAGTAGTTTCCACCAAAGTGCCATGAAGTAATATGATCTTCAATCTTCATAGCCATCATCTCCTGTGGAAGTTGACTGACCAGTTCTTTCGTTAAGGAAGCTTTATTGAGTTTCATCAATTTGATGTCACCCTTACAATCTCTAGTGAGGAGGAAGAGTGTATTGGTCAAGTCATACTTCAAGAGTTCTAGTATGCTATGTCCTCTTCCTGTAGTGCAGTCAATTCGTCCTCCTGATTCTGCAGCGTCCTTTTTCACCATCGATTTCTTTGCTGTTGAGTGAGGAGAATTATATTTGACAAAATAAAGTTTGTATTTCTTAGGAAATGTACCATGTAGGACTTTTTCTGTATCCAATAATCTGGTATTAACAAAATATATTAACACTTATTAACAGTTTTCGGCCATTGGAATAATCTGTCAACAGCCTCTTGAGTTACTTCAGCTCCAGTTAAGATTTTCTAACGCCTGATTCAATCTTTGAATGGATTTTTGAGAGATTTTTTTGTATGCCAAAAACATCTTTGCACAAATATGGTGAGTCTTCAGGAAACTTGGGATTGAACTCATGGTATAGGCTCGGTTCACTATCATCCATGTGTCCCAAGTTACACCATTCCAGCAATTGTACCAAGTAAAGATTTTTCTCACGCTACTCCTTTCTACCTAGTCATCTCTATGATTCCTTCAGCAACCTTGGTAGGTTTATTATTCCATTGTCTTGAACATAACCAGTTGATGAAAATTATGTGAAGATACAATTAATTTGAGTCTTACTTCTTCAAGGGCTTATTCAATACTGCATAAAGTGAAAGAGTGTATCAAACGTCAAGAGCCATTCGTCTGTATTTTTGTTGCTGGTGTTTGGAATCAAGTACTTCATAAACTACATCTACTGTTGGGATGTGTGATCTGTAGCAGTCTATAGAAAATCTAACAACCTCACTTGTGTAGTGTTTTCATCCAGGCTAAACTCGTAATTTATTTTCTTCGTGGAGTACATTCAGTACACAATTCGGTGGTCCAGACTTTTCAGATCAGCACGAAGTTTCTGTGCTTCTAATTCTTTTGAAATTAATTATGGCTGCCAAGTTTATTAATCTATATTTTGAGATAATGGACATACTGTCTCGTATACATTAACAAGTATTACTGCAAGCAATATCCTCGATAATATAAATTAGCAGCAAACACATAACAGATATATCCAGAAAAAGAGATTTTTGCCATAACTTCATCCTACTTATTATTATTATTATTATTATTATTATTATTATTATTATTATCATTATTATTATTATTATTATTATTATTATTATTATTATTAATTGCTAAGCTACAACCGTAGTTGTAAAGGTAGTATGCTATAAGCCCAGGTGCCCCAACAGGGATAATACCCCACTGAGGAAAGGAAACAAGGGAAAATAAAATATTTCAAGAAGAGTAACAACATTAGAATAGACATTTCCTGTTTAGAGTATAAAAACTTCAACAAAACAAGAGGAAGAGAAATTAAATAGAATAGTGTGCCCGAGTGTACTCTCAAGCAAGAGAACTCTAATCCAAGACACAGTGGAAGACCATGGTACAGAGACTAGGACACTACCCAAGACTAGAGAACAATGCTCTGATTTTGGAGTGTCTTTCTCTTAGAAGAGCTGCTTACCATAGCTAAAGAGTCTTCTACCCTTACCAAAAGGACTAAACTATAACAATGCAGCAGCTAACCCCTTGGGTGAAAAAAAATTGTTTGGTAATCTCAGCGTTGTCAGGTATATGAGGACAGAGGGGAATCTGTAAAATATAGGCCAGACTATTCGGTGTATGGGTAGGCAAAGGGAAAGTGAACCGTAACCAGAGAGAAGGACCCAATGTAGTACTGTCTGGCCAGTCAAAGGACCCCATAACTCTCTAGCGGTAGTATCTCAACGTTTAAAGCATCAATGAATAATGCTGCTCAGTTGGACTCTAAGATTTTATATAATGCCAGATTTCTATCACCACTACTCTTTCTTGCTCTGCCAAAAATCCCAAATATCCTGTCTACTGCATATCATTGGTACTGCAAATAGTTATATTTTTCCATCTTCTTTGGGCCGCGTATCGATTACTATGTTCTCTTTTTTCAATATATATTTGAACAACTGGATTACTATTAGTTTTCATTGATCTCTAAAACTTCCGATTATAGGACTATTGGATTTTTATGGTACTTGTGCCTTAACATTATAAAAATGTTATGCCGCCAGAACGATTTCTGCATAACTATCATCAATTCAGAAAAAAAAAATAGTTTCAGTATGAATAAAAACTATATGACAAACTGCCTTTATAAAAGTTCATGCCATACATACCATTTTAAATAAAACGGGTAACTAAATGACACAAAATAATGTTATAGTAAAATTTACCCGTTAACGTTTTCCTTGATGTAATGTTGCATAAAATAATGGCAGTCCCAGCATAAATTACTTCGCTGCTGACAATAACAACACTCTAGTTTCATATTCATCCTTTTAATGAAAGCAAGCAGGATCAAAATAATAATAGAAAAACAAAGTCACCAGAAACCAGTTAGAAAAAATATATATTCTGCATTTCGCTGTAGGTTACAATAAAAATGGCATCTAAAGGCCAGCCTTAGCACGGTAAATGCCCTTAGTGTTGCCTAAGTAATAATCACAGAAGGTTGTGTTAATCATCCGCACTCTTAATACCCCTGCTCTTTCCAAATGAGCGAGTGTTATAGCCGCAAATATCAGCCCTATGAATTAGATAGAGATGAATATAGTGAGGATTCAATGCATAACAGCGATATAGATAAAACTTATGCGGAGGAAGTTGTAAGTGGTAAATTTGGAGGAAGTGTTAAGTGGTTTGGAGAAGTATGTTAGTATTAGCTCAGACAGAGAGAGAGAGAGAGAGAGAGAGAGAGAGAGAGAGAGAGAGAGAGAGAGAGAGAGAGAGAGAGATGCAGGATGCGACCCGAACTCAACACTATAAATATCACCCAGTTGAAAAAAAACTGTGATTAAGAAAAAATAATAAATACATGGAAGGCATATTTCTTATACAAACATTGATATGTTTGTCAATGTATTTTGGGAAAATATAAAATCTGTAAATTTTCCCCCAAACCAAGAACGCAGTGAAAAATCGCCGTTATCTGCCAAATTCAATTGATTTTTATGTTGAATAAAATCCCCTCACTCCCCTCTATCAGTCATTAAATTATTGTGAACCCTGAAAATCATTGTGGAATATATCAACTGTCAAATATCTATGGGTGTACATATATTGTTAATAATATAAGTAAATGAAAATGGTCATGGAATAAAAAAAATAATATTTCTGAATTGGAAGTTAAGTTATTAGATTTTACCTGACGCACAAACGGTACCTATAAATAGTGGATGTTCGGAAAATATCCATTCATAATAAATAGGGTCTATTATTCAAGTACAGTATACACGTAAAAAATATTCCTATTACGATGAAAGGGTTGTGAAGAAATAATATAGCTATCATCAAATAAATAGAATTAAATATTCAATAAGCATATTCTCAATTTCCAGGACTCGTTATGTGTGAACGAAAGAGTTTTTATTTCTTATTGAAACTAATGTGCACTTTTCAAGGTTTAGCGCATATATAGTAATATTCTGGGGAAAAATTACACTATGATTCGAATGATAAGTATTCGAGAAAAAAAATAAACCTTTTTTTTTCAAAATTAGTATGTGAATGCCAAAAAAAAAATATATATATAATCTAACCAACATTGAGTTTATATACTAGGACGTAGGGTTAAGAACATCACGAAATTTCAAACAAAATAAAGCGTTAGGTAGCATGCAAACAGAGGTTGGTTTACTATCCATACAGGGAAAAGCAATTGACAAGACAAAAAGACAAAACCGTTATAGTGTATGAACCTGCATGAAACACATGCGTTAAGTTAGATTGACTGCAAAACTAGCGTGTATATATATATATATATATATATATATATATATATATATATATATATATATATATATATATATATATATATATATATATATATATATATATATATATATATATATATATATATATATATATATATATATATATATATATATATATATATATATACAGAGAGAGAGAGAGAGAGAGAGAGAGAGAGAGAGAGAGAGAGAGAGAGAGAGAGAGAGCGATTTAACTTCTCATGCCTTGATTTAATTAATAGGGAAGCCTTAGCAGCCTCTGTTATCATACCCATGTAGGATTTGTATGAAATCTCAAGCCTACTTGAAGGGGATTTGCGTGATATTTTTGGTTTGATTTAGTCATAATTCTATAAAAGGTTTAATCCTGTTGTACCCTCGAATGTAATCTAGTTATATTATTCGTGACAGTCATTGCGCCATTTTTTTAAAACAAAAAACAACCAACCCCCCCAGCAAAGCGTGTTGAAATGCCACAAGTGTTGGGACCCTACCTAGAGCCTCGCCACCTGCACACCCATCTTATACCCGTCTACTCCCCTTAGGTCTCATTTCAGACATCTTCAAAACTCATGTGGCCCCTCAACGCCGCCACCAAGGGAACCCAGGAGAAGTCAGGAGGGAGACGAGTTGGAAAGTGTGTCGGGAGACGAGACCAAGGCCGATGACCAATGGGACAGTGGTCAGGCTAATGACATCCATCCCCCAATTAGGGGCAAAAATGGTTAACTTGACCTAGGAACGGATGGGTAACTTTCTTCACTCTTCACCCATCATGGAGGCAGGACCTGTGACACATTCTCCACAAGGGAGGAATCAGAGTCCTTTTTATCAAGGTAATGTGTCTGTAAATTGAGATCTTCATCATCCTTACCAAGCCTTCCATCTCCTTCCCTTATCACATCCCATCCTTTCCTTTTATCCATAACAAAAGATCCTACCTACTGAACATCCATTATCTCATTCCTTATATCCCAATCACGTGTGCCATTTGCTCCTAGACTTAAGTAATTTACCCTGTGATAGTGTTGATTCCCACGTGATAGTGTTTAAATTCCTAAGTTTTGCACTTTTATTTTATTTACTTAAAGGTTTTGATCACACAACTTCATCGTGTCCCAAGCCTGTAGAAGCAAGGGATCGGTTAATAATTTAATTTATTTCACTTTCCAGGGTATAAGATTACGGTGCAGAGCTATCGTCCACGGTCCATCCAACTCTAGGTGAACACGTTGTGACTTAAATCAACAATATCTTTCCCCGTTGTGCTTCCCTTTTTAATATTGTTGTTAAACGTAATGTAAAAATATATATTTTATTTTTTGTCGGTATTCCTTGTCTTATTGCCGACTGGCGACCTTACCATTGTTCTTTTGTTTATACCCTGAGTTCTAAAGCAAGACCGGACTCACAAGGTCGGGTGTAACGAAACTAGCAACCTTGCCAGGATCCGCAAAGACAGAAATTAAAATTCACTCTTTTTTGTGTTTAGCGACTTGGCGAACTTACTTTCTTTTTCAAGTAAATTATATTATCACTGGAGTTGAAATCATGGAAGAAAACAGCCAAAGAATTTTATTTATATTGTTAAAATCTTATTCATTTGTGAGTGTGTTTGCACCACAAAACCTTTATTCCCATTGTTTAGCAGTATAGCCAACCGTCTGAGGAGAATTTTTGCTTTGTTCGTTCTCAAGGGCTGTTGTCACAGTGGTGAATATGTATTAAATATATTGACCATTGAGTAAATGTTTTATTATGTGTTAAGAAATAAGTGAAGTTTAAGAAATATTCTGAAAACGTAATAGGCTAAGAACGTGTTTATTTCAAACGTTATAACTCATCCCACAGACGTATTTCCGAACGAAGCCAAGGTTTGTTATTGTCTGTTATTGTTTGCTTTGTTAGTGTTTACAAATTCTATGTAACGAAAGCACACACATGAGATTTTAGCCAAATTATTTAGTGCACGTTAGTGATTGGTTCACGCATAGATCAATCATTAAGGTTTGTGCATGAAATATTTGGTCATATATCTTTAGTGCTAGGATACAGGCTGCTCTCATATCGAAACTTTTGTCTTACGATTCAGGTAAATGTTTACGGCAGAGAGGCATAATTTCCGTGAGGTAAGGGCAAAAACGCGCTGCCTTCCTTGTTATTTCGAATTTTTCTTAATCATTAGTGCCATATAGCTTTGTTTCTGTAATATTTCGTGGAATATTTTTTATGTACATGATTTGAAAGGGATAATTTTCAAACGATTTTTTTAAAACTACTAAACAAAAAGTATAAGGGATTTAAGATATTACATTCAATTTTATTTTTCAGTCAAGGTATACGATCATTTAGATAAATTATTAGGGAGGTGTAATTCCTTAAATTCATTTTTGTTGAAGGGAAGACATGTTAAAGGATTGATTTTCTTTGCAAAACAATAAGCAAACTACTGATATTGTTTGTTTTATTCAATTTATTATACTTTAGGTAAAAATACAAATATTGCTTTAAGCCACAGAATTGCAAGTGGTGGTGTTGTAGGAATGCACCCACACATTTTTACCAACTTATTTTTGTTGTTGTTGTCCTGCATAGAGGATCATATATCGTGGTGATTCCAGTTTTTTATGACTAGCATGGAGGTTCACCCATAGTTGTGATTGTATGTTTTTTTTTATGACTAGCATAGTGGGTCACCCATAGTTGTGATTCCCTTTTATTTTTGTCTAGCATAGAGGGTCACTTATAGTTGTGATTTCATTATTTCTATGTCTATCATAGAGGGGCACCCATCATTGTGATTTCTCTTTTTTTTTTGTCTATCATAGATGGTCACACATAGTTATGATTCCATTATTTTTATGTCTAGCATACAAAGACACCCATCGTTGTGATTCCATTTTTTATATGTCTAGTATGGAGGGTCATCCATAGTTCTGATTCAATTATTTTTATGACTAGCACAGAGGGTTACCCATAGTTGTGATTCAATGTTTTTTATGTCTTGCATAGAGGGTCACCCCTCGTTGTGATTCCATTTTTTATGACTAGCATAGAGGGTGCGCCATAGTTGTGATTCCATTATTTTATGTCTAGCATAGAGGACCACCCATCATTGTGATTTCATATTTTTTATGAATAGCATAGAGGGCGTACATATTTGTAAGTCCCGTTTTATTTTTTTTCAAGCATAGAGGGTCACCCATCATTGGGATTCCATCTTTTTATGACTAGCATAGAGGTTTACCCATAGTTGTGATTCCATTTTTTTTATGTCTAGCATAGAGGGTCACCCATGGTCGTGATTCCATCTTTTTATGACTAGCATAGAGGGTCATCCATAATCGTGATTCCATTATTTTATGTCTAGCATAGAGAGTCACCCATAGTTGTAATTCCATTTTTTTATGTCTAGCATAGAGGGTTACCTATAGTTGTGATTCCAATTTTCTTATGTTTAGCATAGAGGGTCACCCATCGTAGTGATTCCATTTTTTTATGTCTAGCATTGAGGGTCACTCATCGTTGTGATTCCATTTTTTTTATATCTAGCATAGAGGGTCACCCATCGTTGTGATTTAATTTTTTAAATGTCTAGCAAAGAGGGTTACTCATAGTTGTGATTCCATTATTTTTATGACTAGCATAGACGGTCACTCATCGTTGTGATTCCATTTTTTTTATATCTAGCATAGAGGGTCACCCGTCATTGTGATTCCATTTCTTTTATATCTAGCACAGAGGGTCACCCATCATTGTGATTCTATTTCTTTTATGTCTAGCATAGAGGGTCACTCATCATTGTGATTCAATTTTTTATGTCTAGCAAAGAGGGTCACCAATCATTATGATTCCATTTTCTTATAACTAGCATATAGGGTCACTCATCATTGTGATTCCATTTCTTTTATGTCTATCATAAAGGGTCACCTATAGTTGTGATTTCATTTTTTTATGACTAGCATAGAGGGTCACCCATCGTCGTGATTCCATTTTTTAGGACTAGCATAGAGGGTCACCTATAGGTGTGATTCCATTTTTTCTCCATGTCTAGTATAGAGGGCTACCTATAGTTGTGATTCCGTTTTTTTTTTTTTTTTTTTTTTTTTTTTTTTTTTTTTTTTCTGTCTAGCATAGAGGGTCACTCATATTTGTGATTCCCTTTTTTTATGACTAGTATACAGGGTTACCAATAGTTGTGATTAAATTTTCTTATGTCTAGCATAGAGGATCACCCATAGTTGTGCTTCCATTCCTTTTTTATGTCTAGAATAGAGGGTCACCCTTATATTTGATTCCATTTTTATTTTCTATGTATAGTAGAGAGGGTCACCCATCGTTGTGACTCCATTTTTTATGACTAGCATAGAGGATCACCCATCGTTGAGGTTCCATTTTTTTATTACTAACATAGAGGTTCACCCCTCGCTGTGATTAATTTTTTTTTATGTGTAGCATACAGGGTCACTCATCATTGTGATTCCATTTTTTTATATGTCTAACATAGAGGGTCACCCATCGTGGTGATTCTACTTTTTATATGTCTAGCATAGAGGGTTATCCATAGTTGTCATTCCATTATATATATATATATATATATATATATATATATATATATATATATATATATATATATATATATATATATATATATATATATATATATATATATATATATATATATATATTGTTAAATATTTTGGACACATTACAACCAGACAATGTGCCCACCCATTGGCGTGCTCCCTGCTTTCCAAGTTAGGCTCCTGTTCAATTACTTGCGAGGCTTACTATATGGTGATAGTTCTCTCCCAAGAGGTATTCTTTAGAGCCATTGTGTATTTTTCCTATCTCCATTTTTATCCTTTTATCCGTGAGACTCTTGCATAGGCTAGAGCGTCTTCCCTATCCACGTAATTTCTTGCACGGTCGACACCGTACCTTAAGCTGTTAAGTTTGATCTGGTCGCTCGCTGTATCCCAAAGAATTAGCAAAATGACTGCTGGTGAGATCAATGCGTTTGTAGACTTGGAAGAACGATAAGGGTATGAGGGAGACGCATTGCGAAGGTATGTGTGAGAACTAACCGATAAAGCCAATGCCCAGAGAAGAACAAAGCAAGAAAGGATGCGGTATGCGAAAGAAAGTTAGAGAGAGTGTATGAATTCAAGATACAGGAAATGGGCATTCAATTGGCACAGCTCAATAACTCGCCACTTCAACCAAATGTTGCCATAGTCCAGCAGGAAAATCGCAGGAAGGTCCAGTTCACTGAAGGGGTGACCATAGAACTCCGTACCGCGGAGTTCAAGGTAACCCCGCCTGAGCTCAGCAAGAAATGCAGACAAGGGGTAATGAATAATATCAGACATGAGGGCTACGACTTACTCTTGGGTCAAGAGCCCATGCAGGGCATACAGGGAATGCCCCTCAGATGTATGAAGGCTGTCAAGCCGAAGCCCAAAACAATGAGGCTGCGTCTTGCAGGGGAAGACGAATGGCTATCTGATATTGATCTTGGTGAGGTAGCTTGGCTAAGTGGGGAGGCCCAAGAGTCTTCCTCCTCTAGCAGTGAGTCAGAGCCTCATATGCCAGAAGTTAATTCTGGTGATGGTGTGCTGCTTTCCACTACAGGGGATAGGGCTATTTTCAGCACCATGCCAGAGGTCTCAGATGAGGGCCAGGAGTTTCCCCCTTCCAGCAATGAGTCAGAACTCCGTACTATAGAAGTCCATTCGAATGAAGCTGTGCTAGTTACCACCACTGGCGATAGGGCTACCTCAACAACCAGGCCAGACGTCTCAGAGGAGGCAAAAGGAGAAACACCCATCATTCCAGAGACCCTAAGGAGCCAGATAGAGCACAACATATTTCTGAAGTTGGACGAGGCTCTGAAAAGCTGCCTATTCAGCCGAAGCCGAAATGATTACCCTCTCAAAGGAGAACTTCCTGCAGAAGGATGGTGTGCTCCTCAGAATCACCCGAGGCCCTCACGATCCTGCTGAGGCCCTGCACTAGCATGTAGCTGTCCCCCGTAATATCAGCTTGTCTGTGCTATAAATTGCTCATGAGGGACTGGGAGGGCACTTTGGAGTGACGCGCACAACCCAACTGATTCAGCCTCATTTCTGCTGGTCGGGCCTGCAGAAGAATGTTAGGCCTTACATAACCTCTTGCCATCTGTGCCAAGTGGCCGGTAACCCAAGCCAGGTAGTGCCGAGGGCTCCTCTCTAACCCATTCCATCCGCAGGTATTCCTCTTCATGATGTGTTGGTGGATTATATACAGTAGGTCCCCTGTCCTAGAGTAAATGCGGAAGTCGTTTCCGATTAACAAGAATCGATTGGTTTACATGCTACCTCAAAGCTGTGCGAACTAGGTGTGCCAATGCCAATCATGCTGACCATGAGTTCTCACTGACAGTCCTAACAAACCATAACCCTGTAACCTACTTGACGGAGCTCCATAATATTAATAAAGGGCTCAAGAGGTGGGGCATCAACCTCCAGAACTACAACTGGAAAGTTGAGTGCATAAAGAGGCAGAGATAATAAAATAGCAGATGTGCTCTCCCGGCATTAGTGCTCAGTGCGCAGTGCCATGTCCCTAGCGTGTAGTCATAGTCATCTTGCCGTCATTAGTTACATTTAATTAATTTTTATGAATTAATTTTATCAGTTGAATGTTGTAATGTGTCAGTTTGCTTTCACTGCACTGGACCACTTAACTCTAACTATTGTAGCATTTTCCTTTTTTTTGTTGCCTCATAGCCAGCATGTTTTTTTCTATGTGGTACTTGAAGCTAATATCCTATCAAAATAAAGTAAAATTATGACCCTAGTTGCTGCTTAGAAATTGATTCATTATCGTGGTGAGACTCACTAAGGGAGGAGTCATTTAGGCTATTGGCTTCAGACCTTGCTTGCAGAGTTCTTGTCCTGTTTTAGGACAACATCTCCACTAAAATGAGGGGCTGTTATTCGTGACGGTCATTGCGCCTTTTTTTTCAAACAAAAGACACCCCCCAGCAAGGAACGGTTGACATACCACAAGTATTGGGACCCTACCTAGAGCCTCGCTACCTGTCCACCCATCTTATTCCTGTCTAATCCCCTGGGGTCGTATTTCAGACCTCTTCAAAACGCATGTGGCTGCTCAACGCAGCAACCAAGGGAACACAAGAGGAGTCAAGAGGGAGACAAGTTGCAAAGGGTGTCAGGAGACGAGACCAAGGCCGATGACCAATAGGATAGCGGTCAGGCCAATGACATCCACCCCACCCCCAAATTAGGAGCAGAAATGTTCAACTCGACCTAGGAACTGGTGGGTAACTTTCTTCGCTCTTCACCCTTCATGGAGGCAGGACCTGTGACACGTTCTCCACAGGTTAGGAAACAGAATTCTTTTTTATGAAGGTAAGGTGTCTGTACTTTGAGATCCTCATCATCCTTACCTAGCCTTTCATCTCCTTCCCTTATCACATCCCATCTTTTCATTTTATCCTTAACAAAAGATCCTACCCACTGAACCTCTATTTTCCAACTCCTTATATCCCAACCATGTGTTCCGTTTGCTCCTAACCTTAAGTAATTCACCCTGTGAAAGTGGTGATTCCCACGTGATAGTGTTTAAATACCTAAGTTTTGCTCTTTAATTTTATTTGCTTAAAGGTTTTAACCACACGACTTCAAAGTGTCCCCAGCTATAGAATTAAGTGATCGATTAATAATTTGATTTATTTTCCTTTCCAGGGAATGAGATTGCTATGCTAAGCCACCACCCACGGTCCCTCTAACTCCACGTGAACACACTGGGACTTAAATGAACAATATCTTCCCCCGTTGTGCTCCCCTTTTTAATGTTGTTAAACATATTGTAAATATATATATCTTTTGTCAGTAGTCCTTGTCTTATTGCCAACTGGCGACATTACCATTGTTCTTTTGTTCATGCCCTGAGTCTAAAGCAAGGCCGGACTCACAAGACTGGGCGTAACAGTCAACATAATTGATAGGCATATCCATTCTCGTCCACTAATTTACTATTGTTCAATGTTGATTATACATGTGGTTATTTGGTGAATTGAGAGGCTTATCATCTTTGGAAAGGTAACAGATTAGAATTGACCTAGAATAACTATATTGAACTCAGATCTCTTTCTCAGAGAGCTTATGATTCAACTGAAAAAGAATACAATTTGACAATAAACGAAACCGTTTCTGGTAAAACCTAGGAGCATAAGTGGCGGACTACCCTTGAATCTGCACTCTTTGGTGTATATGCAAAAGTTCCTCCCTTACTTCAACCAGATGGCTCTATCACTCATTGTCCAAAGGAAAGGGCAACCGATTTGGCAGATGTGTTAGACAGCAAGCAGAGTAATGAAGAACTCAAACTTTCTCTTTCCTGCACTCCTGACGGTAAACAAACTTGCATAACTTTTATATCTCGTGCTTTAAAAACACTCTTGATGGATCTTGATGGTTATGGAGGTGTAGACCCAAATGGTATTTTTTCTTTGTTTTTTATAAAGGCTCCAGATTTTTTATTGCCAAAGTTATCTGTTATTTTGTGCAAGTTAGCACTGAAGAGGAGCTTCAAGCACTTGTTGAAGAATTAGTAATGTCATTGTATCATGTAAATGTGTTTGTGGTAGCTCAAATCCAACTGATTAACGCCCAATTTCCATAACTCCCATGTTTTCTCAAGTTTTTTACTGTCTTTTAGCAAAATATCATAATAGGTTTACTGAAAGCAGTCCTTTGTTCCCTAGTTTGCATATTGGTTTTTGCAAAAGCCTTAGAGAATGTGATTCCCTTCTTACAATATCTAATGCTGTACAGAAATACCTGGATTGGTGTCTGGAAGTTTGTATGATTGGCCTTGATATTAGGGCCGCCTTTGACTGTATTAATAATTTGGCCCTTGTTTTCAAAAGCAAACAGTTGGGAGTGGATGAGTCATTTTTTAGCTTCATTATTACATTTTAAGTAACAGACTGCCAGGAGCTGTTATTGATGGGCAGGATAGTAGTATAAGAATGTGATATCTGGTGTTCCTCAGGGTAGTATTATTGGCCCATGACATGTGGTTTGGCCTAGAAAACAAGCTTGCTGCATATGCAGATGATACTACTCTATTTACACTAATTCCATCCCCTGAAAGTAGATTTGTGGTTGCTGAATCCCCTAATAGAGATATTGCTAAAATTAGTGCATGGCGCAAATATGGGGGATAAATCTGAATCCTAACAAAATTCGAAATATGATTGTAAGTAGGTCAAGGACAGTAGCTCCTCAACATCCAGATATCTACATTTAATAATCTTCCTTTAAATTTTGAATGATTGTTTTATGATTTTAAGTGTGATTCTCCACAGCAAATTTACTTTTGAGAAACACGTTAGGTCTGTCTTCTTCAATTGCACTAAAAATAGGGCTTATTTAGAATGTCTTGAGAATTTTGATGATCAATCTATTTTAAAGAATTGTTTTAACCCTGGATAGGTACGATGGGTCGTACGCGACCCCGAGCGTCAAAAAAAAAGAGGTTTTTCTCACGTGACTCACCACCGTGACTGAATTTGTGGGTGATCGACCTGCAGGAGGTGTCTCCCCTACACGCTCTAGTAGTGTCCAGATGTGCATTGCTGTAGCTGTACTCCTTCCCCGATTTCTGAGACGCGTCGGGGTCGAGCGCGACCGAGTTTACCCTTCTAAGGTAATTTGCATAATTATCAAAGTTATTACGTATTATGAAATTGTCGTAAAATGGTGCAACTTGTATAGGTTATCAGTTGTGGAAAGTCTTGGTGGATTGTTTGGCTACCATGTGCATGATTTTTTTTTTAGTTAAAATGTCGTTCATCACCACGAGGACCATTTTACCGCGAGTGCCCCTTTTTAATTTTTTTTCATTTTTTTGCCAAGTAATTTTTCCGTAAGATATTGCCAAATAGTGTCGTAAAACTTTTGCTTGTTTAGTGTTGGAAAGTGTGTCTAGATGATCTGGCTACCCATGCGTGACTTTCTTTTTGTCAGATACGACGTAGTTATTGGTATATTGGGTATTTAACTGCGGTTGCCAATTTCTGTTTTTTTTCAATATTTGTAAAAAATTTTACGTAGTAAGGAATTGCCGTATATTATTCATTTTTTTTCATGTTTATGTGTTAGAAAGTGTGCCTTGATGGTTGGGCTAACACGTGCATGTTTTTTTTTTTTATCTGAGATGCCGTATATAAGAATGTTGGGCATTTTACCGCGAGTGCCCCTTTTTCATTTTTTCTCATTTTTTTGCCAAGTCGTTTTTCCGTAAGATATTGCCAAATAGTGTCGTAAAACTATTGTTTTTTTAGTGTTGGAAAGTGTGTCTAGATGATCTGGCTACTCATGCGTGACTTTGTTTTTGTCAGATACGACGTAGTTTTTGGTATATTGGGTATTTAACTGCGGATGCCAATTTCTGTTTTTTTTCAATATTTGTAAAAATATTTACGTAGTAAGGAATTACCGTATATTATTGATTTTTTTTTCATGTTTATGTGTTAGAAAGTGTGCCTTGATGGTTGGGCTAACACGTGCATGTCTTTTTTTTTATCTGAGATGCCGTATATTAGAATGTTGGTCATTTTTCCGCGAGTGCCCCTTTTTATTTGTTTTGCATTTTTCTGCTTAGTCATGTTACCGTAAGGAATTGGCAAGTAGTGTCGCAAAACTTATATTTTTATAGTGTTGGAAAGTATTTCTAGATGATCTGGCTACCCATGCCTATTTTTTTTTTAGCCAGATATGGCGTATATATAAGTATGTGTTCGATTTTCCTGTGATTGCCATTTTTTCGTTTTTTCCCATTTCTTTCAAAATTACTACGTACTAAGGAACTATCACAGAGTAATTATTCATTTATATGTTTATTTGTCGTAAAATGTGCCTTGATGGTTTGCATAGCACGTGGCTGAAATTTTTTTTTTCTGAAATGCCGTATATTAGAATAGTCATTTTTCCGCGAGTGCCCCTTTTTATTTGTTTTGCATTTTTTTGCTTAGTCTTGTTACCGTAAGGAATTGGCAAGTAGTGTCGCAAAACTTATAATTTTATAGTGTTGGAAAGTGTTTCTAGATGATCTGGCTACCCATGCCTATCTTTTTTTTAGCCAGATATTGCGTATATATAGGTATGTGTTCGATTTTCCTGTGATTGCCATTTTTTAATTTTTTCCGATTTCTTTCAAAATTACTACGTACTAAGGAACTATCGCAGAGTAATGATTCATTTAGATGTTTATTTGTCGGGAAATGTGCCTTGATGGTTTGCCTAGCACGTGGCTGAATTTTTTTTTCTGAAATGCCGTATATTAGAATGTTAGCCATTTTTCCGCGAGTGCCCCTTTTTATTTGTTTTTCATTTTTTTGCTTAGTCATGTTACCGTAAGGAATTGGCAAGTAGTGTCGTAAAACTTATATTTTTATAGTGCTGGAAAGTGTTTCTAGATGATCTGGCAACCCATGCCTATCTTTTTTTTAGCCAGATATGGCATATATATAGGTATGTGTTCGATTTTCCTGTGATTGCCATTTTTTCGTTTTTTCCCATTTCTTTCAAAATTACTACGTACTAAGGAACTATCACAGAGTAATGATTCCTCTAGATGTTTATTTGTCGGAAAATTTTGTTTACTTCTTTTTTGATTGAATATCATCAAATTTTTTTAGCTAAAATATTATATTGTTTCACATTTTTGTTTTTTTTCGATTTTATTTCCCTTCAAAAAAATTTTTTGGGGTCAGAATTTTAATTTTATAGTCGTAAAATATTCGACAATTATCCAGCAACCCACCATACAATTTTTATGCATATCCAATAATAATTAGGTTAGTAAATAACACCTTGAAATTGACATACCCTTCCTACATTTCAAGTGGCAGATTAGGGAGTCTGAGTCAGTGTGGTTGGCGGCCATTTTGTGGACATATCCGAAGCGTAAGTTGCCCTATCTATATATATTCTTGTTCCCTATAGAATTTGTGATATTTTGGTATATTTTTACCTGCATAAATATCATATTATATATTAAATATGTATTTTTTTACAAAATTTCTAAGTACTCAAAAAATTACCTTTAGATATGGCCCCTGATATAAATGTAATTTACAAAATAATGAAGATTTTTTTACATATTTCTATTTTAGGATAACATATGTTTATTCCCTAAAAAAATTAGCCACTTCCTATTTCATGTGGGTACCCAAAAAAATTCATGAAATTTGGACAAATTGTTTTGCCCAAAAAAAGTTACCCTTTTTTTCTCATTTCAGATCTTCACCTCCATGGGTCTGACTTCATCCAAAATACATCAAGATGTGTCCTAAACATTCAAGAATCAATTCCTAAAAGGATTTGTGTATATATGTATAAACTTTTTTTTATGAATTTTTATGTCAGGTCTTTTTTTTCCTACCTAATTTTTTTAAATATTTATAATAAATAGTTTTTCTGCAGATGAGTAGTATTTATCTCTACAGTTGTTTTAAGCATTCATTGAAGTTTTTTTTGGCAAAAGAAAAAAAGAGGTTACTGCAAAAACTGATTTTTCAAGAATTTTTTTTGGCGTCGGGGTCGTTCGCGTCCGAGTATACCCTTAAAGGGGTGTCCGAGGAGCGTACCTATCCAGGGTTAATTCTTTCATTCTACCTTTTCTTCAACTGAGGATTTTCATCTTAATTTGTTTGTTGGACTAGAACTTACTGTCTATTCAATTTACAATTCCTGATCTAGACATTAATCTCTGGCAAAATTCTTCAATTATTCATTATGCATGCTGCATAAGATTTTTCATAATTCCGACCATCCTTTACATTAAGATCTTCCAAGACAGTTCCAGCCTGTTCTTAATACTAAGCATGTAGTTAATTCTAATAGTCAGCCCTTCTCCACGATAAGGCTCATTACTACTCAGTAATCTAGAAGCTTTTTCCCAGCTGTGACCAAGTTGTGGAATGATATTTCTAATTATGTAGTTGAATCAGTATAACTTTAAAAGTTATAACTTGCAGCAAATATCTTTATGTAAAACAGGCTGACATATCTTTTTTATACTTTATATATGAGATATCTGTTTTAATGATAATAACGTTATTTAAATATCTTTTTTTTTAAATTTGTATTACTTTTTATATCGTTTATTTATTTCCTTATCTCGTTTCCTAACTAGGGTATTCTTACCTGTTGGACCTCTTGGGCATATAGCATCTTGCTTTTCCATCTTGGGTTGTAGTTCAGCTTATATATATATATATATATATATATATATATATATATATATATATATATATATATATATATATATATATATATATATATATATATATATATATATATATACCAAGGCACTTCCCCCAATTTTGGGGGGCAGCCGACACCAACAATGAAACAAAACAAAAAGGGGACCTCTACTCTCTACGTTCCTTCAGCCTAACCAGGGACTCAACCGAGTTCAGCTGGTACTGCTAGGGTGCCATAGCCCAACCTCCCACATTATCCACCACAGATGAAGCTTCATAATGCTGAATCCCCTACTGCTGCTACCTCCGCGGTCATCTAAGGCACCGGAGGAAGCATTGAAAAAACTTCAAATTATTAATTTGAATAGTTAAGTATTGATACATTTGGCATACAGAAGTGTCGCTAATTGCCCCTTCGCTTTTAGATAGTAACTACTATACAGTAGTTATATCCAGTTATATCTGCCTGCCGTTAACGTCGTTGTGAAGTTTTTTCACAGACATCAGTCTTCAGCAACCTTACACGGGAGTGAGGAGGAGAGCTCTCTTTCCCTCTCTCTCATTATTCAAGTGGATTTTAGGATTTATACACACGCTGGATTAACTATTATGGATTTTTCCTCTACCATGGAAATATTTACACAATAATTCATCGAGGATGGGATCCGGACGCTGCTTAGCGATGATCGTCTGTTAAATGATTTTTTCCACACTCGCCAGAACTGTTATCACAACAGGGTAAGCATAAGGGGCTTTAATGCTTGTTCTTGCATTACATATTCTATATGCCAGTGTTTTGAGAATAATTTCAAGTATTTTAATTAATTAAATTCTTACTAGATTGAACCTGTGATTTCTATGCAGTCTATAAATTTATTTAAATATTTGACAACTCGTTAAATTTGCTAGTTGTTTTACTGATAATTTGAGAGCTGTTGTGATTTAGTGGTGATTTGAGCAAATATTTACGTGAGTGATTTCGTGATTAGTTAATTTCTGTTTTCGGTGATTCGTTGATTTCAAAATTTTGATTTAAATGAAAATTGTAGATTTTAGTCAGGCGATTACAGTAATTGATATTTTGATTAGTGTTGAATATTTATTGATTTATTTTAGTTACTTTTCGTTAGTGTTGTATTTATTGTTCTGATTTTTCCCGTGGTTGATTCTCCTTTACTTTGTATTTTTTAGCGGATGAGTGAAAGGAAGAAGGTTAAGCCCTCGCAGTTGTGAACCTTAAAATCTCGTATGATAGTGCATTTCGAAGACTCGTTTACGTCATTCCACCACCAGCTGCTACAGTGAAATTTATATAATTTTAAATTATGTATTCATAAATGTCTAACCATTTAAATTTAAATTTATTAAATATTTAAAATGCATTTTTTCCATCTCTACCTTTTCACTTAAAAATGCAAGGTTTAATGATATGATCGTGGTCATTACATATTGATTTTATATTTACATATGTAGACCACCCCCCATTTTTCCGCTGAAGCAGCAGGGCCTACTGGAACTGCGTCACAATCGCTCGCCATTCATTCCTATTTCTAGCACGCTCTCTTGCCTCTCTCACATCTATCCTCCTATCACCCAGAGCTTTCTTCACACCATCCATCCACCCAAACCTTGGCCTTTCTCTTGTACTTCTCCCATCAACTCTTGCATTCATCACCTTCTTTAGCAGACAACCATTGTCCATTCTCTCAACATGGCCAAACCACCTCAACACATTCATATCCACTCTAGCTGCTAACTCATTTCTTACATCCGTTCTCTCCCTCGCCACTTCGTTCCTAACCCTATCTACTCGAGATACACCAGTCATACTCCTTAGACACTTCATCTCAACACATTCAATTTCTGTCTCTCCATCACTTTCATTCCCCACAACTCCGATCCATACATCACAGTTGGTACAACCACTTTCTCATATAGAACTCTCTTTACATTCATGCCCAACCCTCTATTTTTTACTACTCCCTTAACTGCCCCCAACACTTTGCAACCTTCATTCACTCTCTGACGTACATCTGCTTCCACTCCACCATTTGCTGCAACAACAGACCCCAAGTACTTAAACTGATCCACCTCCTCAAGTAACTCTCCATTCAACATGACATTCAACCTTGCACCACCTTCCCTTCTCGTACATCTCATAACCTTACTCTTACCCACATTAACTCTCAACTTCCTTCTCTCACACACCCTTCCAAATTCTGTCACTAGTCGGTCAAGCTTCTCTTCTGTGTCTGCTACCAGTACAGTATCATCCGCAAAACAACAACTGATTTACCTCCCATTCATGGTCATTCTCGCCTACCAGTTTTAATCCTCGTCCAAGCACTCGAGCATTCACCTCTCTCACCACTCCATCAACATACAAGTTAAACAACCACGGCGACATCACACATCCCTGTTTCAGCCCCACTCTCACCAGAAACCAATCACTCACTTCATTTCCTATTCTAACACATGCTTTACTACCTTTGTAGAAACTTTTCACTGCTTGCAACAACCTTCCACCAACTCCATATAACCTCATCACATTCCACATAGCTGCCCTATCAACTCAATCATATGCTTTCTCCAGATCCATAAACGCAACATACACCTCCTTACCTTTTGCTAAATATTTCTTGTATATCTGCCTAACTGTAAAAATCGGATTCATACAACCCCTACCTCTTCTAAAACCACCCTGTACTTCCAAGATTGCATTCTCTGTTTTATCCTTAATCCTATTAATCAATACTCTACCATACACTTTTCCAACTACACTCAACAAACTAATACCTCTTGAATTACAACACTCATGCACATCTCCCGTACCCTTATATAGTGGTACAATACATGCACAAACCCAATCTACTGGTACCATTGACAACACAAAACACATATTAAACAGTCTCACCAGCCATTCAAGTACAGTCATACCCCCTTCCTTCAACATCTCAGCTTTCACACCATCCATACCAGATGCTTTTCCTACTCTAGTTTCATCTAGTGCTCTCCTCACTTCCTCTATTGTAATATCTCTCTCATTCTCATCTCCCATCACTGGCACCTCAACACCTGGATCAGCAATTATATCTGCCTCCCTATTATCCTCAACATTCAGCAAACTTTAAAAATATTCCACCCACCTTTTCCTTGCCTCCTCTTCTTTTAACAACCTTCTATTTCCATCTTTCACTGTCTCTTCAATTCTTGCGCCAGCCTTCCTTACTCTCTTCACTTCTTTCCAAAACTTCTTCATATTCTCTTCATATGACTGACCCAATTCCTGACCCCACCTCAGGTCAGCTGCCCTCTTTGCCTCACATACCTTGCGCTTTACTTCCACATTTTTCTCTCTATATTTTTCATACTTCTCTATACTATTACTCTGCAGCAATTCTTCAAAAGCCCTCTTTTTCTCTTCCACTTTCACCTTCACTCCTTCATTCCACCATTCACTGCCCTTCCTCATGCTTCCTCCAACAACCTTCTTGCCACATACATCACTTGCAATCCCAACAAAATTTCCTTTTACTAACTTCCACTCCTCCTCTAAATTACCAGTTTCTCTTACTCTCACCTCGTCATATGCCATTTTCAACCTTTCCTGATATTTACTTTTTACCCCCGGTTTTATTAGCTCTTCAACCCTCACTAGCTCCCTTTTACATCCACCTACTCTATTCCCCACTCTTTTGCTACAACTAATTTTCCTTCCACCAAAAAATGATCAGACATACCGTTAGCCATACCCCTAAACACATGCACGTCTTTCAATCTTCCAAACATTCTTTTAGTTATCAACATATAATCCATTAATGCCCTTTCTACTACTCTTCCATTTGCCACTCTTACCCATGTATACTTATTTTTATCTTTCTTTTTAAAGAAGCTAGCACTTATTACCATCTCTTCTTCAACACACATATCTACCAGTCTCTCACCAGTCTCTCACCACTCTCATTTTCACCTTGTACGCCATATACTTCCCAATGACACCTTCTACCTCTCCAGCACCCACTCTAGCATTTAAGTCACCCATGACAACTACATAATTCCTTCTACCCAGTCCTTCTACACACCTAGTTAATTCATTCCAGAACTCATTCCGCTCTTCTTCACTTTTCTCACTACCTGGCCCATATGCACTGACAAACGCCCAACATTCCCTACCCAACCTAATCCTTACCCACATTAACCTAGATTATATCTCCTTCCATTCCACTACTTTACGTGTCATCCATTCACTCAGCAATAAC
>NC_090734.1:32148543-32156043 GCF_036898095.1 Palaemon carinicauda | reverse complement strand
AGATATGTAGAGTTTTGCAATAAGATTTTTCATGAAGATCAGCATTTATCTTTCCATGATACCGTATAGATTGATAATAAAACCCACGACCCTAATGCGTCATCATTTACAAGATAAACTATTCCTCTCCGGCTTTATATTTAGTAAGATAACTTGCCATTTTTATATTTAGCTGCAAATAGCCAAATACAATGAGGAAAATAAAATTCAGACGACACTTATCTTTTTCTTTAACGAAAGTAGTTATTGTTTTTAAAATTTCTATAATTTAGATTTTTTCATATGTTGAAGGATATTTAGAATTTTGAATTATATAATACGCACTTTTATATACCTAATGTGACTGAAATAAGTCTATGTTTTCAGTTTGTGTAAATGATATGAATATTAAAATTCTATTAGCCTAAATCCCACAAAACAGACGTCTTTATTATGTTCTAAGTCATAATCTGAAAATTTTACCTATCGTAATCAAGGCTTTGCTCACTGTTACACGTCATTTCTAATTATTTTTTGTTCTTTACATTTCGTCAATATGACAGTTATACACAACACTTTAAAATCAATTCAACCGTACCTGACCTCATATTCATTTTATCCTTGTTACCTCAGACGATTAATCTAATGGTTTTTGTTTTAAGATATGAACAGTTTCGCTTTCATCGCTGATGAATAAAACTTGGTTGGGTGAAGATTTTTTGTCATTTTATTTGTCTTCCACTGAATGACTTCTATTCCCTACTTTTTTTTGAGAATGTATATGGAATGAATAAGCATTGAATAATAAACTTAATTCCATAAAAACTCTTGCCTTAGATTATTTTGTTATAAAAATCTTTTTTAGACAACCTGAAACCTAATACTTATCAAAAACATGTAACACAAAGAAAAATTGTTTCTACATCATGTACATTTTTTATGATACTTTACGAATTTTGAATCTATTGATTCTAGCAATTGAAAACTGATTCACAGATAAAACAAATATATCTATATTTTTTTTGTTCTGGAACCTTCATGTTGGCCTACTCCTTTTAACAAAGGGCAAAGAGGAATAAACTACACATAGCCTCATCTGCACAGTTTTGTGAGGTTTTGAGAAACATACTGGCAGTCTGTTCATGTGTGTTTTATTAAACAATACATTCAAGTTACGGTGATTCATTCAAGCATATCTTTCCAAAGTCAAGAACAATTTATGTTACTCCGATATCTGAAGCCGAGACAGTTATACTCCATTTATTTTATCAGCAATCCCTTTCCTACTAACCGTCGCTACACGAAGTTGTTACTTTCTGTTTTGTTGACCTGTTTGCCATATTAGCTGAATGCACTTTACTGTAAGGGCAAGTTTCTCTTTTTATTCACAAATAACATATATTTCACTCATATCTTACTAGATTGATTTGTCTTTTTTCATTTACAACAATGTAAAAAATGCAGGATTCTCAATGTTCGTCTGTTTGATTCTAATTATTTATATTATTACAATTATAATTGTTAATAGTTAAGCTAAAACCCTATTTGGACAAGCAAGATGGTATAAGCCTAAGGGTTCCAACGAAAGAAAATAGCCCAGTAAGGAGAGGAAATAAGGAAATAAATAAATAAATGATATTAGAAGTATTTAACAATTGAAATAAAAATATTTTAAAAACATTAACATCATTAAAACAGATATTTCATTTATAAACTATGAAAGGAATTTTTTAAGGCTGATCAATATAAAAACATTTATATATATATATATATATATATATATATATATATATATATATATATATATATATATATATATATATATATATATATATATATATATACAGTATATATATATATAAATTTATATATATAAATATATATATGCATATATATATATATATATATATATATATATATATATATATATATATATATATATATATATATATATATATATATATATATATATATATATATATATATATATATATATATATATATATATATATATATATATATATATATATATATTGGGCTCAAGCCATGACGTCCTGATGGAAGTTCCTATAGGGTAGCTTCCTAGGGTATATTACAACTACGGCGATATTCCCAGAGAATTTACCTTTTTATGTGATTAATAGTATTAATCTTTGTTACAAGAGCCGTTGCCTACCGGAGGCGTCATGGACGCTGTCGCTCGCTAGGTATGAGTTTTAGTTAGCCAGAGCGACATTCCCGGTTGTTTTGCTTTAATAAATTTTAGCTATTTAGCGTTACATAGGATTTCCTTTCATGCTTTAGTATTATTTTGGCGAAGTATTCGCCAACTCTGGCCTACGCTAGTCCATATAGCCTAGTCGTTTGGTCCTAGTACTTCCTGCATGATTTTGGTTTTCCGAGTGTATTAGAATTTTATTGAAGCTTTAGGCTGTTTTTTATACATTTAAGATTATGTTGAATATTTCCAAGATAGTATACGAGGGAGTTTCGGTGATTTAGGTAATCGATTCTCTTGGTACCTAGGCTAAGTTGCTTATGGAGCCTTAGTATACTTTCTCATACTCCCCGGTTGCTTTCTTTTCTTCGGAGAAGGTATGCAATCCCTTTCCCTCTGTTTAAGCCTTGGGCTTATCCCTAAGTGGTTTATCTGAATTAACTTTCGATAAAACTATACTGGGGTGTTACTGTACCTTCCTGTTCCAGTAAGTCTGGTTTCAGAGAGGGACAGAACAACAGAGTTTTTAGTCTGAGTCTGTGTTTGTCTGGCTTGGGGTAGAGTCTCCCTCGCTGGCCTGACACAGACATAGGAGGCTTAGCCTCCTTAGGTCACTACCGAAGGTTTCTGTACGAGATGATTCCTTCTTTTGTGATCTAGCAGACTAGTCCTTGTTGCTGTTCTCGGTGGGAGGATAAGATCCTTTCCCTGGGAGTAGCAACACCTTCCTTGCTTTGGTTCTTTGGGAGCTGGCAAGTATTGCTGGCCTCCCTCCTTGGATCTCCCTTAGGCTAAGATGAGTTTTCTTGGCTGCGGGTGATCCTTCACTAAAGCAAGGTTGGTAGGACCCTCTTTTGTCCCTTTCCCCTCTATCTCCGTAATGACCTAGCCATTACAGTACTGTACGTCATTCTACATCTGGACCTAGGATAGGTTAGGATGTGGAATTGACTCAGTCCCTTGCCGGCCGGCAGAGTCTGCCGGCTGGTAAGGGTCTTCTGCTTTGAGTGTTGCCCGGACCTCCCTTGGTCCCTCCTCCATGCCTGCCTGTAGAGCCACACGGCATTGGTCAGGAAGCCTGAATTAGATTCTCCCCTTCCTTATATGCACTCTTGCGGATTGCCGGGCTTGGAGGTAGTTTACGCTCTTATCCCGGCATCCATTCAGATTTCTTCTAGTGCTGTACCCGACCCGGCTGCCAGCCTATGAGGCCGGCAGTCGGGCAGTCGTAGTCCTCTGGTTCTTTTGCTGCTGGTTGGCATCGGTTGTTTACCTTTGCCGGCCGGCTAATGTCAGCCCTTGTCTGCCGGTCGCTAGGAGCAGTGGCCGGCAGCCGGGTGCTACCTTGTGTAGCCGACATTGGCTGTTGCCGGCCGGCAGTTACTGCTGGCCGGCACATGCATTTGAACCAGCGTTCTGCCGCCTTATAGCTGTTAAGTAGTATACTTTAAAGCTAGTTATGGTGTGTGCCGGCCGGCACATAACCTTCAATACTGTACCAGTATTCTTCAGTATAACATATACTGTAAGAAGGAAACTATAGTATAGGTTTTGGTACAGCACTGTGTGTTCTAACACTTTTGTGTTGTCTTGCACAGCCCTTTGCTGTTGCCTTACAGATAAGAAAGTGAGTTCTTTCCTGTCTATTATCCAGGATTTTGAAAATCATTGCTTAGGTGTGAGCTACACCGGTTTCCTCTGGAAACTTTTCATTGGTTACTCTAGAGGAGATTAACCATACGATTTTATTATCTGGAAGGCTGCAACAATTGGTTGTGAAGGAAACACAAGTGTGTGTCTTTCCTTTCTGAATTGTTATGCTAAACTGTGCATATCCAGTGATACGTAGTTCACTTGATACTCATGGAAATTTCTTCTCTTTAGAGGAGGACCCTCCGAAGTGCGGAAGTGTTTTCTGCAACGTCCGCAGTAAGAACCTCTGCGGACATGAGTTTTGTAGGAGGCACGCAGCATGCGCTGTCTCCAAGGGTGATCTCCAGTAATGGGACCCTCAGGTATGTACCGTGTGCACTAATCTGATTACTGAGGCCTTTGATTCCCCTAGGACGGCGGAATCAAGGGATTTAGCAAGGGAGAAGCTTCGTACCTGGGTAAGGGGCTTCCAGAAGAACACCTCTGGACCTTATCTTCCAAGTGAGAAGATGAGGGCGTATCTTTTCCCTAGGGCATCAGCTGATGCAGTGTTTCCCCAACCTCAAGAGGAGATCCCCCAAGTTCAGATCCAGGTGGATGCTGAAGTCGCGGTCGCTTTGCAAGACATCCAGTTGGATGACAGGATGTCTGACGTGGACAAGCCTCTGGAGGAAGACCTCCTGGCAGGAGGCCAGGATGAAGTTCAAGCCCCAGACATTGTAGAGGAAGAGGCCGACGAGGTGGCGGCTACTCCGGTTCAGATCCCGGAGCCTATTCCCTCAACATCGTCCGCTCTCCCAGTAGAGCTGGGACAGGCCCTCTCCTCCATTGTTGGAATGATCCAACAAATGCAGAAGGAGAATCAGGAGAAGGCGGCTGCAATGGAACTGCAGATGCAGACGCTTGCAGCATCACATGGGCCCCAGAAAAGGCTCAATGTGAAAGACCTTCCCTTGTGCTCAGATGCTAACCCATGGAGGTATGCTGAGCACATGCCGATGACGACTGGAAAGATCGTCAGATCGGATAAGTTGGGTTCAGTTCCCCTAGAGGAGGTGGAATTCTGGCCCAGCAAGGGGTCATATCCGGACTTTTATGTCCGGCTGAGGAAGGAACCAGCTTCAAAGGAGGAGACAGAGCCGAAGGAGGTCATAGTGATGGACCATGCTAAGGCTCAAGCTTTGCTTTCATCCTCGATGAAAGAGAGGGGCTTCACGAACTCAAAGGTAGCTGCATTGTGTAAGAAGCTCCCTTCCTTTGTGTCCTCTCCTGCTAGAGCCTTCCCCTCTTTACAGAAAGGGTTTGCGGCTGTACTAAAAGCAGTCGAGGCCAGCAAGCCTTGCCCCTCCTTGGAGGAGTGTAAACCCTTGTCGCTGGCCCTGCCTATGGACCACAAAGACTGGAAGGACGTCCATCTTACCTTCTCAGTTGGGAAGTTGGAGGCTGATATTGCCGGACGTCAGTTCGGCGAGGACCTGCCTAAGCTGTCTGACTTTCTTTTGCGGAGAGAGCTCGAGACAAAAGAAAGACTGGCTGCCTCAATGTCTCTTCAGACTACTCTTGAGACGATGGCAAGTGACCCCAAGGTCCATGAAATGTTCATGGTAGTGGCCAAGACTCATCTGGCCACAGTGACGAAGGATCTTTATAGCTTCGTCAGGGCGAGGAGAGCTTGTAGGGAGTTTGTGTTCACCTCGGCTACGGTGAGGCACGAGCCAAGGAAATTAATCTCCTCCAACATTTGGGGCAAAGACCTTTTCCCTACCGAATTGGTCAAAGAAGTTGTTGATAGGGCCACCACGGAGAATAGAAACCTTCTCCAAAAGTGGGGCCTGGCTATCAAAAGAAAGTCTTCCCTGGATGAGGGTCCTCAACCAAAGAGGAAGACTATGAGGACTAGGCTACCGTCTCGGCCAGCCAAGCCTCTTAAACAGCAACAGCAACTGCAATTGTCATTGCCTTCAGTGCCCCAGATGGTGGCACAAACCCCGACCACATTCCAGTGGGTACCCCAGGCCGTGTCGACACAGTCCACGGCATTCACCCCAACGTTCGAAGGGCAGTCTACTTCCTTTTGAACAAAGCCTAGAGGAGCAGCCAGAGGCTCGTCTAGGCGCCCCTCAAGGGGAAGGGGATTCAAGGGTGGTCGCGGTCAGGGAGGCAAGACCTCAGGACGGCAGTCCAAGTGAGATGATGCCGGTAGGAGGGAGACTTCAGAATTTTCGGGATCGGTGGACCTTCGATCCCTGGGCCCACAGCCTACTCAAGAACGGACTAGGCTGGAGCTGGTACAGCACTCCACCCCTGTGCCCTCGGTATTTCCAACACTCCACCCCCGTTCTGGAGGAGTATGTTCAAGAACTGTTGGAGAAAAAAGTGATCCGAAGGGTGAAGTCCATCAAATTCCAAGGGAGGCTGTTTTGTGTTCCCAAGAAAGACTCGGAAAGGCTCAGAGTCATTCTGGACTTGTCGCCACTCAACAAGTTCATAGTGAATTGCAAATTCAAGATGCTAACACTGCAACACATAAGGATCTTACTGCCCTGCCCAAGAGAGCATATTCCGTCTCCATAGACTTGTTAGACACCTATTGGCACGTTCCAATCAACCGTCGACTCTCCCCCTACCTAGGGTTCAAGCTACAACGAAGACTATACAGCCCCAAGGATTTTCACGAAGCTTGCGAGCGTAGCTCTCAAACAATTACGCCTAAAGGGAATTCAGGTAGTAGCCTACCTGGACGACTGGCTGGTGTGGGCAGCATCCGAGACAGAATGCTTGCAAGCTTCCAGTCAAGTGATCCAGTTCCTAGAGTATCTAGGCTTCAAGATCAACAGAAAAAAGTCTCGACTTTCTCCATCTCAAAAGTTCCAGTGGCTGGGAATCCACTGGGACCTAATGTCACACCGTTTCTCCATCCCGGCGAAGAAAAGGAAGGAGATAGCCGGTTCTGTCAAGAGACTTCTAGATTCCAAAAGGATATCAAGACGCGAACAGGAGAGGGTACTGGGCTCTCTCCAGTTTGCTTCGGTGACAGACCAAGTGCTAAGAGCACAGCTAAAAGAAGCAACCGGAGTTTGGAGAAGTTATGCATCAAACGCGCGAAGAGATCTGAGAAGACCAGTTCCGCTTCGGCTACGTACTCTTCTCAGGCCTTGGTCCCAAGCCAGACATCTAAAGAAGTCGGTTCTTCTTCAGCCACCTCCCCCGTCAGTGACGATTCACTCAGAAGCCTCGAAGGAGGGATGGGGAGGTCACTCTCATCGGAAAAAAAGTCCAAGGGACTTGGTCCAAGCTATTCAAGACCTTTCACATAAACTTTCTAGAAGCTCTGGCAGTGCTCCTTAACTTAAAGAAAGTCTCCCCGCATCACTCGATCCACATAAGGTTGGTGATGGACAGCGAGGTAGTTGTGAGATGCTTGAATCGACAAGGATCGAGGTCACCACCTCTCAACCAGGTGATGTTGGCCATCTTCCGATTGGCGGAAAAGAAGAAGTGGTACCTGTCGGCAGTTCACCTTCAAGGAGTCCGCAATGTGACAGCGGACGCTCTATCCAGGTTCACACCGATAGAGTCGGAATGGTCCTTAGACGCAGGATCATTCTCCTTCATGCTGAATCAAGTCCCAGAACTGCAGATAGACCTCT
>NC_090734.1:32141043-32143543 GCF_036898095.1 Palaemon carinicauda | reverse complement strand
ATATGTATATATATATATATATATATATATATATATATATATATACATATATATATATATATATATATATATATATATATATATATATATATATATATATATATATATATATATATATATGTATATATATGTATGTATATATCAAAACATTTAACAGGGTAATTCGTCTTTTTGAAAATTGTTACGGATTCGCTATCCATTTCTCTAATGTCAATCAAATGCTCTTTGATAAAAACCAGATGTTCAAATTTATCATCAGAGTGAAACTTCTTTCTCAAAAAAATCTCATTTCCCGCTTATTTTATTATCGGGAAATTTATAGAGAAGACTTTATTACATGTTTTTTTTTTCTCCCATGTCTTTCGTCAGTAATGATTCACGAAAAGTAAAGAAAAAAAAATCACGAGTAAAAGGCAATTTTTTATATACTTACTATCATAGTACATTCAAGAGAAAAAAAATTAATTCATTAATTATGAGAGTCAACTCTCTCTCTCTCTCTCTCTCTCTCTCTCTCTCTCTCTCTCTCTCTCTCTCTCTCTCTCTCTCTCTAAATTGATACGAAACAATTCTATTTTTATGGATCATTTCTATCATGAAACCCAACCACATAGTATTACTATGATTGACTAATTTATATTTGTGAGAAATAAAACGAAAACAAGTCTTATATGAGAAAAAAAAACAGCAGAACAAAATTATTTCCCATAGTTAGATTAAGGAATAAATTGACTTGGCTTAACTGAAACTTTATTTTGATATTGTATAAAAGATGTGTCCAACGTGTTCAAATGAAAAGCATTTTTTATTCTTTTTTCTTTTTTACATATGTAAGAAATTGGACCAAAGTATTCATACTGTTTAAAAGCATAAGTTGAAGTGTAACATTAAAGCGATGTTGTCCAAAAGAGAACATAAAATGCTGGCGTTTTATTTTTGTTTTTTTTTCTTCCTTTTGTAACTGAAGTTTTGGTGTTGTTTGTGAAATCCTTCAGTGAGAAACACATTTTAACAATTGTTTATATAGGGGAAAACTGTTGGTATAACTGATGGTAGTTTATTATTATTATTTATTTTTTTTTTGAGCGAATGGCTTTAGCCATGGAATTTTTATTCATTTTACTCCTTGCATCAGGAGAAAAAATCAACTACCATATATTTTTCAATTTATTTAACAGTAAGGTATTACTGTTTTCATATTGGTGTGTTTATGACTCATAGAATCTATTAATTAATATTCATTTTGATTCTAGCGTTATACCTAGGAGTGTGCCAAAGGTCTTTTTTCTTCTCTTCATGTTTGCAAGACCGGATTTCCTCCTTTCCCTTTTCCCTCTTCGTCTTTTGGAATACAGCTCATCCTCTATTTAAAGTTTTGAGTATAGTGACTGAGATTAGGATGTGATGATTTGGACTGCATATAGTATTGGACCGGATTATTCTTTAACATACAGATTTAGAAACTGACGGCAAGTGATGTATAAAGAATTGGCTTGGAATACTCTGTTGGTGAAGATAATCATGATAATGAAGATGATGATAACCTTGACCCCGAACAAATAAGGCGGCTCTGTGACATTGACATAAACTATTTCATTATACAGTTAAGTCTCTTCGATATTGTGTGGAAGACGGTGTCCGTCCCATAGAAGCATATATAACTATACTGTATAACTAACTATATATAACTATACCTCTGCCCACAGAGTTGGAAGAAGGCTATGTCTTAGCACCTTTCAGTTCGTTTGTCTGTTTGCTTGTGAACAATTCCTGACTCTGATTTTACCCTTAAATTAGAGAAACATTCGAGGATTTATTGTTATGTTAAGACGTGGAAGTGATTCAATTCTGAGAGTCCTATGTCAAAGGTCTAAGTCAAGGTAAGCACAAGTTTGACCGAAATAAACTGATGTGGTGGAGTTAATTACTAGTTGTCTTTTGGTAACTTATAAAATATCTATATTATGTTAACGATGGGATTTTTTAACGTTTTTCAAGTTTTTAGGATTATTGATTAAAATATTATCTGTGTTTTTCAATAGCCTTTGAAGAGTATAAATTACGTTAAAAGAAGTATAGTTAGTGTAGTGGCAGGCTTTTTTTTTTTTTTTTTTTTTTCCATCTAATGAAACTACAGAGGGAAAAGTGTTTAATCGAAGGATAAGCTTTGAAATCCGGAAGGAATAATAGGAAATGAGAAATTGTCGTAAATTTGACTAAGTTTTTACGAAGGACGACGCATTGCAGATAGCCTGTCTATATGGCTGCAAAAAAATGCATCATACTGTAAAATATTCCTGCTTCGATTCTTAAGTCACGAATCAATGGTTTATTTATCATTGTTATGTAAGGTATTGTTATGTCGGGCAGCTACATATCACTGCAGGGATGCTAAAATTTATTGGCTAGAAAAGGCCAACTTGGGAAACTGAACATGTTGACATACAATGTTTTGGCCCTGTCTAGGGAAGTGAATCTAGTTTTGTTACTAAAAGAGATG
>NC_090734.1:32121043-32123543 GCF_036898095.1 Palaemon carinicauda | reverse complement strand
TGGGCTTAGTTATGACCTCTAAAAATACATTGGATTCCATAATTGTTACAGGTCACTTCCTCATCCTTTCCAAACACTCTACATTCTACAACATTCATTACAATGAATAACTCGTAAGTAACCTCTCTCTTATCTTACCTTTACCCTGGTCATATATTTTCACATATCTGCAAATCATACCCTATATCTAAAGCGTAGTACGATAGATATGCTAATTATGGATGTTCAAATGGCAAATGGAAACTGATATGCCTTCATTATTCATCTGCATATGTGCAATACATTTAATTTATGGGAAACTTGTTAGGAATAGGGTCACTGCAATATGTTTCTAATAAAAAAAAATCTAAGACTATATCTTCCCGCAGTTAGGCTGTATAATATATCAGTATATTTCATGCATGAAATGTTTCACTCATGAGTTGTAAGATACTAATGAAAAAGAGGAATTACTATTATCATAATTAAAACCTAAGTAACAACACTTTTTTGTAAAATTAGAAGGCGAAAAGCCCAAAGGCTCCGACAAGGAAGCATAGCCCTGTGAGGAAAGGAAGCAAGAATACAAATAAACTACAGGAGAAGCAAATGGACTAGGAAAATATATTCTGCAAATATTATCATTAAATCAGATCTATTATATATAAACTATTAAAAATAAATAAAAAAGAGAAGGATAAACAAGATATGACAGTGTGCATTAGTGTACCCTCAAGCAAGATAATATTAATCCAAGACAGTTGAAGACCACGGAAGAGAAGCTATTGTATTACCTAAAAATAGAAAACAGTGGTTTCATTTAAGAGTGTACTTCTCCCAGAAGAGCTGCTTGCCATAGCAAGATTGTCTTTTTCCCTTATCAATATGACAGTAGCCACTGAAAAGTTTCATGGCATTATGTAACTCCTTGTGAGCGATGATGAATTGTATGATAACATCAGTGTTGTCAGGTGGTTAAAAACAGAGGAAAATGTGTAAAGAATAGGTCAGACTATTCAGTGTCTGTGTAGGCATGGAACAAAGGAGATACGGATGCAATGCAGTGTCTATGAAAGAGTTTATCTGTCCCTTTTAATAATGTTTCTGGAAAATCTGAAACTTTTTCAATCCTTTACTTAAAAAGTAACTGTCTATATTATAAAACATATCTTACTGTTCGTATGCCAACCAAATACTTACAGACGAAGTGCCTACAGACAAAATGACCAATTGACAAAATGTCTAATGTGAGAAAATGCTTTCTTACTGAATGTTTAATCGGCATTTTCCATTTGTGTTATAAATGACCTCATTGATGGCAAGCAGAGACGTTTGCAACTTTGTCATTAAGGACCATTTTTATACCTTATACCTAAACAAGGGAGAGAAGATTTATTGGGTTAAAAACTCTACATTATCAGCCTTAGAGAAACTAACCCTATACCTTTATCATAAATAGCATGAACTTTCTTTATTGCTTGATGTATTCGCATATACTGTATATCTAATTAATTCCTCAAATATTCTCTCCCAAAGACATAATGTTCAAAGATCAAATATCTTTAGCTTTTTCAATCATGATTTTTCTTTTCAATAAATTTTTGACAGCTTGGTGAGTTACACCAACTTTGTTATTAAAAGCGTGAATCCATCCTTCCGGGAAATTATTTTTCCTTTGGAAAATTTGACTTGATTACGTTGTAAGAATCCTACTTTTAGATATCGAGTACTGGAGGCTTCAATGCCTTTGCAGAACAATGCCAAGGTAGGTAACTTCAAACATTCTAAGAACGCTCCTAAAACTTGTTATATTTTTTGGTCTTGGGATTGAATAGATCTATACCATTATGCTGTGGAACAAAGAATAATATGTGCAGGAAAACAGTTAGGTTGCAACTGAGAGTCTCTTGCGAATGCTCCTGACTTTTATAACAAAAGACAAGTTTCAGAAAAAGAGGCTCACAAAAAGTCAAACAGATCGATACAAGTATATACACGCCAGACATATACAGGCTATCAGTGCGAGGGGAGCCCGTCCCCCCACACCCCCCCCCCCCCCAAACAAAAAGGCACAGTCTACGAGCGTACGTGATACACGTGTACATTGTTTCTGTTTTTTTTCTTCTTTTTTTTTGGTGAAATAATTTTCAGGATATCTGCAACAACCTTGAAAACTAAGGTTTTGGATTTTTCACCAAACACTAGCTAAAGAGAAATAAGCAGCCTCGGACAGATGCATTTGGGAAACATTTAGTCTGATGAATAAAACTTCCAGCAAATGCTGTTTCTTGGGTTTTTAAGTGAATTCTTTTGTTCCAGTAAATAATAATAAGGGAATACTTTCGCAAGTAGCAAATGCTTAAAGCAGTTGCTTAAGCACACAAAAATGCTTAAACGTTATCAGCAATTACTTCATATCGTATGAGTAAACCAAAGCAATTCCTTTTGCTTCCCAGTAATTGATTGGAAAAGCTTAAGGCAGATCCCTAGGTGCTTGAAATTATTATGAACTGGACCTGAT
>NC_090734.1:32098543-32116043 GCF_036898095.1 Palaemon carinicauda | reverse complement strand
TATATATATATATATATATATATATATATATGTATATATATATATATATATATATATATATATATATATATATATATATATATATTTATATATATGTATATATATATACATATATATATATATATATATATATATATATATATATATATATATATATATATATATATATATATGTATATATATATATATATATATATATATATATATATATATATATATATATATATGTATATATATATATATATATATATATATATATATATATATATATATATATATATATATATATATATATATATATATACTTTGGTGCGGGGGAGTTGATGATTATATGGATAACTAGCTAAAAATCCTATGAATTCATCCTAGTATACTGGTACTCATCTCAAGATTTCATAGCCCCAATTTATATTCTGCAGCTTTTACTTGAAGAAATACAGTTACAACTGAACTTTATTTAATATAGAGCTTCAGAACATTGAAACAGTTTCTGGTTTTCAGACCCAAACGACATAGTGATTTCTTCTGAATGAACTTTTCTTTGTTTCAAATAATTTATTTATAATCTTTATAAACACATGGAGTCATGTCTCTTCATCAGTAGTTTCCACCAAAGGGCCATGAAGTAATATGATCTTCAATCTTCATAGCCATCATCTCCTGTGGAAGTTGACTGACCAGTTCTTTCGTTAAGGAAGCTTTATTGAGTTTCATCAATTTGATGTCACCCTTACAATCTCTTGTGAGGAGGAGGAGTGTATTGGTCAAGTCATACTTCAAGAGTTCTAGTATGCTATGTCCTCTTCCTGTAGTGCAGTCAATTCGTCCTACTGATTCTGCAGCGTCCTTTTTCACCATCGATTTCTTTGCTGTTGAGTGAGGAGAATTATATTTGAAAAAAATAAAGTCATGTAATTTTTAGGAAATGTACCATGTAGGACTGGTATTATCAAAATGTATTAACACTTATCAACAGTTTTTAGGCATTGGAGTAATCTGTCAACAGCCTCTTGAGTTATTTCAGCTCCAGTAAAGATTTTCTAACGCCTGATTCAAACATTGAATGGATTTTTGAGAGATTTTTTTGTACGCCAAAAACATCTTTGCACAAATACAGCGAGTCTTCAGGAAACTTGGGATTAAACTCATGGTATAGGCTCGGTTCACTATCGTCCATGTGTCCCAAGTTACACCATTCCAGCAATTGTACCACGTGAAGATTTTTCTCACGCTACTCCTTTCTGCCTAGTCATCTCTATGATTCCTTCGGCAACCTTGGTAGATTTATTATTCCATTGTCTTGAACATAACCAGTTGATGAAAATTATGTTAAGATACAATGAATTTGAGTCTTACTTCTTCAAGGGCTTATTCAATACTGCATAAAGTGAAAGAGTGTATCAAACGTCAAGAGCCATTCGTCTGTATTTTTGTTGCTGGTGTTTGGAATCAAGTACTTCATAAACTACATCTACTGTTGGGTTGTGTGATCTGTAGCAGTTTATAGAAAATCTAACAACCTCACTTGTGTATTGTTTTCATCCATGCTAAACTCGTAATTTATTTTCTTCGTGGAGTACATTCAGTACACAATTCGGTGGTCCAGACTTTTCAGATTAGCACGAAGTTTCTGTGCTTCTAATGCTTTTGAAATCAATTCTGGCTGCCAAATTTATTAATCTATATTTTGAGATAATGGACATATTGTCTCGTATACTTTAACAAGTATTACTGCAAGCTATATCCTCGATAATATAAATTAGCAGCAAACACATAACAGATATATCCAGAAAAAGAGATTTTTGCCATAACTTGATCCTACTTATTATTATTATTATTATTATTATTATTATTATTATTATTATTATTATTATTATTATTATTATTATTATTATTATTATTATTATTATCAATTGCTAAGCTACAACTGTAGTTGTAAAAGCAGTATGCTATAAGCCCAGGTGCCCCAACAGGGAAAATAGCCCACTGAGGAAAGGAAACAAGGGAAAATAAAATATTTCAAGAAGAGTAACAACATTAGAATAGATATTTCCTGTTTATACTATAAAAACTTAAACAAAACAAGAGGAAGAGAAATTAGATAGAATAGTGTGCCCGAGTGTACTCTCAAGCAAGATAACTCTAACCCAAGAGACAGTGGAAGACCATGGTACAGAGACTAGAGAACAATGCTTTGATTTTGGAGTGGCTTTTTTCTAGAAGAGCTGCTTACCATAGCTAAAGAGTCTTCTACCCTTACCAAAAGGACTAAACTATAACAATGCAGCAGCTAACCCCTTGGGTGAAAAAGAATTGTTTGGTAATCTCAGCGTTGTCAGGTATATGAGGACAGAGGGGAATCTGTAAAGTATAGGCCAGACTATTCGGTGTATGGGTAGGCAAAGGGAAAGTGAACCGTAACCAGAGAGAAGGACCCAATGTAGTACTGTCTGGCCAGTCAAAGGACCCCATAACTCTCTAGCGGTAGTATCTCAACGTTTAAAGCATCAATGAATAATGCTCCTCAGTTAGACTCTAAGATTTTATATAATGCCAGATTTCTATCACCACTACTCTTTCTTGCTCTGCCAAAGATCCCAAATTTCCTGTCTACTGTATATCATTGGTACTGCAACTTGTAATATTTTTCCTTCTTCTTTGAGCCACGTATCGATTACTATGTTCTCTGTTTTCAATATATATTTGAACAACTGGATTACTATTAGTTTTCATTGATCTCTACAACTTCAGATTATCGGACTATTGGATTTTTATAGTACTTGTGCCTTACTGGACTTGTTTAATCTTAAGATAATTGAAACATTATAAAAATGTTATGCCGCCAGAACGATTTCTGCATAACTATCATCAATTCAGAAAAAAAAATAGTTTCAGTATGAATAAAACCTATATGACAAACTGCCTTTATAAAAGTTCATGTCATACATACCATTTTAAATAAAACGGATAACTAAATGACACAGAATAATGTTATCATTAAAATTTACCCGTTAACGTTTTCCTTGATGTAATGTTGCATACAATAATGGCAGTCCCAGCATAGATTACTTCGCTGCTGACCATAACAACACTCCAGTTTCATATTCATCCTTTTAATGAAAACAAGCAGGATCAAAATAATAATATAAAAAATATATATTCTGCATTTCGCTGTAGGTTACAATAAAAATGGCATCTAAAGGCCAGCCTTAGCACGGTAAATGCCCTTAGTGTGGCCTAAGTAATAATCACAGAAGGTTGTGTTAATCATCCGCACTCTTAATACCCCTGCTCTTTCCAAATGAGCGAGTGTTATAGCCGCAAATATCAGCCTTATGAATTAGATAGAGATGAATATAGTGAGGATTCAATGCATAACAGCGATATAGATAAAACTTATGCGGAGGAAGTTGTAAGTGGTAAATTTGGAGGAAGTGTTAAGTGGTTTGGAGAAGTATGTTAGTATTAGCTCAGACAGAGAGAGAGAGAGAGAGAGAGAGAGAGAGAGAGAGAGAGAGAGAGAGAGAGAGAGAGAGAGAGAGATGCAGGATGCGACCCGAACTCTACACTATAAATATCACCCAGTTCAAAAAAAAACTGTGATTAAAAAAAAATAATAGATACATGGAAGGCATATTTCTTATACAAACATTGACATGTTTGTCAATGTATTTTGGGAAAATAAAAAATCAGTAAATTTTCTCCCAAACCACGAACGCAATGAAAAATCGCCGTTAACTGCCAAATTCATCTGATTTTTAATGTGAAGAAATCTCCCTCACTCCCCTCTATCATTCATTAAATTATTGTGAACCCTGAAAATCCTTGTGGAATATATCAACTGTCAAATATCTATGGGTGTACATATATTGTTAATAATATAAGTAAATGAAAATGTTTATGAAATAGAAAAAAAAAATATTTCTGAATTGGAAGTTAAGTTATTAGATTTTACCTGACGCACAAACGGTACCTATAAATAGTGGATGTTCGGAAAATATCCATTCATAATAAATAGGGTCTATTGTTCAAGTACAGTATGCGCATAAAAAATATTCCTATTACGATGAAAGGGTTACGAAGAAATAATATACCTATCATCAAATAAATTGAATTAAATATTCTCAATGTCCAGGACTCGTTATGTGTGAACGAAAGAGTTTTTATTTATAATTGAAGCTAATGTGCACTTTTCAAGGTTTAACGCATATATAATGATATTCTGGGGAAAAATTACACTATGATTCGAATGATAAGTATTCGAGAAAAAAAATATACCTGTTTTTTTTTCAAAATTACTAATTCACTAATTACTTGATGGTAATGTGTGAAGTTGCCAGTGAGAGGGGATGTGAATGCCAAAAAAAAAGAAAAAAAAATCTAACAAACATTGAGTTTATATACTAGGACGTAGGGTTAAGAACATCACGAAATTTCAAACAAAATAAAGCGTTAGGAAGCATGCAAACAGAGGTTGGTTTACTATCTATACAGGGAAAAGCAATTGACAAGACAAAAAGACAAAACCGTTATAGTGTATGAACCTGCATGAAACACATGCAGTAAGATCGATTGACTGCAAAACTAGTGTATATATATATATATATATATATATATATATATATATATATATATATATATATATATATATATATATATATATATATATATATTATATATATATATATATGTATATATATATATATATATATATATATATATATATATATATATATATATATATATATATATATATATATATATATATATATATATATATATATATATATATATATATATATATATATATATATATTATAGCCACGAAAGGAAAAATGAAAATGACTTGATTGGCTATAATACATTTTATATTCATCACGTGTCAGCTTTCGTGATTTCTACACACACACACACATATATATATATATATATATATATATATATATATATATATATATATATATATATATATATATATATATAAACATATATATATATATATATATATATATATATATATATACATATATATATATATATATATATATATATATATATATATATATATATATATATATATATATATATATAAAGAGAGAGAGAGAGAGAGAGAGAGAGAGAGAGAGAGAGAGAGAGAGAGAGAGAGAGAGAGAGAGATTTAACTTCTCATGCCTTGATTTCATTAGTAGGGAAGCCTTAGCAGCCTCTGTTATCATACCCATGTATGATTTGTATGAAATATCAAGCCTACTTGAAGGGGATTTGCATGATATTTTTGGTTTGAATTAGTCATAATTCTATAGAAGGTTTAATCCTGTTGTACCCTCGAATGTAATCTAGTTATTTTATTCGTGACGGTCATTGCGCCATTTTTTTTAAACAAAAAACAACCAACCCCCCCCCGTGTCGAAATGCCACAAGTGTTGGGACCCTACCTAGAGCCTCGCCACATGCAAACCCATCTTATACCCGTCTACTCCCCTGAGGTCTCATTTCAGAAATCTTCAAAATTCATGTGGCCCTTCAACGCCGCCACCAAGGGAACCCAGGAGAAGTCAGGAGGGAGACGAGTTGGAAAGTGTGTCCGGAGACGAGACCAGGGCCGATGACCAATGGGACAGTGGTCAGGCCAATGACACCCATCACCCAATTGGGGGCAAAAATGGCTAACTTGACCTAGGAACGGATGGGTAATTTTCTTTGCTCTTCACCCATCATGGAGGCAGGACCTGTGACACATTCTCCACACGGGAGGAATCAGAGTCCTTTTTATCAAGATAAGGTTTCTGTACTTTGAGATCCTCATCATCCTTACCCAGCCTTCCATCTCCTTCCCTTATCAAATCCCATCCTTTCCTTTTATCCATATCGAATGATCCTACCTACTGAACATCTATTATCTCATTCCTTATATCCCAATCACGTGTGCCATTTGCTCCTAGACTTAAGTAATTTACACTGTGATAGTGTTGATTCCCACGTGATAGTGTTTAAATTCCTATGTTTTGCACTTTAATTTTATTTGCTTAAAGGTTTTAACCACACAACTTCATCGTGTTCCTAGCCTCTAGAAGCAAGGGATCGGTTAATAATTTAATTCATTTCCCTTTCCAGGGTATAAGATTACGGTGCTGAACCATCATCCATGGTCCATCCAACTCTAGGTGAACACGTTGTGACTTAAATCAACAATATCTTCCCCCGTTGTGCTTCCCCTTTTAATATTGTTGTTAAATGTATTGTAAATATATATATTTTATTTTTTGTCGCTATTCCTTTTCTTATTGCCGACTGGCAACCTTACCATTGTTCTTTTGTTCATACCCGGAGTTCTAAAGAAAGACCGGAATCACAAGGTCGGGTGTAACAAAATTAGCAACCTTGCCAGGATCCGCGAAGACAGAATTTCAAATTATTTATATTAAATTAATATTCACTCTTCTGTGTTTAGCGACTTGGCGAACTTACTTACTTTTTCAAGTATATTATATTATCACTGGAGTTGGAATCATGGAAGAAAACAGCCAAAGTATTTTATTTATATTGTTAAAATCTTATTCATTTGTGAGTGTGTTTGCACCACAAAACCTTTATTCCCATTGTTTAGCAGGATAGCCAACCATGTGAGGAGAATTTTTGCTTTATTCATTCTGAAGGGCTGTTATCACAGTGGTGAATATGTATTAAATATATTGACCATTGAGTAAATGTTTTATATTGTGTTAAAAAATAAGTGAAGTTTAAGAAATATTCTGAAAACGTAATAGGCTAAGAACATGTTTATTTCAAACGTTATAACTAAGCCCACAGACGTATTTCCGAACGAAGCCAAGGTTTGTTATTATCTGTTATTGTTTGCATTGTTAGTGTTTACAAATCCTATGTAACGAAAGCACAGACATGAGATTTTAGCCAAATTATTTGATGCACGTTAGTGATTGGTTCACGTATATATCAATCATTAAGGTTTGTGCATGAAATATTTGGTCATATATCTTTAGTGCTAGGATACAGGGTGCTCTCATATCGAAACTTTTGTCTTACGATTCAGCTAAATGTTTACGGGAGAGAGGCATAATTTCCGTGAGGTAAGGGCAAGAACACGCTGCATTCCTTGTTATTTCGAATTTTTCTTAATCATTAGTGCCATATAGCTTTGTTTCTGTAATATATCGTGGAATATTTTTTATGTACATGATTTGAAAAGGATAATTTTCAAACGATTTTGTTAAAACTACTAAATAAAAAGTATAAGGGATTTAAGATATCACATTCAATTTTATCTTTCAGTCAGGGTATACGATCATTTAGATAGATTATTAGGGAGGTGTAATTCCTTAAATTCATTTTGGTTAAAAGGAAGTCTTGTTAAAGGATTGATTTTGTTTGCAAAACAATAAGCAAACTACTGATATTGTTTGTTTTATTCAATTTATTATACATTAGGTAAAAATACAAATATTGCTTTAAGCCACAGAGTTCCAAGTGGTGGTGTTGTAGGAATGCACCCACACATTTTTACCAACTTATTTTTTTTTCCTGCATAGAGGATCATATACCTTGGTGATTCCAGTTTTTTATGACTAGCATGGAGGTTCACCCAAAGTTGTGATTGTATGTTTTTTTTTATGACTAGCAGAGAGGGTCACCCATAGATGTGATTCCCTTTTGTTTTTGTCTAGCATAGAGGGTCACTTATAGTTGTGATTTCATTATTTTTATGTTTATCATAGAGGGGCACCCATCATTGTGATTCCCCTTTTTTGTCTATCATAGATGGTCACCCATAGTTATGATTCCATTATTTTTATGTCTAGCATACAGAGTCACCCATCATTGTGATTCCATTTTTTATATGTCTAGTATAGATGGTCATCCATAGTTCTGATTCAATTATTTTTATGACTAGCACAGAGGGTTACCCATGGTTGTGATTCAATGTTTTTTATGTCTTGCATAGAGGGTCACCCCTCGTTGTGATTCCATTATTTAGGACTAGCATAGAGGGTGCGCCATAGTTGTGATTCCATTATTTTATGTCTAGCATAGAGGACCACCCATCGTTGTGATTTCATTTTTTTATGCCTAGCATAGAGGGCATACATATTTGTAAGTCCCTTTTATTTTTTTCAAGCATAGAGGGTCACCCATCATTGGGATTCCATCTTTTTATGACTAGCATAGAGGTTTACCGATAGTTGTGATTCCGTTTTTTTTTATGTCTAGCATAGAGGGTTACCCATGGTTGTGATTCCATCTTTTTATGACTAGCATAGAGGGTCATCCATACTCGTGATTCCATTATTTTATGTCTAGCATAGAGGGTCACCCATAGTTGGGATTCCATTTTTTCATGTCTACCATAGAGGGTCACCCATAGTTGTGATGTCACTTTTTTATGTCTAGCATAGAGGGTTACCTACAGTTGTGATTCCAATTTTCTTAAGTTTAGCATAGAGGGTCACCCATCGTTGTGAGTCCAATTTTTTATGACTAGCATAGAGCATCCCCCATCGTAGTGATTCCATTTTTTTATGTCTAGCATTGAGGGTCCCTCATCGTTGTGATTCCATTATTTTTTTATATCTAGCATAGAGGGTCACCTATCGTTGTGATTTCATTTTTTAAATGTCTAGCAAAGAGGGTTACTCATGTTGTGATTCCATTTTTTTTATATCTAGCATAGAGGGTCACCCGTCATTGTGATTCCATTTCTTTTATATCTAGCACAGAGGGTCACCCATCATTGTGATTCCATTTCTTTTATGTCTAGCATAGAGGGTCACTCATCATTGTGATTCAATTTTTTATATGTCTAGCAAAGAGGGTCACCAATCATTATGATTCCATTTTCTTATGACTAGCATAGAGGGTCATTCATCATTGTGATTCCATTTCTTTTATGTCTATCATAAAGGGTCACACATAGTTGTGATTTCATTTTTTTAGGACTAGCATAGAGGGTCACCCATCATTGTGATTCCATTTTTTATGACTAGCTTAGAGGGTCACCTAGAGTTGTGATTACATTTTTTTTCATGTCTAGTATAGAGGGCTACCTATAGTTGTGATTCCGTTTCTTTTTTTTTTTTTTTTTTCTTTTTTTTTGTTTTTTTTTTTTGTCTAGCATAGAGGGCCACTCATATTTGTAATTCCCTTTTTTTATGACTAGCATATAGGGTTACCCATAGTTGTGATTAAATTTTCTTATGTCTAGCTTAGAGGATCCCCCATAGTTGTGCTTCCATTCCTTTTTTATGTCTAGCATAGAGGGTCACCCATAGATTTGATTCCATTTTTTTTCTATGTATAGCATAGAGGGTCACCCATCGCTGTGATTCCATTTTATTATGACTAGCATAGAGGATCACCCATCGTTGAGGTGCCATTTTTTTATGACTAACATAGAGGTTCACCCCTCACTGTGATTCAATTTTTTTCATGTGTAGCATACAGGGTCACTCATCATTGTGATTCCATTTTCTATATATCTAACATAGAGGGTCACCCATCGTGGTGATTCTACTTTTTATATGTCTAGCATAGAGGGTCATCCATAGTTGTCATTCCGTTTTATATATATATATATATATATATATATATATATATATATATATATATATATATATATATATATATATATATATATATATATATATATATATATATATATATGTATATATATATATATATATATATATATATATATATATATATATATATATATATATATATACATATATATATATATATATATATATATATATATATATATATATATATATATATATATATATATATATATATATATTGGACACATTACATACAACCAGACAGACTATGTGCCCACCCATTGGCGTGCTCCCTGCTTTCCAAGTTAGGCTCCTGTTCAATTACTTGCGAGGCTTACTATATGGTGATAGTTCTCTCCCAAGAGGTATTCTTTAGAGCCATTGTGTATTTTTCTCATCTCCATCTTTATCCTTTCATCCGTGAGACTCTTGCGTAGGCTAGAGCGTCTTCCCTATCCACATAATTTCTTGCACGGTCGACACCGTACCTTAAGCTGTTAAGTTTGATCTGGTCGCTCGCTGTATCCCAAAGAATTAGCAAAATTACGGCTGGTGAGATCAATGCGTTTGTAGACTTGGCAGAACGACAAGGGTATGAGGGAGACGCATTGTGAAGGTATGTGAGAAAACTAACCGATAAAGCCAATGCCCAGAGACGAACAGAGCAAGAAAGGATGCGGTATGCGAAAGAAAGTTAGAGAGAGTGGTTGAATTAAAGAAACAGGAAAATCACAGGATGGTCCAGTTCATTGAAGGGGTCACCATAAAACTCTGTACCGCGGAGTTCAAGGTAACCCCGCCCGAGCTCAGCAAGAAGTGTAGACAAGGGGTAATGAATAATATCAGACATGAGGGCTACGACTTACTCTTGGGTCAAGAGCCCATGCAGAGCGTAAAGAGAATGCCCCTCAGATGTATGAAGGCTGTCAAGCCGAAGCCCAAAACATTTAGGCTGCGTCCTGCAGGGGAAGACGAATGGCTATCTGATATTGATCTTGGTGAGGTTGCTTGGCTAAGTGGGGAGGCCCAAGAGTCTTCCTCCTCTAGCAGTGAGTCAGAGCCTCATATGCCTGAAGTTAATTCTGGTGAAGGTGTGCTGCTTTCCACCACAGGGGATAGGGCTATTTTCAGCACCATGTCAGAGGTCTCAGATGAGGGCCAGGAGTTTCCCCCTTCCAGCAATGAGTCAGAACTCCGTACTATAGAAGTCCATTCGAATGAAGCTGTGCTAGTTACCACCACTGGCGATAGGGCTACCTCAACAACCAGACCAGACGTGTCAGAGGAGGCAAAAGGGGAAACACCAATCATTCCAGAGAACCTAAGAAGCCAGATAGAGCCCAACATATTTCTGCTGTTGGACGAGGCTCTGAAAAGCTGCCTATTCAGCCGAAGCAGAAATGATTACCCTCTCAAAGGAGAACTTCCTGCAGAAAGATGGTGTGCTCATCAGAATCACCCGAGGCCCTCACGATCCTGCTGAGGCCCTGCGCTAGCATGTAGCTGTCCCCCGTAATATCAGCTTGTCGGTGCTACAAATTGCTCATGAGGGACTGGGAGGGCACTTTGGGGTGAAGCGCACAACCCAACTGATTCAGCCTCATTTCTGCTGGTCGGGCCTACAGAAGAATGTTAGGCCTTACATAACCTCTTGCCATCCGTGCCAAGTGGCCGGTAACCTAAGCCAGGTAGTGCCGAGGGCTCCTCTCTAACCTATTCCATCCGCAGGTATTCCTCTTCATGATGTGTTGGTGGATTATGTAGGTCCCCTGTCCTGGAGTAAGTGCAAAAGTCGTTTCCGATTAACATGAATCGATCGGTTCACATGCTACATCAATGCTGTGCGAACTACGTGTGCCAATGCCAATCATGCTGACCATGAGGTCTCACTGACAGTCCTAACGAACCATAACCCTGTAACCTACTTGACGGAGCTCCATAATATTAATAAAGGGCTCAAGAGGTGGGGCATAGACCTCCAGAACTACAACTGGAAAGTTGAGTGCATAAAGAGGCAGAGATAATAAAATAGCAGATGTGCTCTCTCGGCGTTAGTGCTCAGTGCACGGTGTAGTCATAGTCAGTAAATTGATCTAAGTTGTATGAAACAATATGAATTGGTCTTTGTGTCTCCCCAGGTAGATACCCTTGATGAGCCATCTTGCCGTCATTAGTTACATTTAATTAATTTCTATGAATTCATTTTATCAGTTGAATGTTGTAATAAGTCAATTTGCTTTCACTGCACTGGACCACTTAACTCTAACTATTGTAGCATTTTCCTTGTTTTTGTTGCCTCATAGCCAGCATGTTTTTTTCTATGTGGCACTTAAAGCTAATACCCTATCAAAATAAAGTAAAATTATGACCCTAGTTGATTCATTATCGTGGTGAGACTCACTAAGGGAGGAGTCACTAAGGCTAGTGGCTTCAGACCTTGCTTGCAGAGTACTTGTCCTGTTTTAGGACAATATCTCCACTAAAATAAGGGGCTGTTATTCGTGACGGTCATTGCGCTATTTTTTTTCAAACAAAAGACAACCCCCAGCAAGGACCGGTTGACATGCCACAAGTATTAGGACCCTACCTAGAGCCTCGCTACCTGTCCACCCATCTTATTCCCGTCTACTCCCCTGAGGTCGTATTTCAGACAACTTCAAAACCCATTTAGCCGCTCAACGCAGCAACCAAGGGAACTCAGGAGGAGTCAGGAGGGAGACAAGTTGCAAAGGGTGTCAGGAGACGAGACCAAGGCCGATGACCAATGGGATAGCGGTCAGGCCAATGACACCCACCTCACCCACAAATTAGGAGCAGAAATGTTCAACTCGACCTAGGAACTGGTGGGTAACTTTCTTCGCTCTTCACCCTTCATGGAGGCAGGACCTGTGACACGTTCTCCACAGGTTAGGAAACAGAATTCTTTTTTATGAAGGTAAGGTGTCTGTACTTTGAGATCCTCATCATCCTTACCTAGCCTTTCATCTCCTTCCCTTATCACATCCCATCTTTTCATTTTATCCTTAACAAAAGATCCTACCCACTGAACCTCTATTTTCCAACTCCTTATATCCCAACCATGTGTTCCGTTTGCTCCTAACCTTAAGTAATTCACCCTGTGAAAGTGGTGATTCCCACGTCATAGTGTTTAAATACCTAAGTTTTGCTCTTTAATTTTATTTGCTTAAAGGTTTTAACCACACGACTTCATCGTGTCCCCAGCTATAGAATTAAGTGATCGATTAATAATTTGATTTATTTCCCTTTCCAGGGAATAAGATTGCTATGCTAAGCCACCACCCACGGTCCCTCCAACTCCATGTGAACACACTGTGACTCAAATGAACAATATCTTCCCCCGTTGTGCTCCCCTTTTTAATGTTCCTAAACATATTGTAAATATATATATCTTTTGTCGGTAGTCCTTGTCTTATTGCCAACTGGCGACATTACCATTGTTCTTTTGTTCATGCACTGAGTGAAGGACAAACTGTTGTTCAATGTGGATTATACATGTGGTTATTTGGTGAATTGAGAGGCTTATCATCTTTGTAAAAGGTAATAGATCAGAATTGACCTATAATAACTATATTGAACTCAGATCTCTTTCTCAGAGAGTTTATGCTTCAACTGAAAAGGAATACAATTTGACCATAAATGAAACCCTTTCTGGTAAAACCTAGAAGCATAAGTGGCGGACTACTCTTGAATCTGCACTCTTTGGTGTATATGCAAAAGTTCCTCCTTTACTTCAACCAGATGGCTCTATCACTCATTGTCCAAAGGAAAAGGCAACCCATTTGGCAGATGTGTTAGACAGCAAGCAGAGCAATGAACAACTCTAACTTCCTCTTTCCTGCTTTCCTGACGGTAAACAAACTTGCATGATTTAAAAACACTCTTGATGGATCTTGATGGTTATGGAGGTGTAGACCCAAATGGTATTTTTCCTTGGTTTTTTATAAAGGCTGCAGATTTTTTATCGCCAAAGTTATCTGTTATTTTGTGCAAGTTAGCAAGAAGAGGAGCTTCAAGCACTTGTTGAAGAATTAATAATGTCATTTTATCATGTAAATGTGTTTGTGGTAGCTCAAATCCAACTGATTAACGACCAATTTCCATAACTCACATGTTTTCTAAAGTTTTTTTTACTGTCTTTTAGCAAAATATCATAATAGGTTCACTGAAAGCAGTCCTTTGTTCCCTAGTTTGCATATTGATTTTTGCAAAAGCCTTAGAGAATGTGATTCCCTTCTTACAATCTCCAATGCTGTACAGATATACCTGGATTGCTGTCTGGAAGTTCGTATGATTGGCCTTGATTTTAGGTCTGCCTTTGACTGTATTAATAATTTGGCCCTTGTTTTCAAAAGCAAACAGTTGGGAGTGGCTGAGTCATTTTTTAGCTTCATTATTACACTTTAAGTAACAGACTGCCAGGAGCTGTTATTGATGGGCAGGATAGTAGTATAAGAATGTGATATCTGGTGTTCCTCAGGGTAGTATTATTGGCCCATTACATGTGGTTTGGCCTAGAAAACAAGCTTGTTGCATATGCAGATGATACTACTCTCTTTACACTAATTCCATCCCCTGAAAGTAGATTTGTGGTTGCTGAATCCCCTAATATAGATATTGCTAAAATTAGTGCATGGCGCAAGTATGGGGGATAGATGTGAATCCTAACAAAATTCGAAATATGATTGTAAGTAGGTCAAGGACAGTAGCTCCTCAACATCCAGATATCTACATTTAATAATCTTCCTTTAAATTTTGAATGATTAATTTATGATTTTAAGTGTGATTCTCCACAGCATATTTACTTTTGAGAAACACGTTAGGTTTGTGTCTTCTTCAATTGCACTAAAAATAGGGCTTATTTAGAATGTCTTGAGAATTTTGGTGATCAATCTATTCTAAAGAATTGTTTTAATTCTTTTATTCTACCTTGTCTTCAACTGAGGATTTTCATCTTAATTTGTTTGTTTTAGTAGAACTTACTGTCTATTCAATTTACTATTCCTGATCTAGATATTAATCTCTGGCACAATTCTTCAATTATTCATTATGCATGCTGCATAAGATTTTTCATAATTCCGACCATCCTTTACATTAAGATCTTCCAAGACAGTTCCAGCCTGTTCTTGATACTAGGCATGTAGTTAGTTCTAATAGTCAGCCCTTCTCCACGATAAGGCTCATTACTACACAGTAATCTAGAATTTTTTCCCAGCTGTGACCAAGTTGTGGAATGATATTTCTAAATATGTAGTTGAATCAGTATAACTTTAAAAGTTCAAACTTGCAGCAAATATCTTTATGCAAAACAGGCTGACATATCTTTTTTTATACTTTATATATGAGATATCTGTTTTAATGATATTAACGTTTTTTAAATATCTTTTTTTTTTATTACTTTTTATATCGTTTATTTATTTCCTCATCTCGTTTCCTAACTAGGGTATTCTTCCATGTCGGACCTCTTGGGCTTATAGGATCTTGCTTTTCCATCTTGGATTGTAGTTCAGCTTATATATATATATATATATATATATATATATATATATATATATATATATATATATATATATATATATATATATATATATATATACATATATATATATATATATATATATATATATATATATATATATATATATATATATATATATATATATATACATATATATATATATATATATATATATATATATATATATATATATATATATATATATATATATATATATATACGCATATATATATGTATATGTATATATATATATATATATATATATATATATATATATATATATATATATATATATATATATATATATATATATATATATATATATATATGTATATATATATATATATATATATATATATATATATATATAGATATATATTATATATATATATATATATATATATTATATATATGTATATATGTATATATATGTATATATATATATATATATATATATATATATATATATATATATATATATATATATATATATATATATATATATATATATATATATATATATATATATATATATATATATATATATATATATATATATATATATATATATATATATATATATATATATATATATATATATATATATATATATATATATATGTATGTATATATATATTGTTATGAAGTTTGGTAGGCTCTTATTATTTATTGAACTTTAAGTAACAGCAATTTAATTTTCAGAATTCCAACAATCATTTTGTTGTTAAACTAATTACTGGTCACTAGCCTAATTGATTGTTTATCTTTTGTTTGCTTTTAACTGTATAAGGAGATAGGGAGATATCTCCAGTTTGATGTGGAATTTAGAATTTTAGGAGAAAATAAATAGACAAAATCATTTAAAGCGATAGATTCATAGACATTCACAGCTAGAGCTTAAAAGACCTTTTATGTATTTTCCCCTTAGTACCTACTGGAAGCTTTTAAGTACTTATACCTAGGTTTGTTAATTGCGCTTGTTGAGTAAATTATGATTACAGTTTTGTTAATAAATGTTCTTAAATAACACCATTGTGTTTTGATCTTTGTAGGCATACTTAAAGGTAATTCTGACCAATAAGAGAATTGGGGGCCTGATGATACCTTTTTTTTAATAATTTAAGCCACCAACGATGAACATGGTATTCAGGTTGGAAGAATTTTTGAAGAAACCTGAACAGCTAGTTTTTGAACCCGTGAAGATGGATGAGTTAACAGTGCTAGCTTCACATCTTATTTCCAAGAGAAATCTTCTTTTAAATTGTACTATAGAAAAACTATTGTAGCTAGAAATTTACGTTCATATCATTCCCTTGAGGCTAAAATTTAAACAAATTCTCCTTCAAAATTAAAGAAATTGGTATTCTATTTGATTACCCTAGAAATTGATAAGCGTGAAAAAGAGCTTGATCGAGAAGAGCGCAATAGAAAGAGACAATATGAGTTGCTAAAAATTACATTAGAAGCCCTGTTTAGGTCAGAGGTATCACCTGTCACGTGATAATTTGAGGAAGCGAAGAATATTAGATTAGTGCCGAGAATTTCTTGATAAATCAGGTGACAAATATTTACTTCAGTTTGAAAAAGTTACAAAAAATCTAAAATGGCCTCACAATCTTTGGCTTCTATGCTACAAAGTGTGGTATTTGGCAGAACGGATGAAGTTTATTCGGCTATGAGTATAGAAAACAGTTCAGATTATGGCAAGGTAAAAGCTAGGATTTTAAAAGCATATCAACCAGTATCCGAAGGATATGGACAGAAGTTTAGACATTACAAGAAATTTGATATTCAGATTTATGAGGAATTTGCTACTAAAAAAAAAAAAAAAAAAAAAAAGAGTTGAAAAATAGTTTAGGTGATGAAGTGCTTGTTTGTCGAAGAGTTTAAATTATGTGTAACCTAGGGGAACTCACTTAAAAGAAAAGCATGTTAAAACCTTGAATGAGACAGCAGGTTTGTCAGATATGTATGCTCTCACTCACAAAAAAAGAAATGTTTTGCCCTTATCATCTGGGAACAATATTAGGGAAAACATAGCAGTTAGAGTTTACATCATCTACATCATTTGTAGTCTATTCCTCAGTACCAAGCCCTTGTAGGTTATGCATTCCCTTCGAGACCTAGATATTTTGAAGGTCTCAGAGAGGATGGGTCCTCTCATATTTGTGTTTACTTCCAGCGAAAAAGTCTTATTGTTAATGAATGATGGAAACTTAAGAAAAAGAATGAAAAAAAAATGTTTCAAATGCATGTACTGCAGTGAAAGATAGTAGGAAACCTTCAGTTAGGCCTCTGTTTGAAATTCCTGGTGTTCAGGATTTTCATAAGCGCAGATCTTGAGATTCTATGGTTGATTGTTAGCCCTTTTTGTCCTAGGGATTGGTGTTAG
>NC_090734.1:32076043-32081043 GCF_036898095.1 Palaemon carinicauda | reverse complement strand
ACAATTATAATTGTTAATAGCTAAGCTAAAACCCTATTTGGAAAAGCAAGATGGTATAATCCTAATGGCTCCAACGAAAGAAAATAGCCCAGTAAGGAGAGGAAATAAAGAAATAAATGAATAAACAATATGAATAGTATTTAACAATTCAAATAAAAATATTTTAAAAACATTAACATCATGAAAACAGATATTTCATATGTAAACTATAAAAGGACTTTTTTAAGGCTGATCAACATAAAAACATTTGCTGCGAGTTTGAACTTTTGAAGTTCTGTTTATTCAACTACCCGATTAGAAAGAGCATTCCACAACTTGGTCACCGCTGCAATAAAATTCCAGAGTACTGTGCAGTATTGATTCTCATGATGGAGAAGGATTGAATAATAGAATTAACGACATTACTAGTTTTACGAACAGGATGGAACCAACCGGGAAGATCAGAACGCAAACGATGGTCAGAATTATAAAAACTAACAAATTGATCGACAGTGCCAGACATTAATATCTAGATCATGAATAAGAAATTTAATAGACCAACAGCTGTTGACCAAGAAATTGAGATGAGATTCAGCAGCTGAAGACTAGACAGGAAAATAATACTAGAAACTAGGTAAAATTGAATCATTAAAACACTTCTTGAAAACAGGTTGATCACCAAAACTATCTAAAGACGTTCACAATAAGCTCATTTTTTTTATGCAATTAAAGATGACACAGATCTAATGTGCTTTTCAAAAGTAAATTCGCTGTCGAGAGTCACATAAAATTTTAAAAGAATCAAAGTTGAATAATCATCAACAACGCTGAGATCCAGATGTTGAGGTGCCAAGGTCATTGATCTATTTACAATCATGATTTAAGTTCTGTTAGGATTCAACTTCATACCCCATAATTTTCACTATGCACTACTTTTTGCCAGATCTCTATTGAGACATTCAACAACCACAGATTTACATTCAGAAGATGGAATTGATGCAAAGAGAGTAGCATCATTTGCATGTGCAGCTTTTTTTTTTTTAGACCAAACCACATGTCATGTGTGTATATAGTATTCAGATTAATGCCCTTAGGAGTACCGGATATCACATTCCTATACCCATTATGATGCTTATCAAAAACAACACTTTGTGATATATTAATCAAAAATTCAATAATGATGTTAGGAAACGACCCACCCACTCACACCTGTTAGAGTTTGAAGAAAAGGGCATCTTGATAAACACAGTCAAAGGCCGCACTAAAATCAGGGCCAACCATATGTACCTTCCGCCCACAATCAAGGGTTTTCTGTACAGCCTTGGAGACTTTAAGAAGGTCGTCACATGCCCCGAGGCCTTGAAAAAAAAACAAATTGAAAACTAGGGAACAGATGATTACCTTCAGCAAAGCTATTAAGACATTTAGCCAAAAGATATTCAAAAGCTTTATAAAATAAAACTGAGCGGTAATCAGTTGGACCTAAGCTAGCACAACCACATTTACACAGTGGAGTAACATTACCAATTCCCCAACAAATGTTAAAAGCTCCTATTCTTGTTAGCTTGATCAAAATAAGAGATAAAATTGGAGCTAAGAAATCAACAGTCTCAATAAGAAACACAGGATAAATATCATTTGGGTCCACACCCCCTTAAGCATGAAGGTCCATCAAGAGAGCTTTAATTTCACGAGATCGAAAAGCTAAACTAGTTAGTTTACCCTCAGGAAAGCAGGAAAGAGGAAGTTCGAGTTGCTCATTACTCTGTTTACTCTCATACATATCTGCCAAATGGGTTGCCTTTTCCTTTGGACACTGAGTGATAGAGCCATCTGGTTTAAGTAAAGGAGGAACTTTTGCATCTACACCAAAGAGTGCAGATTTAAGTGTAGTCTACCAATCAAGCTCCAGGGTTGTACCAGAAAGGATTTCGTTAATGGTTAAATTGTATCCTGTTTCATTTGAAGCATAAATTCTCCTAGCAAAAGCTCTAAATTCAGTATAGTTTTTTTTTCAAGGTCAAATCTGATCTGTTACCCTTCCAAAGATAATACGCCTCCTGCTTCTCCAAATAAGCACGTCTACATTCATCATTGAACCATGGTTTGTCCTTCATTTGGTACCTTAGTACATGAGAAAGGATACGACCATCAATTATGTTGACTAGATTCTCATTCAAAAGGACTGCAGGATCAAGACTACTATACAATTGTGACCAAATCACCCCCAAAAGAGCTCTAGTGTGCTTTAGATTTCATATAAATCTTACATGAGTAATATACATCTGGGACAGGCTGCTCAGTCTTCATTACTAATGAAATCAAGACATGATCGGATATCCCAACTGGGGTATACGAGGTCCAAGCAGTTACCAGACCTGTGAGTAGCTTCACTTATGATATGCTCACAGCCTGATTCAGAGACCAAATCTAAAGCTCTTAATCCACGGTGATCGGTAAGAAAACAGAATTTAACCACTACCTATGGTTAGCATTGTGAACACCACCAAGACAAGAGTCCTTTCTATCATCTTACTGTATTTTAGCCATTATGGTAAGAACACAATGAAAGATAGAATCATCCATGTCAGGATTCAGGTAAATCGAACACAAATAGTAGTAGTTATGCCTGCCAAAATTTTTGATTACCTGGGTCTCATAATATCCACATTTATGAACAGGGCAGTCAGTTTTAATATACAACGCCATTCCCTGGCCCTAGGGATGGCATCGCATTTCAAAATTATTGGCTTCTTAAAACCAGTTATAAGGCGCTCTGATGAGTACCTCATATTAGAAACCAAAGTTTCTGAGCAAAAAAGAATATCATACTTTGTGGGCGCAACTGTAAGGTCTTGATTATTTGTATGAAGACCACGAATGGTGCAGTAGAGTAGACTACATTGACGAAATCTAGGACGTACTTGTCAACAAGGATGAGCCGATACACCCTGTAAGGCTAAATACCCTCCAGGATAGCCAGAAGGGTTTTAAGAAGAAATAGAATCAGATAAGGAAATGACAACCTCTTGATAAACCACCAGTCATTCATGGCCCTTCTATTAAGCCTGCCCAACACATCATTGAAAGAAAAAAAAATCAACAGGAAGAAAAATAAAGATAGAATAGTGTGCTTGAGTGTACCCTCTAGCAAGAGAACTCTAACCTAAGACAGTGGAAGTCCATGGTAAAGAGGCTATGGCACTACCCAAGACTGGAGATCAAGGGTATGATTTTGGAGTGTCCTTCTCCTAAAAGACCTGCTTACCATAGCTGATGAGTGTCTCCTACTCTTACCAAGAGTAAAGTAGCCACTGGACTATCCCAGTAATTAGCCCCTTGAGCAAAGAAATGTTTGCCCATTTTAGTAGTGTCAGATCCATGACAATGCAATTAAAAATATAACAATTTGGAAATATATCTCTAAAATAATTAATGCATCAAACTGCTACTTGTGTGAGACTATTTTACAAACAAAGGGATGTTTACACAAGATAGCTGCCAATAGTTTAATCATTATCATTTAATAATTTATATATGACTGAATACTTTCAATACTATGTATAGTTTTTCTTTATCTGGTATGCTTAGTTTCTGTTATTAACATAGCAAATGTATATGTAAAATTCATTACAGAGGAAAAACCAGTGAAAATATATCATTATCCATCATTTTTGACCCCGTATTTTAGTAACTATTTTTATCGTAGTGATTTCTAACCTGTGACCATTTATATTCAAAAGCTTTAGCTATCAAATGAAAACAGGATAACATGGCAATAATACTGAACTTATTACGAAAAAAAAAATTCTATCAATGCTCTATAATATATTGAAAAACAAACGTAACTAATATAAGAAAGATATGAAATACTTTATACAGTCTTATTAGTTATAGGGTACTTTAGCACTTTAGCTGGTAGCTCTCATCGCCAGCAATTAAGGATTATAAAACCAATCAATTCTCAATGCCAGTATATATATATATATATATATATATATATATATATATATATATATATATATATATATATATATATATATATATATATATATGTATATATATATATATATATATATATATATATGTATATATATATATATATATATATATATATATATATATATATATATATATACATATATATATATATATATATATATATATATATATATATATATATATATATATATATATATATATGTGTGTGTAAATATATATATATATATATATATATATATATATATATATATATATATATATATATATATATATATATATATATATATATATATGTGTGTGTATATATATATATATATATATATATATATATATATATATATATATATATATATATATATATATATATATATATATATATATATATATGGGGATAAGGAAGACGACGGAGAGATTTTTGAAAAACTTTTTTCTGGCCTGACATGCATAAGGACGTGAGCCAGTTTTGCCCTGCACATCACGTATGTCACAGGGCTGGGAAGTCGAATAAGTACATTAAGAAAGATCCCTCACAGCTGATAGAAGTGTGAGGAGAATCGTTCAGAAAGGTATTGATTGACATTGTTGGACCTTTACCAAAGACAAAAAAAAAAACATGAATATATGTTAACCTTTATATGCCCAGTGACGAGATACCCAAAAGTCATAAACATCAGGAACATCAGTGCGAGAATAATTGCTGAGAAGTTACTAAACTTTTTTTACTAAGTTTGTTATACCGGAAATCGTTCAAACTGACTGAGGAACAAATTTCACGTCAAAGTTATTTCAGGACGTAATGAAACTGTTGGATGTGAAACAACAACTATCAACTGCTTATCATCCAGAGACCAAAGGTGTATTAGAGAGGTTTCATCAAATTTTGAAAATTATGTTAATAAATTTCTGCAATGATATATCGAATGAATGGGACATCGGGCTACTGTTGATGTTATCGGAGGTATGTAAAGCTTTTCAAGAAAGTATGAGAAGTAACCCAAATTAAATGGCATTTGGTAAAG
>NC_090734.1:32056043-32071043 GCF_036898095.1 Palaemon carinicauda | reverse complement strand
AATTGGAATGTTAAAAACATGAATATTTTGGGAAGTTGAAAGAAGTGGCTAATAAATTTTTTAAATATAGATTGGATACCATTGTCCTAAGTGAAACACGTTATAGAACAAGGCTATATATATATATATATATATATATATATATATATATATATATATATATATATATATATATATGTGTATATATATATATATATATATATATATATATATATATATATATATATATACACATATACACACACATATATATATATATATATATATATATATATATATATATATATATATATATATATATATATATATATATATATATATATATATATATATATACATACATATATATACACACACATATATATATATATATATATATATATATATATATTTATATATATATAAATATATATATGTGTGCATATATATATATATATATATATATATATATATATATATATATATGTATGTATATATATATATATATATATATATATATATATATATATATATATATATATATATATATATATTATATATATATATATATATATATATATATATATATATATATATTCAAAAGAAATAGTTTGAGTTCGAAGAGAAGGGTTAGGAATGATGATGACACCTAGAGCAAAAAAGGCATTGACGTATGGGAGGGCTGTGAATAGTAAATTGATAATTGCAAAGTTTAAATGAAAGCTATGTAATACGCATGCTATAGTTTGCTATGCGCCAACAAAGGATTTCCTTTTAAAAAGGAAAGATGAATATTGATAATAACTTCAAACTATAGAAAAGGAGATCACAGAGAGATGTAAAGATTTTTGGTTGGTGACCTCAAGTCTAAACTTAGAATGAAAAATCAAGATATAGCGAATGTAATGTGTTGAGGGTCGTGTCGTCCATTTTTTAATCTCTTTTTCAACAAAAATTCTTATCATTAGAAGTACTCTTTTCAAGTATAAGGACATCCACAAATATACATGGACTTCACTTTTTATTAATCACAAAAAGCAAATGGATCACATAGAAATGATTGAAAGAGAGAAGGGGTACTTTATGATATGAAATAAGTTTACAAGTTCATACATTGGTAGTGATCACCAGCTCGTTCTTACCAAGTTAAAACGGATAGAACCCAACTTAAATGAAGATAGAATGACTAGTTTTGAAGAATTTTTTTTTTCCAGAAGATGTGCACAGACAACGAGCAGAGAGTTAACGAGGAATGGTGTGAAATAAATAAAATTTATCACAGCTGATAGTGAAGTCCTGGGACATGCATTAATAAGAGAGAGCAACGGCTATAAAATTATACTTGGTTTATTATAAAAAGGACACAAACACAGTAATTAATTGTTGAAAGTGTTCGGGGATGTAATGTAAATAGCAAGGTACAGCATGCTAAGTATTCCAGTATTGACATTGTAGTGCAAAGAAAAGCCAGGAAGGACTGGAGACAATATTTAAGCAGAAGAGCGAATAAAGTGACAAATAAATGAATTCAGGAGTGTCTATGGCGTAAGAAACGGTAATAAAATTATTGATTAAATCTTTTATGGGCAAAAGAAGAAAAAGCCTATACCCATCAAAAAGAGAGATGGGTCTATTATTACAACAGAAGATGAAGAAACAAAACGTTCCATGGAACAACTTAGTGATGATATAAATAGGAGATAAGATGGGAATAATTTGATTGATATACCTTAATCTGAAGAAGACCTTGATGGGCCCATAAATGAATTAAGTGTGTTTGAATTCGAAGCTATCTTTATAAAACACACGAGAAGGAAAGCCATGGATACGATTGAATGACGGCTGAGATGATATTGACCGAAAATGAATTGATTCCTTAAAATTTGAAAGATTATTTTATAGAATATGTGGCGAAGAGTCAAAACTTGATGAATAGGAGCTAGGGGTATTGGTGAAAATGCCACCCCCCCCCCTTCAAAAAAAAAAAGACTGATTAGAATAATTACATAGGAATTACACTTGCGTCAGTTTTTATGAAAATATATAGAGTGCTCATTCTAAAGAAACTAGAGATGAACAAGCAGAATTTAGAAAAGGTAGAAGTTGTACTGAACACATTTCCGTTTAAAAGAATGTACAGTAATATTTAGAATGTAAAAATCTGATTTGAATGGCATTTGTGGATTATGAAAACTATTTGATAGTGTGCACCGGCCAATTATGTGAATAGTCCTGCGTTATTATGGAGGTTCGCTGAAATATGTGAATTTGATTAAGTCTACTGATAAATAAAGCTACTCCAAACTTGATGTTAATGGAGCCTTATCAAATAGATTTCCAGTAAACAGTGGAATAATCCAGGGGAATGTATTGTCACTTTATTTTTTACCCTTCTGATGAATTTTGTAATGTACAGAACAGTAGGGGATGTGGGACAATTTTTGGACTGAATTGGTAATAGGAAGTTAGCTGACCTAGAGTATGCTCATGACGCTGTACTTATTAACAGCACAACACGGGTTTTGTAATGCTTGTTTACCAGAATGCAGGAAATATCACATGAGGTTAGGCTCAAGATAAATAGTAGAAAGACTGAAATGATGGGAACGAAATACGCAATTGAAGATGAAATATCATTGGAAGGAGAAAGCTATTAGAATTATCTAAACTTCCCTAGACTATGATCTTTAATAAAGGTCCTTTAGCATTAGAGTTTAATAAAAAATGATAAAAAAGCAAATCGGGAAATTGCTAGTTCAAGTAAAATTTTGAGATCCAATCGCCTGAAATTACATACAGAAATCATTTTCAATATTGGTTTAGTGAGATCACTGTTACGGTATGGACATGAGCAATGGTATGACGAAGAAATAATATCTAGCATTTTCTGTTTCTATTTTTGGAGAACAAAGAATATTCAAATCTAAATGTCAGCAGAGGATTAGAAATAAAACTATAGGAGAGATTACTTGAGTGTCACATATGGATATTATCAAGGTGAGCGGTAGAGGGAGAAGGTTTAGGCATGCTCTTTGTACTCCTTTAGATAGATTAGTTCACAGAATTTTGACTGAGATCCTCAAGTTCAAAAAAGAGATAGAAGGCCCACGCCTACATGGGTAAGGATGATGAATAAAGAGGGATTGATAAAAAATTCAGGATAGAGACGACTGTCGAAATCTAACCAAGGCAGTTTGCGTCAATAGGCGCATGAAGAAATGATAATAATAATGCTGATGATGATGATGATGATGATGATGTTGTGGATGAGGATACCTACTTAGGACAGACGGTAAGTGTTTACTTAGGATAGCTGACTGAAATTAGAAGAAGGGTGAGCAAGGGATGGAGAGCCTTTGGTAAACAAAATGATATTATGAAAATTGAAATAACATTTGCTCTCAAAAGAAGAGGAATTAATCAAATGGTCCTACCTGTTTCAATTTTTGTATCAGATACTTGAAGCCCTAATATATCGTAAGAAAATTAAGTTCTTTCAACTTAAAGACTTATGGAAAGAAATATGATGGGATTAACACTAAGAGTCAGAAAAAGAACAACATGCATCTAACAGTAGACTAAAGTCGAGTATATTCTAACAGAATGTTAAAAAAAAAGAAAAAAAATGTGCAGGGCATATAATGAGAACGACAGATATTAGATGGAAATTAAGAATAACAGAATAGGTCACGAGAGAATACAAGAGAAGCAGGGGAAGAAAGAGGTGTTGATAAAGAAAAAACGAACTAAGAAAATTTGTGGGTTCACCTGGCATAAGGACACCATAAACAGAAGCCAAAGGAAGGACATTTTATAGGTTAAACGATTTATATATATATATATATATATATATATATATATATAATATATATATATATATATATATATATATATATACATATATATATATATATATATATATATATATATATATATATATATATATATATATATATATATATATATATATATACATATATATATACATATATATATATATATATATATATATATATATATATATATATATATATATATATATATATATATATATATATATATATATATATACATATATATATATATATATATATATATATATATATATATATATATATATATATATATATATATATATATATATATATATATATATATATATAAACTGGTCCTCTAACCTTTTAGTGACATGTGAAATCCTATTGATTTTTTGGTGAAATAACCACTAGCGGGGAGTGTGAAGAGCGCGATCAAACCATCTCCATCTCCCCCTCATCATCATCTCATCCACACATGATACTCGACTAATCTCTCTCATAGTATCATTTCTAATCCTGTCCTGCCATTCAACTCCCAGTATTCTTCTGGGGGCTCTCTTCTCAAATCTACGAAATCTGTTGGATATTGTTCCATTGTCATATTACGAATCATGCCCGTGCAGTAATACAAATCTCACTAATGTGAAGTAAAGCCTGATTTCCATATGTAATTTCAGGGGATTTGATTTTCAAGGTTTTGCTTAAACTACCTATTATCTGATTTTCTTCTTTCAATCTTTCAATAAACTCATATTCTAATGACCCTCTATTAAAGAGTATAGTTCCTAAATGTATTAAAAGTTATACCGTCCTTCAATAATTCTCTCTTTTTCCAATGATATTTCATCTTCCATTGCATATTCTGTTCTCATAATCTTTGCCAGCCCTTACATTTTTCTTGACACCAACATCATTTGATATATCATGCATTCTTGTAAGCAAGCATCGCTAATCTTAGGTTGCTCTGCTAATAAGAAGAGCGAGTTCAGCATACTCAAAGTCAGCTAAATTCCAATTACCAATCAAGTCCAACCCTTCTCGACCATCTCAAACTGTTCTATGCATTACAAAATCCGTAGGGAGGATAAACAACATGGATGACAACACATTCACTTGGACTACTCCACTATTCACTGGAAATTGGTTTGAAAGGACTCCACTAACATTGCCTATGCACTTGCTATGCGCATGAACTGACTTAATCTTTTTTTTTACATATTTAAAAGGGACTCCAAAATAACATAGCACCCTCCAAAAAACTCGTCTGTGTTCACTGTCGAAAGTATTTTCCTATTCCACAAAGGCCACCAAAAGTGGATTCCTATATTGTATATATTGTAAATATGTATTGAAATAAGAATTTGGTAAGTACAACTTCTACCTTTTGGAAATCCTGCTTATTCATGTTAGCTTTTCGTAAATCTTTCTCTCTAGTCTCTTAGAATAAGCATACTATATATATTTTATTACAACTGACGTAAGTGTGATGCCTGTGTAATTATTGTATTCGGTTGGATATCGTTTTCTTTTTTCCATTTTCATAAACACTCCTAGCTCCCATTCATCAGGTTTTGCCTTTTTACATTATGTTCTATTCCGGGAGTCACATCATTATCGGCAAATATAATTTCAGTAATTATTCCAGCGTATTCAAGGGTTTTACATATCCTTTTTTTTCTATGATATTTTCAACTTCAAATACTGAATTTATTCATGGGCACATCAAGGTCTTCATAAGCTTCAAGCAATCAGTCAATCATTTCTTTCATATCTCATAGTCATGGCCTCACTAAAGTGTTCCATATAAGGTTACCTGTCCTCATCATAGGTATCTATAACATATCCATATCTCTTTTCAATCAATATATGCATCTTATTCCTCGTTAATAATTCTATGAGCGATGTTTACACCTTAGATAAGCTCTGAGTTAATAGCTTAGTCAGTCTCATAAGCTTTCTTTTTAAATGATCTCTCCAGTCATTGCTGGCTTTTATTATGATGTCCCTACCAATACTGGAGTACTTAGCGTTCTCTACCTTGAAATTTTCATTATTTCCTCCGAAGTTTTCCAATATAAATTTCTGTCTTCGTCTCCTTTTTATAGTATCCCAAGTACCATGGCATTTTCCTTGTAACTGCACATCCCCAATTTTTACTGCAGACTAGCTGATATATGTTCCTTTACATGAAACCATTCTTCGTTAATAGTCTGCTCTTCTACTTATGTATATATATATATATATATATATATATATATATATATATATATATATATATATATATATATATATATATATATATATATATATATAAATATATATATTATATATATATATATATAATATATATATATATATATATATATATATGTATGTATATATATATATATATATATATATAAATATATATATATATATATATATATATATATATATATATATAATATTTGAAATAATACTAGAGTTTTATTCCCATCTCAAATATATTCTGGGCGTTAATAGATTGTGATGATTCGCGATGGGGTCATCAGCCTTATTCCAAATGAGAGAGAGAGAGAGAGAGAGAGAGAGAGAGAGAGAGAGAGAGAGAGAGAGAGAGAGAGAGAGAGAGAGAGGGAGATGTTCTGAAAAGGTTATTAATCATTGTAATCTATTGTCTTCCATCGTAATTTTCCCATTCCGAATTTCTTATCTCATTGCTTCAAAAGATGTAATTTCTCTGACAAATCGTCATAATTTCCAAATGATAAAAGAGAGTTCATATCAATGAAAGGAATACTGCTTAATACTTCCGAAACTGTCTTCTTGATTTATGGAAGTTTTCGTCAGGGTCTCTCTCTCTCTCTCTCTCTCTCTCTCTCTCTCTCTCTCTCTCTCTCTCTCTCTCTCTCTCTCTCCACTGCCTTAAGAGAAAGAATATCACTTTAAGCATTATAGAGACACACAATAACAGTTGCTCGCACGTGTTTTGGACGCGATCGACTGCAATTGGTTGTGTGTATTACAACTTGTAGTAAGAACAAGAGAATAATATATATATATATATATATATATATATATATATATATATATATATATATATGTATGTATATATATATATATATATATATATATATATATATATATATATATATATATATATATATATATATCTATATATATATACATATATATATATATATATATATATATATATATATATATATATATATATATATATATATATGTATATATATATATATAATATATATATATATATATATATATATATATATATATATATATATATATATACATATATATATATATATATATATATATATATATATATATGTATAAATATATATATATATATATATATATATATATATATATATATATATATATATATATATATATATATATATATATATATATATATATACAGACAGTTAGGAATTGAGCATCATTTCTTTTTATAAGGACTTCATAGGTTAAAAGACTAAAAAATAGATAGAAAATGAATATCTAAAAAAATTTATATTTTTTGACTTGGTCTATTTGAAATTAGACACTTACATATATGGAATATACTCTATAATCAGATAATATGTTTAAAGAAATATGCTAAGAAAGTATAAAATAAAAAAAAAGAAAAATAGCAAATAGTAAAGAGGTTGTAATATCTTTAATTTTCTAACAGTGTTTACCATTTAGATGAACAAGTGCGTTCTTAGGTTAGAGGGGAATCTGATATACTATTATACCCCTGGATAGGTATCGTTATTTGACCACCTTAATTAAGTATTGATGCGAAGACCTCGACCCGAGGTCACAAAACAATTCATAAAAAGTTCATTTATAAAGCAATTCACAGCCTTTTACTATTAAAAAAAAACAAAAAAGATTCTATTCATCAAAAAAAAGTAAATGAAAGTAAAGTCCAAATAATTATTTGTTACAAATGAATTAAAAAAATAAGTATGCAAAATAAAAAATTACTTTGCAAAAAAATTCACCTTAAATCCAAATATGCTAATAAGCTAAAACTATTGTGAGCACTAATTCTACGATAATTAAACACCATTTGCTGATATCCAGAGGGGGAAGGAACCGCAAAGGAATGTTTCCTGAAAGGAGAAATATAGTGTATTTTTTTTTTTGGCTAAAAAACTCTATCCCATTTTCAAAATTTTAGGGGTAGGTAAATGACAGTTAGTGGGTGAAATTTTTATGGGATACTGTATTACTATCTTACAACAACAAAATCTAAAAGAATATGCACTTGGATATTATTTAGTTTTATGAAATTGAGAATATTTTTTTTCTTCGGATTTCTATTTTGAGTTTTTTCATAAATAAAATCCTTATATCCATTTCTGTGCATGGTTATTATGCATGAAATATCAGAAATTTTATTAAAAAGAAGAGTAAATAGAGCTATGCCAGATTGTGTAGGATATGCTCACAAAATGGCCGCCAACCACACCACCTTGGATGGTCAAATCTGTTACCTGAAATGGAGAAAATGTCAATATCAGCGAGTCATTTACTCATATAATTGTTCCAGGATTTGCATAAAAATATTATGGTAGCTAGAATGCAGTTTATAGATTATTTGGCAATTAAGAAAAATAAGATGATTATCAAAAAAAAGGTAAAACTTACAAAAACATGAGAAATTATAAGCTATTTTATAAAAACATAAGGTGTAAAAGACATTCCCAAACAGTTTACAACAATCCTTTTTTTATACACGCCTAAACACTACTGCATATTCGATAATTATATAAAAATTTGATACTACACAATTTACCTTAATTAGGTATTGATGGGTCGAGCTCAACCCGAGGGTATCTCAGAAATAGCACAAGGAAAAAACGCTGGGATGAAATGCGTCCCCACCCGACTGCTGCGCACACTGAACTGACGTCTTGCAGGTCGATATCCCTCACAACCATTATGGATGAATAGTTATGGCAAAAAAAAAAAAAAACGTGTTTTTTTTTCTTCACCTCGGGTTGTATACGACCCACCACACCTGTCCAGGGTTATATACAGTAGAGCAATGTGAACATGCAATCAACGCAATTTAAATAACTATGGCTAATTTTCTGATTAAAATTATCCCTTGGAAGCCAATCATAAGGATGGATATAATTAACGGCCACTTCTTCAATGACAAGATATCCCTTTTCAAGGTTTTTTATTAGTATTAGTGGGATAAATTTTATATATCCTAACATAATATGCAGCCATAAGTTTCACTACTGTACATTATCTGAGTAAATATGAGTAAGTAATGTGCAAGGTGGCTGGAAGATACTAACAAAAAAGCTGAGGTTAATGCAAGTAAAGCTCATTCAACTGATAATGATTTTATATAGAAGCAGTTCAGAGAAACAATGTCCAAAAGATTCTAACAAACTGAAACACGCAATGGCAGCCTTAAACATTTTTTTTCTCTTATTATCATTACGGGAGAGAGCGAGAGATAAAAAAAAACAAAAAAAAAACAGGATTACAATGCATGAGCGTGTATGAAACACGTGCGGTACAGTAACACAATTCAATAGTTAAATTTGTAATAACTGTCATACCAACAACCAACATCTGGCCAAACACCCTTTACATATAATATCTACATGGCTGCTTTGTAAGGTCTGTTTCAGGTATTCTAAAAGTTCCAAGCAGGAGGAACACTGTTGATGAATAATGTAATGATTACTTTTTCAACACTTCACGTAAAAGATAACATTATTGCCACATCTTGCTTAGACAAATAAAGCTACCACACTTCAAAATAGGTTACCAGTGCTTTCAATACACATGGAAACCTTTGAATTCATTATTTTGTCACCTGCGTGTATTAGAACTAAAATAACCAGTTCATCACATAGATTCACGAGATCACCATTATATGATCAAATAATATTATTGAAATAGGCTTATTTTTTATCTATTATGTTTTATGTTTTCAGTATGACTGCAAGTTTCTAAGGTATAAATATACGATTGGTACGACCACGTGATTAAATGCTTTTCCGTTTAGAGAGTGGCAGTATAAATTTCAAAATCTCATTGTGAATACTAAAACCTCTTCATACCATGATCTTCCATCTTTCAATTTTGGTTTCATGCTCGCTGGAAAAACTTATAGTCAGACTATGTATGTAAATTCATTAAATCAATTTAGAATTTCATTCATATCTCCTGTTTTTTGTCTCTAAATTTTAATTGAATATTATATTAGTTTCACTAATTAATTTATGAGCCTATATTTCTGGTATATATATTCAAATTTTTATATTTTGAAAATTATGGGGAATGAAATTGAAATCTTAGAAAACTCAACAAGAACATTTGTCACTAAACCAAGATATCTTAACATTGATAAAGTCTCCTCAATTCTGTATACTGTACCAACCGTGTTTCACACAATTGTACATAATTCCTTTTGTATATATTATGCTTGTATCTTCGCTCTTCCCTCGCACTAAAACGAACATGAAAATTCATGTCTGATTTTTCTTCTGTAATATTGTCTGTCTTGTGAACTTGTTATGTCCTGTTGCCTTGAGGTTTTGTATATAAGGAGAGTGTTCCAAAATAATATAACTCAGTCGTTCCCAACCTGCCTTTGAGTTCGCAGCCTTACTCGGCGCCGTCACATTGGTGACCCCGGAAGTCGACTCGCTCCCACTGCCTTCCACCCCCACCTCCCTCGCCCCTCCATCGTTGGTACTATGACGGAGACGGACTCTACTACAGCAGTTGGCCCCGCGTCCGCCCCATTGAAACTTTCACCGTTCGCCAGCGGAGAAGCGTTTTCTTGGTTTCAACGCGCTGAAGTCCACTTTCGTATCAGGGGCGTGACTCGCTCAACCACCAAAGCGGATTATGTTCTCGCGGCGATACCCGAGGACACCTTCCCAGAAATATCCGACTGGCTTTGTGAACAAGGAGACACCCCAATAGCGTATGACGACCTCAAAACATACCTTCTACAGCAGTACTCGCCGTCGCCAGCCGCCCGTATAGCAAAGCTTTTTCAGCTCTCGCAACAACCGTTAGGGGACCAAAGGGCTTCGCTTGCCCTCAAAGAAATGACCAGTATCACTCGCCTTCAACCTGCCGCAGACGGTTCTCCTCGTGAGGTGAACCTACTCCGTGCCCTTTGGATACGCCGTTTACCTGAACCTGTACGCGCTGCCATACAGATGTCGATAGTTTACCCATAAAGGACTTGATGACCAAAGCCGACGCCCTTATGGACAGCCACTTCAAGACCTCCATCAACGCCTCCACCCCTGACGACGAGGATGCCTATTCAACGTCAACCGAAGCTGACATGAATGCCGTAGGACATACACGCCTACCCCGTGACGTGCCGAAGCGGCGACAAAGCCGCCCACCACCCACCAATCGCTCGCGCCCCAACGAACGACTTCTACAGCCACTTACTACCTCCCATACGCCGCAGTTTTGCTACTACCACTTCAGATTCGGGGCAACCGCGAAGAAATGTGCCAAAGATTGTCAGTGGCCAAAAAACGTGTAAGTGGGCCATCGCTTGTGGCGGTGGCCTCCCATGTTTCTAATCTTTTCTTTTTACAGGATGCAGAAACGGGCGTGCGATTTTTGGTAGACACGGCTGCTTGTCGTTCTCTTTTGCCAAGGAAACTCTTCAAGGCACAACGTATTCTGTCTACATCTGCCGACGTCCGCTTGGTAGCTGCCAACGGATCTGCGATACCCACCTACGGTTATGAGAACCTCACATTATCGTTCGGAAACGGTAAATTCAATTGGAAGTTTCTCGATGCTGACGTCACAATGCCAATCCTCGGTGCGGATTTCCTCTCTCATTTCCACCTTCTAGTCGATGTCGCCCACCGACGATTGGTCAACGCAGACTCGTACTTGTCGACACCTCTTCAACCCGCCCCCTCTAACCTCGCTCTCCACATCAGCGCACCCACGGATGCCTATGCCCACCTCCTCACGTCGTACCCGGAAGTTTTCCGTCCAGAACTTCGCCAAACGCCCACGGTTCCTTCCAAGCACGGTATTTATCACCATATCAAGACAACGGGACCCCCAGTCTTCGCAAAATTCAGATGTCTGGCACCGGAACGATTGGCAGCCGCCAAACAGACGTTCGCCGAAATGGAGAAAATAGGCCTTTGCCAAAAAGCCTCCAGCCCATGGTCGTCACCCTTACACATCGTTCTGAAGAAAGACGGCTCCCTCCGTCCGTGCGGGGATTACAGGCGCCTGAACATGCAAACAGAACCGGATCACTACCCCCTCCCAAACATTGCCGATGTAACCTCCTACCTGCACAAAGCGAAGGTTTTCTCTACGCTCGACCTCCTGAAGGGGTATTATCAGGTGCCTATGAACCCAGAAGACATCCCCAAGACCGCCATCCCCACTCCGTTTGGTACATACACCTTCAATTACTCCTGTTTTGGTCTTCGTAATGCTGGGGCAACATTTCAATGTCTCATGGATGGCATCTTAGGGGACCTCCCTTTCTGTGTATGTTATGTGGACGACATACTTGTGTTCTCCTCCTCAAAAGAGGAACACCTCTGTCATCTGCGCCTCGTGCTCGACCGCCTGCAACAAAACGGCCTTGTAGTCCGGTACGACAAGTGTACCTTTGGCGCCAACGAAGTGTCGTTCTTAGGGCACCGTATCACTCCTGAAGGAGTCCATCCCCTCCCTGAGAAGGGAGCAGCCGTTTAGAATTTCCCCGCGCCCTCGACCGTCAAAGCTCGGCAGTCATTCTTGGGCATGATCAACTATTATCACCGTTTTCTGCCCGCCATTGCCGCCACTCTTGCTCCCCTCTACGCCTCCCTCAAGGGCAAGCCAAAGGACCTGAAGTGGGGTCCCCTTCAAGAAGCAGCCTTTTGCAATGCAAAGAAGGCCCTATCAACTGCTGCGGCTCTCACTTTTCCTATCCCACATGCCCCTCTCCTTCTCTCCACCGATGCCAGCGACGTCACTATTGGTGCAGTACTCGAGCAGGTGGTCAAAGGCTCGCCCCGCCCATTGGCCTTCTTCAGCAGAAAACTGTCCAAGGCAGAATCAGGTTATTCTACCTTCGATCGAGAATTGCTGGCGGTGCACTTGACTGTCCGTCACTTTCGCCATTTCTTAGAAGGTACACCCTTCGTCATTCGCACAGACCATTTGCCTCTGGTGCACGCCTTCACTCGACAGTCTGACGCCTGGTCCGCCCGTCAACGCCGACATCTCTCAGCCGTGGCTGAATACAATTGCACCCTCCAATACGTCCCTGGGAAAATGAATCCCGTTGCCGATGCCCTGTCATGAACCACGTTGGCTGCCGTTCAACTGGGATTGGATTACAACGCCCTGGCTGAAGCCCACCGACGGATCCAGAGTATCAAGCTTGTAGGACATCCTGCACGTCCCTCCGTTGGGAAGATTTTCCCCTCGAAGACTCCAACACCACCCTCCTCTGTGACGTCAGTACTGGTAGACCGCGACCTTGGATTCCTGCTCCCATGCTCCGACAGGTGTTTGATTTTATCCACGGCCTTTCATATCCCTCATGCCGTTCTACTGCCCAGCTGCTGAAGGCAAAGTTCATTTGACACGGCATTTCTAAGGATGCTAAGGATTGGGTCCGCGCCTGTACTTCTTGCCAAACTTCCAAAGTACATCGACACACGGATTCAGGAGTGGGCACCTTTCCTCAACCTCAGCGTCGTTTCGCACACATTCACGTCGACGTTGTAGGCCCCTTACCCACATCACAAAGACATCGTTACCTGTTTACCGTCATCGACCGCTCCACTCGTTGGCCTGAAGCCATTCCCATGGAAACTGCAACGTCCGCCTCATGTACATCTGCCTTACTCTCTGGCTGGATTTCAAGATTCGGTATCCCTGAGCATATTAATTCTGACAGAGGAACCACTTTCACCTCTCAATTGTGGACGTCATTAGCGAATCTCCTGGGCATCACCCTGCATCAGACAACGGCCTACAACCCCGCTGCTAATGGAATGGTTGAACATTTTCATCGCACCCTCAAAGCAGCTTTGATGTCCCGCTGCAAGGATTGCAACTGGTTTACTCAGCTTCCCTGGGTCCTCCTTGGACTAAGGACCACTCCTAAAGACGCCCTCGACGTCTCGGCAGCTGAAATGGTGTATGGCGACCCGTAGGTCGTCCCTGCCGAATTTTTTCCTTCTACAACCTCCTCCGACGATCTCCAGCGCATACGTCACGTCGTGGGAAAATTTACTCCGTGCCGCCAGACTTACAAGCCCCCAGCGAAGCATCACATAGCAACGGACTTGCACTCTGCAATGCACGTCTTCCTGCGCAACGACACCAGCAAGCCACCACTAACGCCCCCTTACACGGGCCCTTTCCTTGTGATCCGACGCAGTCCGAAAGCATTCCTCCTAAACATTCGGGGCAAAGAAGACTGGGTCTCCATTGATCGTCTAAAACCTGCTTATCTTCTGCCAGATGACCTGCCTACAGTTCGCCTCTCTAGATCAGGGCGCCCTATTTAACATGTACAGTATGTCATTTTTAGGGGGGGGGAGCCATGTACCAACCGTGTTTCACACAATTGTACATAATTCCTTTTGTATATAATATGCTTGTATCTTCGCTCTTCGCTCGCACTAAAACGAACATAAAAATTCATGTCTGGTTTTTCCTCTGTAATATTGTCTGTCTTGTGAACTTGTTATGTCCTGTTGCCTTGAGGTTTTGTATATAAGGAGAGTGTTCCACAATAATATAACTCAGTCGTTCCCAACCTGCCTTTGAGTTCGCAGCCTTACTCGGCGCCCTCACAATACTTTTTAAAATTATAGGCGTGACTCGCGAAAAAATTGGATAAGAATGCTAATTTTATTTCATCTCTTTTTGGTTTTACTTTTATATCCAATCTTTTCTGTCCCTTTTTTTCTTTTTTTTTAAAGTTTATTTGATATAGTTTAGGAAATTTTCCACCTGTCCTCGAGGCTGGTTCTAGAAGAAAATTTGTTGAATCTATCCATTGCATCTTAACATGCATTAGGTAGCTTCGAGCACCTAAAAGTATTAGATTTTATATTTATTACATGAGTTTATTTTCTTTTTCAAAAAGTGTTATTTTTTCTCTATTTCCTTAGAGCTAAAAACGGACCTATAACTCTTCTATGGTCACACATGTTTAGCTTTA
>NC_090734.1:32051043-32053543 GCF_036898095.1 Palaemon carinicauda | reverse complement strand
GCGTATATATATGTATATATGTATATATAAATATATATATATATATATATATATATAAATATATATATATATATATATATACATATATATACGCATGTAGGTATATATATATATATATATTTATCTATCTATCTATATATATATATATATATATATATACATATATATATATATATATGTATATAAATATATATATATACATATATATATATATATATATATGTATATAAATATATATATATATATATATATATATTTATATATATATATATATATATATACATATATATGCGCATGTAGGTATATATATATATATATATATAAATATATATATATATATATATATATATATATTTATATATATACATATATAAGTCTTTTTTCCTCTTTTGTAATTCATCCCATGATTCACTAAAATATAATTATGTCCTCTGCTAATCCAAAGTGATTAAGGTATTCCCCCATTAAAATTAACCGCTACAGATCTCCAATAAAAATTGTTAAACAGTTGAGGGGAAACTGGGTATCCCGTCTAACTCCTTTCTTAATTCTGATTTTCCCGCTATGTGTATTTTCATGATTGCTGTATTTTGTGCATAGATATGTTCCGGGGTTCAAACATAAGATTCACCAGTAAGGTTCATTTATATAATAAAACGGTTATTTTAGGATTTACTCCTACACATGTACAATGCCTTAAATTATTATTATAATGGCCTCACAAATTCTAGTTTTTCTGTTAAAAAAAGTACTTTCCTTCTTCGCCAAAATCCTAAAAAGAATTTTACATTTAATGTTGAGAACATCGTCTTATGCATTTATATTCGAGATTTAACCGACTCTTTCTTCGAAAAAAAAAAAAACCTTCTGAATAACCTTTTTGAGTAGAATTTATAAATGGTGGGATGACATCAAAAGCTAATATCTTGATATTTTTTTCTATAATAATACCTTTCCAAAATAAATTCCTAATCAAAAGAACTTCATTAATTTCCTTATCGCTGCTTAAAGCTAATGTAAACGCATGATAAGAGATAAATTTTCCATGAAATAAATCTCATATAATTTGGTTTTAACTGTTTGATTCAATGAGGGAAGGGCTTACTAATACGACTAGCAAAATAAATTTAATTGCTATAACATGAAGTGATGTTATATCCGTTTTCGTCTCTTGTTGATAAGATTTTAAAAGTCGATAACCAGTACAAATTGACGTACAAAGCAGTACTGAATTAAATTTAAGAAGAAGGGCTTTCTTGTTTACCAATTATAGTATTCTTCCTAGACTGATATTTACCAAAATTCTTCCAAAAATACATTGTAGGTTCACCAAAAGTTTGAGCTAAATCCTACATATATACATTCATTCAATGCCATAATGTGGACTGAATTCCGTAAAATTAGCGAATGGTCAGTATTCTACACTAATGTTGAGGTACTCACCTATCTCATTATTTGCTTATAAGATTGAATAGATTAAAGGTTAAAAGGTTCATCTAGTCTAGCCAATATGTCTATGCTAAGCTGCAAACTCTCTCTCTTCTGTGTGTCGCGAAATAAAGACCAACAAAACTGCTTCCATTTAATATGGCTCTTTTAGTTGCAAGGTGGAAATTGAGAGAAAACCTTGATATTTTTTTTTTTACTAACCCCGGTATTGAAACGTTAAAATTAACATTAAAGATTATTATACAATGTTTATGATCCGATTCTAGAGATCCATATACAAATTTGAGATTGTAAGAAAAGCCTCAGAGACACCAAGGGTCTTGCAAATGCCCCCTAAATAGTAGAATTCACTCATTCCCAACGATACGAAAATTGGGAAGGAAACAACATGACTATGGGTTCGGGAAACATATTTGTTTTATTGAGAAACTTTTTCAAGTCTCAAAAAAGATTTCTTGTAATCTTCCACATAATTTGTCATAACCGTCATTCTGTTAACTGAAATAATTTCTTAACCAAAATACTACAAACAAATATTATAACTATCATTTATCATTTTATTTGTTAACATTATTTTTATATAATACGCCTACTATTACATAAACATATCCTTTTGAAAAAAAAATCTCTAAGCTATTAAGATTGCTCAGCTCACCAGTAATATTATCACCAATCGCCAAATAATGTTATCCTGATATTTTTTTTTCTTTCATAAACTTCTTCGATGACTTTCTTAGAAAAAAAAATGATAAATACTTCCAGCTTTTGAAGTCTCTCTTCAGTCACCTCTGACAAACTACAGCATTAAATTACTTAATCACAAAACTCACTATTTCACTCATACATCACAGCGTTTTTGCAGTTTTATCTTATGCTTCGAGATTAGTATCTTCAATGGAGTTTCTCTTTTTGTTTAATTTACTATTAAACAGCTTCAACGTGTTCGTGAAATTCTCATTTTATATATGTTATTCGTGATTTTTACATTTTGTAATCTATTTCCCTACCTTTCATATAGAATAGACATACATATTCTTATTTCCATTTTTTT
>NC_090734.1:32041043-32043543 GCF_036898095.1 Palaemon carinicauda | reverse complement strand
ACAGGCGCGGACCCAATCCTTAGCATCCTTAGAAATGCCATGCCAAATGAATTGGTCTTCAGCAGTTGTGCAATAGAATGGCATGAGGGATGTGAAAGGCTGTGAATGAAATCAAACTCCTGTCAGCGCATGGGAGCAAGAATCCAAGGTTGCAGTCTACCCGTACTGACGTCAGAGAGGAGCGTGGTGTTGGAGTCATCGATGGGGATGTCTTCCCAACGGAGGTATGTACTGGATGTCCTACATGCTTGATTCTCTGGATCCTGTGTTTAAGCTTCAGCCAAGGCGTTGTAATATAATCCAGTTGAACGGGCAGCAAACGTGTTTTTTGACAGGGTATCGGCAATGTGATTAATTTTCTCAGGGACGTGTTGAAGGGTGCAATTGTATTCAGCCACGTGGGAGATATGTCTACGTTGACGGTCGGACCAGGCGTCAGACTGTTGAGTGAAGGCATGCACCAGAGGCATGTGGTCTGTGCGAATGATGAAGGGCGTACATTCTAAAAAATGGCGAAAGTGACGGACAGCCAAGTGCATCGCCAGTAATTTCCCATCGAAGGTAGAATAACCCGATTCTGCCTTGTACAGTGTTTTGCCGAAGAAAGCCAATGGGAAGGGCGAGCCGTTGACCACCTGTTCACGTACTGCACCAATAGCGATGTCGCTGGCATCGGTGGAGAGAAGTAGAGGGGGCATGTGGGATAGGAAAAGTGAGAGCTGCAGCAGTTGATATGGCTTTTTTTGCATTGCAGAAGGTCGCTTCTTGAAGGGGACCCCCACTTCAGGTCTTTTGGCTTGGCCTTGAGGGAGGCATAGAAGGGAGCAAGAGTGGTAGTAAAAGCTGGCAGAAAACGGTGGTAATAGTTGATTATGCCCAAGAATTATTGCAGAGCTTTGACGGTCGAGAGCGTGGGGAAGTACCGAACGGCTGCTACCTTCTTAAGGAGGGGATGGATTCCTTCAGGAGTGATGCGGTTCCCTACGAACGACACTTCGTTGGCATCAATGGAACACTTGTCGTGCTGCAGTACAAGGCCTTTTTGTTGCTGGCAGTCGAGCACGATGTGAAGGTGACGGAGGTGTTCCTCTTTTAAGGAAGAGAACACAAGTATGTTGTCCACATACTATACCCAGAAAGGGAGGTCCCCTAAGATGCCATCCATGAGATGTTGAAAAGTGGCCCCAGCATTACGAAGGCCAAAACAGGAGTATTTGAAGGTGTATGTACCAAACGGATTGGTGATAGCGGTCTTGGAGATGTCTTCTGGGAGGTCTAGCGTTGAGAAAACCTTCGCTTTGTACAAGTAGGAGGTCACGTCAGTGATGTTTGGAAGAGGGTAGTGATCTGGTTCTGTTTACATGTCAGGTGCCTGTAATACCCGCACGGAAGGAGGGAGCTGTCTTTCTTCAGAACGATATGTAAGGGTGATGACCATGGGCTGGAGGCCTTTTGCCAAAGGCCCATTTCCTCCATTTCGGCGAATGTCTGTTTGATGGCTGCCAATCATTCCGGTGCCAGACGTCTGAATTTTGCTAGGACTAGGGGTCCCGTCGTTTTTATTGGGATAAATACCATGCTTGGCAGGAGCTGTGAGCGTTTGGTGAAATTCTGTACGGAAAACTTTCGGATTCGACATGAGGATGTGGGCATTGGCATTCGTGCATGCGCTGATGTGGAAAGCGAGGTGGGAGGGGGCCAGGTTGAAGAGATGTCGACATATATGAGTTTGCGTTGACCAATCGTCGGTGGATGACATTGACCAGAAGATGGATATGAGAGAGGAAATCCACGAAAAGGATTGGTAATGCTGACGTCAGCAAAGAGAAACTTTCCAATTAAATTTTACCGTTTCCAAACGATAATGTGAGATTTTCGTAACCGTAGGTGGCTATCGCAGATCCGTTGGCAGCTACCAGGCGGACGTCGGCAGACGTAGACAAAATATATCGTGTCCTGGAGAGATCCCTTGGCAAAAGAGAACGACAAGCACACGTGTCTACCAAAAAACACACGCCCATTCATGCCTCATGTAAAAAGAAAAGATTAAAAACATGGGAGGCCACTGCCACGAGCGATGGCCTCCTTACACGTTTTTTGGCCACTTACAATCCTTGGCACATTTCTTGGCGGATGCCCCGAATCTGTAGTGGTAGTAGCAAAATTACGGCTGATGGGCGGTAGTAAGTAGTTGTAGAAGTCGTTGGTTGGGGCATGAGCAAGTGGTGGGTGACGGGGAGTTTGTCGCTGCTCCGGCTCGTCACAGGGTAGGCCTGTATGTCATACGGCATTCACGTTAGCTTCAGTTGACGTTGAATAGGCGTCCTCTTTGTCATGAGTGGAGGCGTTGATGGAGGTCTCGAAGGTCGGGAAGTGGCTGTCCACAAGGGCGTCGGCTTTGGTCATCAAGTTTGTTATTGGTAAACTATCGACATCAGGTATGGCAGCGCATACAGGTTCGGGTAAACGGCGTATCCAAGGGCACGGAGTAGGTTCACCT
>NC_090734.1:32031043-32036043 GCF_036898095.1 Palaemon carinicauda | reverse complement strand
TTAAAAAGTAATACCAAAAATGAATCACTAAAAATTTGAATCTAACTAGACCTTAGAATTAAAACAAAATAACTCTTCTAGAATTTTAGAATCACTTGTTACACATGAAATTTATTTACGAAAATATTTAATTTAGAAAATTAATGAAAAAAATGACACTTTATCGCGATAGAAATAAGTCAGAATTACAATTACACATACGTAACTATTACTCCTACGTCTTTTCACCTCACACAAAGTTACCGAACGGTTAATCAAGAATAAATATACTTCACTTTCATCCTAGTCACGCAGGCACTATCACACACACACACAAAAATATATATAGACTGTAATCCAAAATTCCCTTCACTTCTTTCAAAATGAAAGATAACAATTTTTTTTTTCCAAGCACTATACACGATACACGTTTAGAGAACTCACTATTCACGTTTCAGAGGTGCTGGTGAGAGGATTCATGGAATCACAGATCTTGTTGAATGTCAGGCTGGATTTCTGTCTCAAACACGGCTAGAACCTATATATATCCTCCTAATTCCTTCTGAAATTTTCCAGAGAATCATTATCGACTTGTGTGCTCATGGTCCGGACGGCCTCTCACGACGCCAGGTTGCCAACTTGGTAGTTTGAAGTAGGATTCTGTACGATGCCTGACGAGGCAACCCTCTGAGCTAACTCCGTCCACCTCCACTCATACCATTAAGAAATAGAGAAAGATTTAGTTGAGAACTTTCATGCAAATTCCAATCTCGTGGAAACATGATGCAATCCCTCGTGTTATGTACGTTGTGTGTGGCATACATACCTTTTAATAAGAGCACATAAGATTCCTTCTAGCTTAAAAATTTTGGAGATTTTTTGTCAAACCATTCAAGTTTATCACTAGAAGTGTTTTTCTTTTTCATAAGAATGGATATAAAATCCTGTCTCCCATTTCACAAGGTATATTCTTCATTGTTTTTTACATTTAAAACTATGGCATAAAACATGAATACATAATTTAAGTATCATGATAAATATTCTTATACGTGATTCTATCATAGAAGGAAAACTCTTTCTTATACCCCTTTTTAGGGAATTAAGAGTCAAAACGATTAGCTAACAGAATATTTTAGGACAGTTAAAATTTTTTCGCTTATTGCTCCCGCTAAAGAAGTTATAAAATTAAGACTAGTTTTTCGTTAATTTGTCTGTGTGTTTGCCTGACTGTGGGAAGGATTACGTTAAAATTACTGAAGGAACTTTGACAAAAACTCCACCACATATATATCTTATGTCATTAGCGGTCACATAAAATTTTGGAAATTATCCGGATCCAGATAAAAAATCAAAATCCAGATTCGGCTTTTTTGCCATTTTTAAAGATAACTTAAAAAAAAAAATAATGGTCTTTTGATAAAATTTCCATTAGCCCCCTCAATAGTCCATAAACCTTTATAGGTAATCTGATTCTGTATCCAGATTCTAGATTCAGATTTGCATTGTTTCTGTCTGTCTTTCTGCCTGTTTGACATCTATCTGTGTGTCTTTGAACAGGATTATTCAAAAATATATCCTGCTTTGATTGATCACCTATATTGATGGCATATATCCTCTTAAAAGCCAAATTTACTACTTTTGTGATTGATAATAACCCTATCATAAATTTTTAACCACCTTTATTGTACCTTAGCCTTTTTACGGTGTCCTTTCCATGTTCGGTTTGGACATATTTTATTTGTTTGCCATGATCTTGTTTCATGTAATATTTGCAGGAAAGTGCAAAGTCAGTTAATAAAACTCCAGTGAAAAGTCGTTCCTTTCATTAGAGCATTTTTTTTGTTCGTAAGTGGATTTGTTTGTGTTTTTCTCTTGGCTTTAATTTCAAATCCATCAGTCTTTTTTTCTTATTTCAACAGTCGACAAAGACTTATATTTGATTTGCTTTTTTATGTACAACTCCCAGTTAGAAGAACCCTGAATGGCTGAAATTAAGAAATATAGCTAGACATGAACGCTACATGTTGAACTGCATCGTTATTTCATTGTTTTTACTACTCTACTTTAAAAGGCCGATTTCAATTATTTTTTCCCATTTTTTATTTCATCCAAATTAGTTAGTAAAATATTGCTGTATAATATAAATTTATGTTTAACGCTTTCTAGTAAAATTAAAATGAAGCCTGAATCTGCAGCAATATGTAAACCTGTTTGAGGTTGCCCTTTGCCATAAGAAAAACATGTGCTTTGATACAGCACATCATGGTTCCGTTTCGCGTAAAGGGCGTGACCCACCCAAGCAACAATGCAGACTATCTCCTTGTTACAATCCCTAAAGGCACTTTCCCAGAAATCTCCGACTGGCAATGCCAAGGAGGGGACACCCTCATAGCAAATGATGCCTACCAAAAAAATCTTCTGGAGTAGTAGTCACCAGTGCCAGCTGCCTGTATAGTCGAACTGTTTCAGCTATCAACAGCCATTAGGGTACCAAAATACTTTGCCGCACACTCTCAGGGAAATGACCAGTATCGCTCACTAGCCACCTGCCGCAGAAGGTTCTCCTTGGGAAGTTAACCTGCCTTGTGCCATATGGATACAATGCCTACCTGCCCCTGTCCACACCGCCATCCCCAATGTTGATACCTTTCCCTCAAAAGACCTGATGACCAAAGTCAACGCCCTTACGTGCAGTCAGTTCACCACCTACAAGACCTCCATTTAGGCCTTCAAACCAGGTAAAGAGGGCAACAACTCAACGCTCACCTAAGCCACCCTCCCTTTGACACGTCACTCACTCATGACCCAACCAACAACATCTCCAGGTACTTACTGATGCCTATCACCTACATTCAGTGCTACTGTAAAGAAATGTGCGAATGGTTATCAGTAAACAAAAACTGTGTAGGTAGAGCAACGCTTGGTGCGGTCTCCTACACCACTAATATTTCCTTATTATGAAATGCAAGTACGTGTGTGCGCATTTTTGGTATACTCTGGTACTTGCCCATCCCTTCTAATTAAGTCACTCTTGAGGACATAATATGGTCATTATAAGCCTGCTGGCATCAGCCTGGTAGCTGGGAACTGATCTGAGATCCCCATCCTCAGGTATGAGGCACTCAAAATATTGTTTGGGAACGCCAAGTAGCGATGGAAATTCCTTGGTGCCGAAGTGACGTTATCTCTACTTTGAGCCGATTTCCTCATAAATTTCCACCTACTGGTTGATGTGAGGTATGGATGATTAATCATTGCGGACCCGTAATCATTGACACCTCTTCAACCAACCCCTTCTGACCTTAAACTCAACATCAGCTCACCTGAAGGTGCTTAAGCCCCGTTTGTCACTTCGTACTCAGACGTCTTCTATCCAGAACTTTGCCAAATGCCCATGTTTTTTCGACAATCATAGTATTTATCATCTTATCTAGATGACGGGGCCCAGAAACTTCTGATATATAGCCCTGGATAGTTTGTCAGTCACTAAACAAAACTTCACCGAAAAGGAAGATATGGCCCTTTACCAAAAGGATTCCAGCCCATGGTTGTCTCCCTTATACATTGTCTTGAAGAAGGATGGCTCCCTACGCCCTTGTAGGGATCACAGACTTCTGAATATGGAGACAAAACAAGATTAATAGCCCTCTCAAACATTGTCGAGATTACCTCTTACTTGCACAGAACAAAGGTTTTCTTCATGCTCAGCATCTTGAAGGGAACCCAGAAGACATCCCAAGGCTGCCATCACCACCCACTTTGGTATATAGCCTTCAATTACTTATGCTTTAGCCTACGTAATAATTTGAACACTTTTGAACGAATCATGGATGGAATCTTATGGTACCTCCCCTTCTACATATGTTAAGTTGATGATTTACTTTTTTTTCTTTCTCCACAGAGGAACACCTGCGCCATCTAATTGTGGTTGTCAACTACCTATAACATAAAGAACTTGTAGCCCAATATAAAAATTAGACAAATCTACCTTTCGTTATAACGAAGTATTGATTTTAGGGCACTCGTATACTCTTGAAGGCATGCACCCCTATTTTAAGAAAGTAGCAGCCGTTTAGGAGTTCCTTTCGCCCCAACCTTTAAAACTCTGTAAGAATTATTAGGCATGATACATTATTATCAGTGGTTACTACCAGCCATCACTGCCACTCACCCTGGCTGCCCCCCCCCCCAACCCCCTCCCTTTACGTTTCATTCAATGGCAAGCAAAAGGCCTAAAGTGGGACTTCTGTAACGCAAAGGATGCCCTATACAATCTACTGCTCCCACTTGCTCTGCGCTGCATGCCCCTCTCTTTCTCTTCACTAATGCTAGCGACCTTGCTATTGGTGCAGTACTGATCAGGTAGTCAACAGTTCATTCTGGTTATTGGCCTTCTTCACTAGGAAACTGTTCAAGACAGAATCCGTCTACTCTTCCTTTTATCGAGAATTGCGTGCTGTGCATGTTGTTATCAGTCTCCTTCACCGCTTCTAAGAAGGTGAATGCATCATCATTCACACAGCCAAAGTACCTCAAGCGCACGTCTTCATTCGACAGGCCGACGTCTGGTCACCCCATCTACGCTTACATCCCTCGGTTGTAGCGAATACAACTGCACCATTCAATATGTCCAAGAAAAAATGAATTCCTTTGCTGATAGCCTGTCAAGAAACACACTAGCAGCCGTTCATCTGGGAGTGATTTACAATGCCTTTTCAGAAGCCTAACAAAAAGATCCAGAGTACCAAGCATGTAATACGTAACACACATTCCTCTGTTCGGAAGATATTGCCTTTAATGACCCCAACTTCGCACTCCTCTGCGACATCAGTACTGGATTACTACGACCATGGATACCTGCTCCAATGTGCCATCAGCTTTTTCATTTTATCCATTGCTACTCACATCCCTCGTGCTGATCTACTACCAGCACCTTAACACAAAGTTTATTACTCACAGTATTACTAAGGCTATCAAGGACTGGGTCAGCCCTTGTACCTCAAGCTAATCTTCAAAAGTAC
>NC_090734.1:32011043-32023543 GCF_036898095.1 Palaemon carinicauda | reverse complement strand
GTGTTATAATATGGTTGTAAGCAAACATGTATTATTATTATTATTATTATTATTATTATTATTATTATTATTATTATTATTATTATTATTATTATTATTATTATTATTATTATTATTCCAAAACACCCGAATTCTATAATTTAGGAATTTTCATGAAGTATATTACTTAATATATTACTGAAAGGCTACAAGTTTCTTCCTAACAATGCAAATTGAACACACGTCACTTTTAGTATGTCTCAGCTTATTATGTATAAAAATTTAAATTTTGGAAATTATATTAATCAGTATGCACATTCATTTAGGCCAGTCTATCTTACGCATATCGTAACGTGACACGTAACATGTAAAAGTTTATATACCGTGTTCATTATTGAGTAGTAAATTACAATATATGAGTAAAAGAAGGACAATAAGAGAACCCCAATCATTTGCATACATTACGTAACTTAAACATATGAATCCTATTTATCTTATAATAAGTGCTCACATGAGTAAACACAAATACAGTGAAAACCATCTGTAATATAGTAACAAAATTTTGTGATTTATTTTTAATATCAAGTGAAATTCCTACGGAATATGTAGGAATATAAAGAGTGAAACTTATGTGAATTTACGTTTATATCAGATAGAATCAATTATGATAATATTAAAAAAAATATTATATGTCACATAAACATAATTTTATTGATATGTGTAATAATTGTAGGGTTAACATTAATATAAATTTCATTTAAAAATAGAAATTCACAGTTTTAAATGATTTAGGATATAGAATCGTATTAGAAAGCTCCTTCTAAATAATATAAATATAACTGTTGGTACAAAAGTGTAATAGGGAATATTTGTGAATCCACTCAATTACTGTTTATATTTATGCTCTAACTGAAAACCCAAAAAATACCAGCTTTGAAATTTCTTCAAATTCACTCTTCAAATAAAATTATTTTGTGGTAACCATTAATAACAACATCTCTGAGGCTCTTTATTCTAACTTTTTTTCTGTAAACTACTTTCATGATACAATTTATAGCTTAATGTAAATATTTCTCTTCAAAATTAGTAGCAATATTTATGAGAGATCATTTTAAGCTAATGTTTGAATAAGAAGAAAAAAAATCAGCATTCAACAGAGAGGAAAGGCGAAAAATACTAACTTTATTTTAAGAGATAATGCATTTATATGAAAGAGGCTCTTAGCAAGAATGTCACACAAATTCAAACATACTTATGCATATAAAGGCAAGCTTAAACAGTCTTTGTTATTGGTGAGGTAACTGGGCGGTGGGGGGAGAGCGGGATATATATATATATATATATATATATATAAACTGCTACATTGTACGAGATTGTGTGGAACATTTGGGTACTTATCTCCCACCCCCACCCCAAATAAACATGCATGTGAAATAAGGTGCCCTGCTCTAGAGAGGCATATGATAGGTCGGTCATATGGCAGGTTATATGTAGGTTTTAGGCTATTAACGGAGACCCAGTCTTTTTTGCGACCGATAATAATTAAGAAGGCCTTCGGATTACAATGAATTACGAGGGAAGTGCCCATGTAAGGAGTTAGTGACGACTTGCTAGTGTTGTTACACAGAAAAATCATCGGTTACAGAGTACATATCTGTCAATATGTGCTGATTAGCTTTTGGCTTGTAAGTCTGGCGATCGGGACTAAATTATCCCACAATGTGATGTAGCTGTGGGAGATTATGGGGGAAGGATGAGGACGGAAAATAGATTGGCAGGGATGACAATTAGGTTGCTATATACCATCCAAGCTATTTTGAGGGTGCGATGAAAATGTTCAACTACTCCACTGGAGTAGGGTTATAAGCCGTTGTGTCTTGTAGGACTATGCCCAGGAGATTCGCTACTGATATCCATAATTGATAGTTGGAATTGGTAGGCTCAGGAATACAAGATCTCACCATCCACCCTCAGAGCAAGGCAGATGTAAATTATTCTGGAGTTGTAGTTTCAATGGGAAGGGTTTTAGGGCAAAAAGTGGAGCGGTCAGAGACTGTATTCAGATATATCTATATGATGCTTGTAGGGGACCTAGTACATCATAGAGAATGTGGGTAATAAAAAATTGAGTTTTAGAAAAATCCCCAATCCTGCATCTGTGTGTCAATGTACTTTTGAAATTTAGCAATACGTACAGGCATGGAACCAATCCTTAATATCATTAGCAATGCAGTGTAGAATTATCTTTTTCTTCAGTTACTTTACCATAGATCAGCGCAAAAGATTTGATAAGATATCAAACACCTGTTGGTATATTAAAGCAGGTATCCATGATTGTGGTTTAACAGTGCTGACGTCACAGAAAACGTTCACATTGGAGATGTCAAGGGCAATGACTTCCAAATGAAGGGGCATGCAGAATATCCTACATGCTTGGTACTTTGGATCTTTTCATTGGTCTTTTGACAATGCGTTATAATGAAATCACAGGTGAATGGCCAAAAAGAGGTTTTTTTTAGGACACGGCCAACAGGATTAACTTTCCTAAGGACGTGTTGAGAGGCTTAATTGTATTCAACCACAGCAGAGAGATGTCAGCATTAACAGGCAGACAAGGCATTGGACTGTTGAGTTAATATATGCACCAGAGAAATGCAAGCAGTACGAATTAAGAAGGGCGTACCTTCTAAAAAGTGTTAAAAGTGACGGATACCCAAACGCACTACCAGCGATTCACTGTCAAATGTAGAGTAGCTAGATTCTGCCCTGGACAGTATTTTACTAAAGAAGGCAGATGGGTGTTGTCTGCCTTTGACCACCTGGTTGAGTACTACGTATTCAGAAACATCGCTGACATTAGTGGAAAGAAGAAAAAATGCATGTGGCAGGAGAAAATGGAGAGCAGCAGCAGTTGACAGGGTATTATTTGTGTTGCAGTTGGCTACTTCTTGAAGGAGAGCCAACTTCAGGTCTTTTTGGCTTGCTGTTCAGGGAGGCAAAGAAGGGAGCAAGGGTGGCAGTGATGGCTGACAAGAGATAGTGATAATATTTGTTCATGCCTAACAATTCTTGCAGTGCTAGGTCGAGGGGAACTTTCTTATCAACTGCCTCCTTCACACGGAGGGGTCACCTCCTTCAGGAGTGATCTAGTTCCCAAAGAAGGATACTTCAAAGTCACCAAAGGTACACTTGTCGTACCATTCTACAAGGTTGCTCTGCTGTAGGCGATCCTGCATGATGAGTTGGTTTTGGAGGTGTTCCTGTTTGAAAGAAGAGAACTCATGTATGTCGTTCACGTAATATGAAAAGAAGGGTAGCTCTTGTAAGAGGCCCTCCATGAGTCATTTGAATGTAACCACAGCTTTATTATGGCTGAACCGTGAGTTATTGAGGGTGTATATACGAAATGGTATGACGATGTCAGTCTAAGTAAAATCTTATGGGCTCATGGACACCTGACAATACATCTTCAGGAGGTTGAGCGAGAAGATAACCTCCGCTTTGTGCAAGTAGGAGGTCACATCAGCGATGTTTGGGAGGAGTTAGCCCTCTGATTCTGTTTTCCTCTCGGATGCCTATAATCTCCACACAAACTCATAGAGACATCTTTTTTTGGGACGATGTGTAAGGGTGACAACCAGGAACTTGAGGCTTTATGGCTAAGGCCCACTTCTTCTATAATGGTAAAAGTTCTATTCTAGTAGTTGCCAAAGAACCCTGTATCAGACACCGGACTCTGGTGAACTGTGTGGTCCCCATTGTCTTGATATGGTAATAAATGCTGTGTTTAACGAGGATGATACTTCAATGTCACCAAAGGTAAACTCGTCGTACCGTACTACATGGCTGTTCTGCAGGAGGCGGTCAAGCATGATGAGTTGGTTTAGGAGGTGTTCCTGTTTGGAAGAATAGAACACATGTATGTCGTTTACGTAATATACAAAGCTGGGCAGCTCCTCCAAGATGCCCTCCATGAGTCATTAAACAGTAACCACAGCCTTATGAAGGCCGAACCAGGAGTCATTGAAGGTGTGTGTACCGAATGGGATGATGATGTCGGTCTTAGGGATATCTTATAGGTTCATGGACACCTGGGAATACTCCTTCAGGAGGTTCAGCGTAAAGAAAACCTCTGCTTTGTGCAAGTAGGAGGTCGCATTGGTGATTTTTAGGAAGGGTTAGCCATCTGATTCTATTTTCATCTTCAGATGCCTATAATCTCCACACAAATGCATTGAGATATCTTTCTCTGGGATGATGTGAAGGGGGACAACCAGGAACTTGAGGCTTTTTGGCAAGGGCTCACATCCCCTATATCGGTAAAAGTTTTATTCTAGTGGTTGCCAAACAATTCTGTACCAGACAACTAACTCTTTAGCGAGAACCGTGGGCATCTGATGAAGTTTTGGACAGAAGACTTCATGGTATAACATGATATGGTAGGCTTATGCATCCTTAGGGCGCAAATGGGGAGAATAAGGGTAGAGCAGGCTGGTTGATCATATGCTGACGAGTAAGACCCTATGTTAACAAACCGTCGTTGAGTTACAACATGCAAGAGGAGGAAATATGACATTTAATCTGTACTAAGCATTGGCAATGTGATATCAATTATGAAAAACTTCAAATAATATTTGGCGCTTCCAAACGATAATATGATGGTCACATACCCATGGGTGGGGAAAGAAGGTCTGTTGGCAGCTGCAAGGTGAATTTTAGCAGGCGCATACCAAATATGTCGTTTCCTGGAGAATGGTTTTGGTAGAAGAGAACGGCAAGCACCCGCGTCTACCAAAGATAGCACGCTCATACCTGCATCAAGTAAAGAGAAAAGATAAGTGACAGTGATGCTACCCTTACAAGCCATGGCCTAATTACAGATTTTCTTTTTTTTTCGGTTTTTGTTTACTAAGAGCCATACATTTCTTTGCAGCAGCCCTGAATCTGGAGTGGTATTACTATAAATGCGGAGGATGAGCGTCAGTAAGTGGCTGTAGAGGTCGTTAGTTGGGGTTTGAGTTAGTGTTGTCGCATGGCGATGGTGGGTGGCTTTGTCGCTGCTCCGTCACATCATATGGGACATATCTGTGTCCTACCACATTTACATCCGCTCTGGCCGATATTGAAGAGTTGTCCATCTCTTATATGAGTGGAGGCATGTATATAGGTCTTGAACCTGGTGAAGTGGCTACCCGTAAGGGCATTGACTTTGGTCCTTCATGGGCAAAATATTGACATCGGGTATAGCTTGGCATACAGGTTCTGTTGGGTGTTGTAAACATAGCTTGGCATACAGGTTCTGTTGGGTGTTGTAAACAAAGGTCAAAAAGTATATTCCCCTTCTGAGGAGAACATCTGCTGCACATTAAAAGTGATTAATATTGACCATAGCCCTTGGAGGGAGTAAAGCCTTTTGATCCTCCAACAGGTGCTGAAAGGGAGAGTACAGCTACAGGAGGCTAATTTTATATTTGCAGGAAAGTTTCCTTTGGGATTGACATGAAGACATATTCTGCTTTGGTGCTGGAGCAAATCATAACCCTAATGCAAAACTGAACTTTGATGTGCTAAAACCAGAACATTACCTCTGTACAGGTGAAGGGCAGCAGTTTCAAGGGTGTGGTATTTATAAAAGAGTCAGGGTCGGAGGGAAGTATCATTTAAAAGGAAGATACAGAAATGAGGTGGAAGACAGAGGGGGCTGCACTCTCAGATGTCACCAATTTCCAAGTGGGATATTAGACTCTAATTGAGAAGCAAGTAGAATATAATGAACCTTATTTCAGCATATATCGTGTTTAAATGCAAGAGGTTCAGAGCAAGAATGTAAAAAAAAATTTAAGAGTGATTCATGTGAAGGCTCGCTTCAACATGTTCTGATATCAGTGAGAGGGATACCAACATATATATATATATATATATATACATACACACACACACATATATATATATATATATATACATACATACATACACACACACACATATATATATATATATATATATACACATAAAAAATAAGAAAATACCATTAAAGTGTCAAAGAGTGTGTGAAACCCATACATTATAGAATCGTATTTTTCATATATGAACGTGTATCAATAAAATTATATATGAAAACTAATATCTTTTGATTTGTTATTGCATTTGTTTGCTGACCTTAAGACAATTGATATTGTAGAAAAGATTTTGTAGATATATTCATACAATAAATTATCTTTGGTTCGAGGAAAAAGATATCTACAAACGTTCTAAATCCCTGATCAGTAACTTTGATATACAATCATCTATTATTTCCCAATTGAAATTTAACTGAAGTCAGCATTCTCAATTCTCTAATCATTGTATCTGAAAAACAATGTTTGCCTCTAAAATAAATCTGGTTCCTCAGGGTTGTATGTGTACATACCCAGGAAATATGCACTCTCCTGCACGGGCCTTGATTTTGATGTAAAAAAAAACAGGGCCTTTTTCATGTTTCTAGCTGTTTTCTGTTTACATAATCCAATATATTTATAGGTCCCTTTTTAATTATGGGAGATATATTAGAACAGATTTCTAATCTAAAAAACTGGATTTTTTTTTTACTTATATACTTTTTTAACTGCTTTATGTTTCTATAATAAAATAATATAGTAATATTGTTTAAATTTGAGTTGGGTACATATGAAATATTAGGATTGTATGCCTGAATCCAATTTTGGAAGACATAGTATAGTTCATTACAATTTACAGTATAGCAAGTCTCTTATTGTGTGATCGGTTTCCAAGACTTGTGTAAGATACCTCTTCTTTAGTCAGATTTACGGTCCCACAAGACACAGAAGTTACTTGAGATTTAGCCTAAGCTTGCTAAGTAAACTGAAGTCCAAACTTTTTTAACTGCAACAAGGCAATCGTGTACTGTAAAGGTTAAATATACAGTTTGCACATATATAATATCAGGAATAAAATAAAATGAACTAAACTCCAGTATTTCATGTTTAAATATGTTGTAATTAGAATTCTTGTATTCTTTCATCTAAGCTCACATGTCCTAGACTCTAGAAGCCAATGTATACGAGTAACAGGTCAATGAAGTTGATGTTTTTATGAAATATTAGAAACAGCCCAAATTAACTGTAATGAACTATAAGAAAACAATAAAACAACTTAGAGAATGAAAGAATTTCATACTCACAAGTTTCATTATATACATTGGCCATTCAGTTTTGTGATTTATATATATTGTTACATCATCTTAAAATGCTTAATCTTGTTTTATGTAGGTAAATCAGCATGACAGGTGATTGATTGATTGATTTAGAGTTCTTTGGCATTCTGTCATTGAAGGTCATTGAAACCGATATAATTTGCTTTATATAAAGAGAAAAAAAAAATTAATCTTCATTTTACCATTCATTTTCTGAAATAAGCCTAAAATACACAATTCTTCCTGAGAAGCTTCGAAATTATAAACCTGCCTCCCTGCCTCAAGTTTCAAACATACATGTATTTCTTAAGGAGCTAGAAGAGAGGCATTCGGTGTAATATATGCCCTAATGTCAGAGGTATCAGACAGTCGTCACAATAGGACTGGTGTTGACCAGTCATCAGAAATTTGTGTCAATCTCGTGAACAATGCGGAGACGACAATGAGTAGTCTCCCATTTTCAGAGCCTCATGTTATACCTCCTAAAAGAAATAACATTTTTTACTTCTCTCATCTTATTTCCAAATACCTATTCCAAAGTTTGTGGTAATTACTATAAATCAAATTCTTAATGCTAGGTAAACTATTATTACAGAAAATGAGATACCTTCTTAGTAGCAATTCAGCTGTAGAATTCTTTGCCAGTAGCTCCGCCCTCCCATATCCAGAAACACCTATATGTGATGGAATCCAGCAATTGGAACTGTCATACATCTCAGTCATTAATAAAAAGCCCTACTAAAATCTTCAGAACTAAAGGGTTGCTTGCATTAAAAACCATTATATAAACCATCTATAAATATTTTACACACAGATACACGCGTGTGCGTTTTCTTTTTTTCTCATGTAAAAATAGTATTATAATGTTATATTAATGCTAATCAGGAAAGTGAAAAGTATTTGGAACTTGGATGCAAAAAAAGTAATTTATTTAATTACTTATTTTTCTTTGTGCATTAATGATGTATTATCATGCTAGCTATTATGAATATTTTTTTGATATGATTATTATTATCCATTCGTATATGAATTAGGATGACCTAATAACATACATGCGTACACTCATACATATGCATATTTTACACACACCTGCGTGTTTTTCTGTTTTGCATGCCATGGTAGGGAAAAAAACAATATAATTATTCTAATAATGATTATCAGGAAAAAAGGTATATATTTGAAACTCGGATTGAAACAAAACAATTTAATTAGATGTTTATTTTAATTTGCCTACCATTGTTGTCTTATTGTTATTTCTTCTGTATTTAACTAATATGTTTCATTCATATACGTACCAGGCTGATATAACCATATACATACATATATGCATACATACATACATATATACATACATATATACGTACATATAAATATATATATATATATATATATATATATATATATATATATATATATATATATATATGCAAACATACAGACGTTAACATCGGATTGTAAGGAAAAAGGAAACAAAGAATTGACCATGCGCTTCCGTATAATTATATTTTCTCAAGATCTAATGAATTAAGAACACATAAAAATGTATTTCTAATTCTTAAGACCACGAGGAAGTACAATGGTAACATGAATCTACTCTCTTAATTCTTCATTTCTTTTTTCCTCCAGTCCTGCAACCATCTTTAGACAACGAACGTTCCAGCGATTTGTCGTGAAAATGCATACATACATACATAATGTACATACATACATACATACGATTGTGTATGTGTTTTATGCCATAAAAGGAAAAATACCATTAATAATTTTTGTCATAAGGGTGTGGAGTAATAATGAAAGAATATAGAGTAGGAGGCATTGAATTAGACGAGGTTAAACTCGTGAAGGATTTATTGTCTAAGTAAATTTTCACAATTAAAATTTAGCAGAAATCTTCTTCAAAGTGATTGAATTAGAACTTCAAGTCTTGAGGGTGCATAACAGAAGAATAATAAGTTCCTCGGATGCTCTTAAATAAGTTCAACAGTCAATTACAATGGAATTTACTTTTAACTGCTACAATACCCGGGGAGAGCGGACAGGGAGACATTTAAATTAAAAAGAACTATACGACGCCGTGTGGCATATGGACGTCCGCCATAGCTGTGATATGCTTACCATTGCCGGTGGGCCTAGTGAAGGTTGCCCACTCACGAGTAGGACTCGAACTTACTTTTCTCGCACAGTATGTGGGTTCTTATTTCCCCAACATCGCTTGTTCTGGCTTGTCTTGCCTATGGGTACCAGGTGACGTAACCGCACCAAACTGGTTCTCACTCTGCGTCCTCTCTCCCCGGTGTACCTGTTGACATGGAAACGGATTCAGTACACGTGTGCTTGGGTCATGAGAAAACCCAAGCAAAAATTAAAGTGGCTTGAACTGCTTCCCAAAAACCCATGGATCAAGGAGACAAGGTAATAGCTCGGTAATATCCGCCCTACTTTCTGCATATTCACGTTACTGCTTAGCCTTTGTTTAAAATAATATATTTGTCCGTGACATAATATAGTGATATTAAACATGAAAATAAAAGTACTCAAAACTTGTATAAAAAATAATGATTAATTTGTGTATATTGCTTGTACGTGCACTAGCAAATACGCTGAATAACTTATGTTTATAACATAAAAACAATTGGTATAAAAACAGTTTTCAAGAAAATTATCTTTAACAAAAGTGTTTTTAACAAAATAAGTTATTATATATATATATATATATATATATATATATATATATATATATATATATATATATATATATATATATATATATATATATATATATATATATATATATATATATATATATATATATATATATATCACAAAACCCCTTGTTTAGGTAATACTAGAAGGAAATTAAATTTTTTTAATGCCAAAATATCATCTTCTAGCAACACATCGTAAAAGGGATGATGTAAAATTTTAAGACCAACTCAAGCTTTCTAGCTCTTTAAGTTCAAAAGCTATGTCATGTTGAATATTTCCAAACTTTAACTGATTCTTTCTCTTTTTTTTCATTTTGCGCTTACTCTCTTCTCTAAGTATTAGCCTCTAGTGTTATGGTAGTTACATGTCAAAATACTTATTAAACACATCACACAAGTTAAGGAACTGAAAACCCATAGTCCATATTTACATGTGACCTATAGGCAAAATGATGATAAATAAATGATTAGATGAAAAAGTAATAATGGGGAATAAATTCTTTAATAAATGTTTCGATAAAAAATTTGCCATGAGCAACAAAGGATTTCAGTTTCCCAAACTTTCCTTAGAAGGCCAAAAATAGACGAGTAATAATTACCTTATATACCTGGTCCTTCTTTGACTTAAGCTTAAAGATATGGGTCCACAATATTAGTACAGACTGGACTCAACATTGGTAGCGGGAAAGGAGCTGTTAATTAGTACGAGACTTGCAATTCTGTTGTACTTAATCTTATATTTCTTTCTTAATTTTTCGAGGATTATAAGTACATAGCTATAACACAAGTGAAACTGATGGCACAAACCTGTTCTTATATTTACATAGTAAAGGAAAAGAATCAATAAGAAAATAGAAAATAGATGTGAAATCAGTGAATTTTTTTTTTTTTTTTTTTTTTTTTTTAGATGAAAAAAATATACGTTTTTCATAAACGTTGGTTTCCATACAAAGTCTCTTAAACATATCTGCATACTCGTACAAACTTATGAAAAATGTTTAGTTAAAAGAAACTGAAAAATATATATCGAATACATTGGACCGTTGCTAATGATTATCATTGTTTCCAAAAGATATAGCGAATTATATCTAAGGTAAGCTAATGTATGAAAATTTCGGTATTAATATTATCACCAAAATTGTTGGTTAGTAACTGCAATCTAACTTAACCCTGCATTTACTCTTCACTAAGTCTCTTAAACATCCAGGTGACAAATTTGGAAAAGAAAATATATATGCAATACAGAAACGTGACAATGATATATAAGATTTTTAAGCAGAAGTGAACAAATTTATTGTCTCACTTATCGTCTTGTAATATGAGAGTGAAACATAAGGTCTCGTTCTAATTATTCATAATTAGAAAAATTTAGATCAACTAATGTAATTATATGAATACAGGTTACATGTATTTCAACCAAATTAAACAAATTTGCTATTGGATCCTGAGAAGCTTATTTCGCATGATTCTCTTAAGGTGTTAATTAATTAAATACCATCTACTTAGTTTTTCTATATGAAATAAAGAGGTTATACAAACTCCAAATGAAAATATAGGTAAAAAAGAAAACCGAATAAAAGAACTTTACTTTCTACGTGTAGATTTTATTTGCTGGTCTAGGAGTTATTCTATAGAATTCCAATTCATTCAAATACTCCAATTTCAGTTAAGGGCTCCGAGCTACAACAAGGTTTTTAGGAAAATATTTTCCTTTTTTTTGGATAAATGTGTATATAAGAAGTATTACACACACACACACACACACACACACACACACACACACACACACATATATATATATATATATATATATATATATATATATATATATATATATATAATATATATATATATATATATATATATATATATATGTATATATATATATATATATATATATATATATATATATATATATATATATATATATATATATATATATATTGATATATATACAATATATATATATGTATATTATATAATATATATATATATATATATATATATATATATATATATAAATATATATATATATACATATATATATATTGTATATATATATATATATATATATATATATGTATATATACATATATATATATATTATATATATATATATATATATATATATATATATATATATTTATTGAAAATATAGTTTTTAAATTTATGAAGAAAAAAATAGTAATAAGATTTGAGCATTATTAGTTAAATCTCTTATTTTTTCAGAGTTTTATTATTGCCTTTTAGCATTGCTATGTATGTGTTGATATATATTTTCATAAGAGAAATTGTCCTCCTATCGGAAGTCAAAGTACTTAATCATTTTAAATAAAAGTTATCTGTTTATGTTCCAGACATGGTCACAAGACATTAAATAAGTAAGATGGGAAACCTTTTATTTCATACTATTGATGATTTTTAAGACTTATTGCCAGCATATACGAGTAGGTACTGTTTCCTCTTAGAATATTTTAATTTCCCCACCTTCAAAAATTCATTCTGCACAGTAGATTCTTAAGAGTACATATGATAACATGGTGTTATAATAAAGTGAAAATGGTATAAAATGATTCATAAATTGAGACTACAAAAACTATATATTTTACCTAAACCTAACTTAC
>NC_090734.1:31991824-31999324 GCF_036898095.1 Palaemon carinicauda | reverse complement strand
TATACAGAATTGAACTCAATCCAAATCTGGTGGGCACCATAGTAGCTAATTGGTATGTTTGTATTAGGGTTTTGATTAATGATACATTTTGTGCATTTAGAAGTGTTTTTCATCTTCAAAAAAGTCATATATTTTACTCCCTTAATATCCTGATTCTCTCTATACCTCAGGATCAGAGACCAAAGGAAAATCAAATCTAAGTATTAGCATCTGGTCCGGAAAGGAATTGAACCCTGGACTGAGAAACTTGGACTACAGTTACATACTATTTACCCACGAAGAGAGATAAAAGTTGATGGCAAATCTACAGTATACTTATACCTATCAAATTCCAATTTTCTGTACTTAGTATTCAAATCAACGCATCTCCACCATTGTAGCTAGTTGGTCATGGAGAAATACTTATTCTCTACCCTAATTACGTATATTCATTAACAATCTCAGAAGGTTCATCATAGCTCTTATTTGTCGTCTCTGCATTTTCATTGAACGTCATATTAATTTTACTCCTATTAATTTTCTATCCTATAAATTTTTTTTTCTATTCATATCTTCTATCATCTTATGAAATTCCTACCATGATTCCATAAACACAACAACGTCATATGCCAACCTTAAGTTGATAAAGTATTCTCCAATGATATCAATTACTACTTTCTCCAAATTAGGTTTTTCAGACTTCTTGATATTCTATAACTAATTTACGAGGGATAAGAACTCCCTGTCTAACTCCTTTCTCAGTGGAAATTTTGTCAATACCTTTATGTAGTTCAGGATTGCTATACTTCCTATGTAGGTAACATCAAGACAAACGTTCTATCCTAAGATTCGTCTATGCTTTGCTTTGAAGAACTTTTATTACTGCTGAGGTTTTTGACAAAATAAAAATTTTCTTCATATACTATAAGTCTAATAATGACATACATAGTGGTTTTCATAATTTGTGCATTTTCCCTTAGCTAGATGGGGAGTGAGAAAAGCATGCCCAAGCCATATCCATGTACCCCACCCCCCATTATCTAATCCATATATGGCACTTGAGTAATTCCTCTTATAGTTTCATTTCTAATCCTTTCCTGTCACCTAACTCATAATATTCTGATGATCATTTTGTTCTAAAAATGTAAAAAAATTATTGTATATTGTTTCATTGTCATAATATGACCCATGTACAAACAGTAACAAGCGATTGGATTTCCAAATTCTACTCAACCTAGATATTATCTGATTAGCTTTTCTTCAGCCTCTTATTAAACTCCAGTTCTAAAGACCCTGTATTAGCGACCATAGTTCCTAAATATTCAAATGATTCCACCTCATTAATCCTTTTTCTTTCCAATGATATTTCACCTTCCATTGCATACTCCGTTCTCATCATCCCTGTCTTTCTTTTATTTATTTTAAGCCCATCCTCGTGTGATATATCATCCATTCTGGAAAGCAAAATTTTCAAGTCCTGTTGCGTTTTGTTAATATGGAATGCGTCAGTAGTATACTTTATGTCAGCTAATTTTCTTTTAGTAATCCAGTACAACCCTTCTCTACCAGCCCCAACTGTTTTATTTATTACAAAATCCACGAGAAGGATAAACAACTCAATCCCTTGGAGTGCATCGCTGATCACTAGAAATTTTTTTTTAATAGGACTTCATTAACATTATATTTGAAGTTTTTAGGGTTATGACCTGATTTGATCAAATTAACATATTTAAAAGGAACTCCATAATAACGCATGACTCTCCACAAATGGCCGGTGCACAGTATCAAAGGCGTTTTATAGTCCATAAAAGCCATTTTTAAATAATAAAGGGAGGGAGGCGACATTGAATAGGTATGTTGCAGTCAAAAACATAGTTGTTGTCTAATTGGGTTATTCGAAAAGCATAGGGATAGGCCCAGAGGAGCACCAGTTAGTATCCTCTGATATGAACCAATCTATTTTTGAAATAGGTTTTTTAACTGTTGTGTTGTTATTATGATAGAATACAATAAAAAAATTAAGGAAACTCGTTATGAAAAACATTGTTACCGGGTCCTTTGACTGGCAAGACAGTAATACATTTCATCCCTCTCTCTGATTACAGGTAATTTTTCCTTTACCTACACATAAACCGAAGAGTCTGGCTTAAATTTTCCACATTCTTTCCTGTCCTCATACACCTAATACCGCTATGATTAGCAAACATTTTTTTTTTTCACAAGGAGGTAATTACCATAGTTTAATGGATATTTTTCTCTAAGTAAGGGTATAAAAGACTCTTCAGTTATGGTAAGCAGCTCTTCTGGGAGAAGAACATAGAAAAACCAAACCCTTTTTTTAGTCTGGGGTAATGCCATAGGCCTTATACAATGGTCTTCCACTGTCTTGGGATAATGTTCTCTCTTTTATGTTCGCTCAGGCGCGCTAAATAAATCTATTTTACTTCCTCTTATTCTTTGAACTCATAGTAGATGATATATGAAACATCTATTATAATGTTATTATTGTTCTTAAAGTATTCTATTTATTTGTTCAATACTTCTCCTGCACTTCATTGATTTCCTCTATTTTTTCTTTACGTTAGAGCCCTTGCTCTTATAGGATTCTGCTTTTCCAACTAAAGTTTTAGCTTAGGTAGTAGTAACAACTATAGAAACAACAACAACAGCAGCAGTAACAGCAACAACAGCAACAACAACAACAACAACAAAAACATTAATAATAATAATAATAATAATAATGATAATAACAATAATAATAATAGTATTGATAATATCGAAAATAATAATATATACATATACCAAGGAATTTCCCCCTATTTTGGGGGGTAGCCGACATCAAACAAAATAAAAAACATGGGGACCTTTCCTCTCTACGTTCCTCCCAGCCTGGCAAGGACTCAACCGAGTTCGGCTATGACTGCTAGGGTGCCACAGCCCACCCTCCCCCGTTATCCACCACATATGAAGCTTCATAAGGCTGAATCCCCTAGTGCTGCTACCTCCGCTGTCATCCAAGGCACGGAAGGAGGCAGCAGGGCCTACCGGAACTGCGTCACAATCGCTCGCCATTCATTCCTATTTCTAGCATGCTCTCTTGCCTCTCTCACATCTATCCTCCTATCATCCAGAGCTTTCTTCATTCCATCCTTCCACCCAAACTTTGGCCTTCCTCATGTACTTCTCTCATGAACTCTTGCATTCATTACCTTCTTTAGCAGACAGCCGTTTTCCATTCTCTCAACATGGCCAAACCACCTCAACACATTCATATCCGTTCTAGCTGCTAACTCATTTCTTACACCCGTTCTCACACTAACTACTTCGTTCCAAACCCTATCTACTCGAGATACACCAGCCATACTCCTTAGACACTTCATCTCAAACACATTCAATATCTGTCTCTCCGTCACTTTCATTCCCCACAACTCCGATCCATACATCACAGTTGGCACAATCACTTCCTCATACAGAACTCTCTTTACATTCATGACCAACCCTCTATTTTTAACCACTCCCTTAACTGCCCCCAACACTTTGCATCCTTCATTCACTCTCTGACGTGCATCTGCTTCCACTTCACCATTTGCTGCAACAACAAACCCCATGTACTTAAACTGATCCACCTCCCCAAGTAAGTCTCATTTCAACATGACATTCAACCCTGCACCACCTTCCCTTCTCTTATATTTCATAACCTTACTCTTACCCACATTAACCCTCAACTTCCTTCTCTCACACACCCTTCCAAATTCTGTCACTAATCGGTCAAGCTTCTCTTCCGCGTCTGCAACCAGTACAGTATCATCCGCAAACAACAACTGATTTTCCTCACATTCATGGTCATTCTCATCTACAAGTTTCAATCCTCATCCAAGCACTCGTGCATTCACCTCTCTCACTACCCTATCAACATACAAGTTAAACAACCACGGTGACATCACACATAAGCCCCACTCTCACCGGAAACCCATCGCTCACTTCATTTCTTATCCTAACACATGCTCTACTACCTTTGTAGATACCTTTCATTGCTTGCAACAACCATCCACCAACTCCATATAACCTCATCACATTCCACATTGCTTCCCTATCAACTCTATCATACACTTTCTTCAGATCCATAAACGCAACGTACACCTCCTTACCTTTTGCTAAATATTTCTCGCATATCTGCCTAACTGTAAAAATCTGATTCATACAACCCATACCTCTTCTAAAACCATCCTGTACTTCTAAGATAGCATTCTCTATTTTATCCTTAATCCTATCAATCCGTACTGTACCATACACTTTATTTTCCAACTACGCTCAACAAACTAATACCCCTTGAATTACAACACACATGCACATCTCCCTCCCCCTTATATGCAGGTAGTGGTACAATACATGCACAAACCCAATCTACTGGTACCATGAACAAGACAAAGCACATACTAAACAATCTCACCAACCATTCAAGTACAGTCACACCTCCTTCCTTCAACATCTCAGCTTTCACGCCATCCATACCAGATGCTTTTCCTTCTCTCGTTTCATCTAGTATAATTTCCTAAAATCCTTCCTGAAATAAAATATATAATGGTCATGAAGATTTTTTTTTAAATTTGGTACTTTGTGCAATGAAAAATAAAACAAAAAACAAATATGTATGAGCTCCTACATGGAAATGAGAGAGAGAGAGAGAGAGAGAGAGAGAGAGAGAGAGAGAGAGAGAGAGAGAGAGAGAGAGAGAGAGAGAGAGAGAGAGCGTAAAAAGCAGTTACAGACATTTATTTCAAAGTTCCCTATCTTTGCCATAACTCATTTGATAACGTCACTTGGTTCTGGTTGAATAAATCCCACCAGGTTCTTATCTTGGTGTGTAGAAAATCTGCCCAGAAATTAAAGGGTCTTTTGTGATTTTGAATATTGTTGCCCGGATCCAATTATTCTTATTATATCATGCAATTTACTTTACTGCAAATGCGTTTGAGCTAGATGCTCTGTGGACCACGTGTATTTATAAAATTTACTTTTGCAGTAATCTATATTTCATTAATTTTGATACAGATATGCCAAGTGAAATCACGAGATATCTATATGTATAATACTTTTATGATAATAAGATTTTGTTAACTATTTCTTAAATTACTTAAAATATTGCTTATCAATTTAGCTCTAAATTCAATGATTATGAAATTAGACCAATAATGATTCATGGAGTACCAGGTGCGCGTAATTATCATTACAAATGCAAATACTGGCGAGAAACTTCATAAATAGATGGTAATTTGAGGGATTAGATGACAATGAAACAGAATTTGATTAACATAAAAGTTAAAGATAAATGGAAATATGTGATTGATAAGGGTGGGATTTAAGGTGGGCTGAAATTATTAAGATGACTCTAAAAAAGAAAAATATATATTCACAATTCACCTGGAGCCATAAATTAATAAACACTAGGCTACATTTTCCTTTCTATATACAATTAATTACATCATCTGATAGAGGCATCAACCTGACTGGCGAGATATGGCAAAAGCCGCTCTGCCATAGTGTGACGTCATAGAGAGACAACTTGACTGCGCCCCAGGAAAGTTTGCAATCAGCTAACGATATGAAAATTGATTCAGAAATAGAACAGAGGGTGTATATGAACGAGTTTTTTTTTATAGATTTGTATGATACAAAAGAACGAGATGTAACTGATAACAAGGATCAATTATCAGTCAGCAATTCTGGAACCATATCAGTTCGAACCATATGAAGAAAGTAACCAAGTTGAAATGTATCCATTGATATATAAGAGATAAAAAGGTTTTTGTCTTTTAAATCAATGTCAGCTTTGAGGTGAAGTATCAAAAAAAAAATAATAAAAATAAAACATAATAAGATTGGTTAATTCTAGGTATATAACTAAAATGTTTGTGATTTATTATGTCGGAAGGAATCAAATATTATTAAAATAAAATAATAAGCTGAAAATGAATAGATAAAATTGATTAGAGGATGGAAAATAAATCAAAGGGATAATATATTAGTATTTAATGTAGTGAGTTCGTGTTAATTCATGAACAAGAGAGAGAGAGAGAGAGAGAGAGAGAGAGAGAGAGAGAGAGAGAGAGAGAGAGAGAGAGAGAGAGAGAGAGAGAGGGAGTTTAGGTTTTTTTTTCCACTTTAATGTCAATAATTTCTCCTCTGGAGTGTTATCTTCTCTTTTATATTTACGACATGTATGAAGGTCTTATGTGAAATAATCATAATATAAGATGAAGATTCTAACCAGAGGCAGTTATATTTTTCAATTTATATGTTAATCCTTGAAGGAAGGTAGTATATGAGATATGTTTAACACATTATTTACTAATAATATATCTACGGTTACTAAACACATTGTTTCCGTAAACTATGTTTACCGAAAAAAAAATCACATCTAAGTAAATCACGTACAGTATATAAATATCTGTAAAACTTTTAACACATGTTTTAGAGAAAATATATTTCGTAAATTTGCACAACACTACTTTAGTATCAAAGGTCCCTATGCATCCCGAGCATCAAGTTTAACGCACTTTATGACTAGTTCAAGGACCACCATGGACCTTTGATTTTGACTACTTTAGATATGCGTGCGAAAGAGAATGCATATTACGAGACCATGAAATGGGAATGCTTATTCCAAGTGCAGATTCCAAAATCCAGCTTGCGTAATAATACTGGGGCTAATACCAAATGGAAATGTTGATTGTAAATCTCATGTTCTTCGTGGTAATAACAGTAAATTTCATTAGGATCTAGATCTTAATTTACTGCCATCGCCAATGTTATTATGAAGGTCAATAAAATAAGATTGATATGTTTGATCGTCTTTTTATGTTACTATGAGGTCAAAGAGCAAAGAGAGAGAGAGAGAGAGAGAGAGAGAGAGAGGAGAGAGAGAGAGAGAGAGAGAGAGAGAGAGAGAGTTTCAAAGAAGTAGCATAGATTTGATTGATTGATTGATTACATAGTCTGGCGTTAGAAATATCATATAAGTCAGCGTATTTGTAATGGTTTTATAATCAATATCATGGATTATTATTATTATTATTATTATTATTATTATTATTATTATTATTATTATTATTATTATTATTACTCAGTGGATGTTGTTCACACAATGTGGCCAAATAAGATCATTTCTTTTTAAGTAATATATCAAAGTATCAAGATTCTGAAGTCACGAGGTTTGTCTGGGAATGCATTCAGTCCGTGTGCGTTTCACTTGAGTGAACCACTGTTTTCTTTACAATTCATCCTTAGTTAAGAAATGCAGGGCTATACTTTCACCAACTCTATTTTGGCATCCAGATGTAATACACCTACAAGGCTTGCAATCCATAAAATAGCATGTAATGGATACACTCATTTCTTATGGCGAAAGTAGATTTATTTCCACTTTTCGCCCAAGTCTCTACGTTACGTCACTGGTATTTCTTGCCCAGCGGCCGAATGAGAACTGCAAATTCAAGGGAAAAAAAAACAACTCAGGAACAA